>NC_072481.1:6925000-7222811 GCF_027574615.1 Eptesicus fuscus | reverse complement strand
TGCAGAGGAGAAATCAATGAGGGGAAAATAAGACTTATGTAATACATTAAACAATAAAGAATTAAAAATATATATATATGTATATACATATACATATATATACCTATATACATATATATATACATATATATATACATAAAATATCCCCTTGTAGTCTTTAAAATACTAAATTTCCTTTATCATTCTATTTTTAAAATATTTTTATTGATTTCAGGAAGAGGGAGAGGGAGAAAGTGACAGAAACATCAATAATGAGAGAGAATCATTGATTGGCTGCCTCCCAAATGCCCCCACCCCCCACTAGGGATCCAGCCCACAACCCCAGGCTTGTGCCTAACCAGGAATGGAACCTTGACCTCCTGGTTCATAGTTCAATACTCAACTACTGAGCCACACTGGGCATTCATCACTGTAATAGGCAGTGTATATCATTATCATTTGAACAACTCACAACAACAGTATTTCTACTCAAATAGCATCTACATAAAAGCAGATTTTCAAAACACCCCACAACATAGCTCTGCATGCATCACTAGCAGTTCACCTTGTCTGACCAGCAGGTGGCACACGAATCCTGAGGCCTAGCCATTTTTCCTGATAATCACCAGGGATGAATCCACTCTTTTCACTATAAGTCTCCTCCCACCACCCAACTCCCACCCACACCCACACCCCAGGGCTGACTGCTTCAGCTGTTTGGGTGAAGCAGGATCAGGGGGACCCCATGCAGAAGCTGAGTCCCACGGGGCGCCCTGTGCTGGGCTCTCTTCCCTGTCCTCAGGAGGAGAGCATGAGACTGAGGGGGAAGAATGCTGGGGGCTTCTGCTGGGAGGGAAAAGAGGAAAAACCCATGTACTGAGCTCTTCCTCTGCACCAGGCCGGTGCCAAGCCCTCAACGTGCACAATCTCCTTGGATCTACAAGCATCCACTAAGCTGGGTGAGCACCACGATCCTCATTTTACAGGGGAACTGAGGTTCTTGCCTGACGTTCCTCCACCCAAAAGCACCACCCTCATCGTGGACTCTTCATTTCGAGTGCCCTTTCATTAGGGTCACTGTGATGGGTTAATTTTATGTGTCAACTTGACCTGAGGTCGTCAAACATTTGGACCTCATGGACCACCAGTTGGCGACCACTGAACTTGATGGCGCTAAGGGTTGACCAAGTAGTTGGTAAAGGCATTCTGGATGTGAATGGACCAGGTTAGCTTTTAATTCAGCACAGGAGCAAGGAGATCTTACAGTGCAGGTGGGCTTCCTCCAATCTCTTGGGGGCACAATGGAATAGAAAGAGGAAGGAAGGATGATTTTCTCTTCTTTGGTTTTAGCTGATGGTGAACATAGGTTCCTGGATGTCAGGGCATCAAACTCCACCGCGTGCACCAGCTGCCCTTTATTCTCAGGCCTAAGGCCTCACACTGGGGGTTACGCCATGGGCTCCCCAGGTTCTCAGGCCTTTGGACTTGGACTCAGTTACACAATTGGCTTGGTTGGTTCTCTGGCTTGCAGAGGACAGGTATTGGGACTGAAGGCGGGAGCCTATCCATGTTAATCTACCTGCCTCCATGTGTCCCTGTTGCCTATTCCGGGGAACACTGCCTAATACAGTGACCGAGCACAGGGAAGAAGCTCACTCATTTGTGCAGTGTGTCTGCTCCCCTTCCTGAGAGGCTGGTTTCAGAACACGCTCTCTAGTCTTGTTCCATACAGAGATGGTAGGTGTAATGGGCATATGCCAATCCCCCATGGATATGACCTGCCCCCATCCCTGGGTCATATTTTATGTGGTGTAGAAATACTAAGAAAAAGTGTTTTGCTCCTGAATAGCTGTAGTATTTTGCTCAAAGGAATTTGGATGATATTCCTGGCCACAAGCAGGTTACTTCCTCTGCACCAGGCTGACAGGCATGGGCTGGATGGCCAAGGGGCTCGGTGCCTCTGCAGTGTGGACGAGCCCTTCTGGAACTGAGGACACTACCTTGTCTCTGAACCCCTCCTAGCACAAGTCCTGAGATTTGTGGATCCACCTGCAGAACCATAGGGAACACTCACGTCCAGGGTCAGAGCCAGCAGCGGGGTCCCCTTCACTTCAGGGGTTGGTTGACCACTTAGCATGTCCCATTGTATCCACCCATGGAGCAGCCACAAGGAGCTCAGAGATGCCCAGAGAGAAGAAAAGACCTGGATGGAGGGATAAAATGGTGCTGAGCCCTGCAGCCGAATTGCATGCCAGCAGTTCCAGGTTCTGATCATGAGCCCTGCCCACCCTTTTTTTTAAATCAGTAACTGCAGGGTCCTGAGGTGTCCACTGGGGTGATAGGTGAATACAAGCAAGAGGACCAGAAGGTTGCCTTTGAAATTGTCTTTATTTCTGATCATTCCTTTACAGTCATCCACCCCAGGATTCACTCGCACACAAGAAACTCAATCCCAAATTCTTCCCCCTCCCCAAGCAAAGGAGATTCATGTTTCTGATTGTAGGACACTTTGCCTTTGAGGTCCCATGAACTCCCCATCATTTGCCCCTGCAATCCTGCACCCTAGCTGTGTCCCCCCCTTTCCCCATTCACAATGAGCATGAACCTAACACACTGGTGGACCCTGTATAATGCACCCTGGTCCGAGGTTTCCCCTTCCAAAGGCTCAGAAAGAAGCTCAGTTGCACCAACGCAGCAGGGTCATTACAGGGGCACAGCACAGACTCCTAGTCATGAAAATGCCACGTCATAAAACTCCCTGTGGCCACTGTGCTTGGTGGCAAGCAGGATGATCCTGGGCTGTCCTAACTCCCTCAGTATCCCCGTCAGCTCAGCCCGGACCAGGGCAAGTCTCTCCTGGTTGACAGTCTCCTGGATCGTGTAACACTCCAGGGGGACGGGGTACAGCTCTAGCTCTAAGCTGCGCAGCCCGGCTGTGTGACGCAGCAGCTTCTCCACAGTGGCCACAGAGAGGTGGTTCTCAGAGATGGTGATGGAAATCAGCTGGTGGCAGAGGCTCAGGACAGGCAGGATGACTTCGACATGGGAGTCCACCATGGCACACTTATCGAGGTACAGTTCCTGGAGGGTGGGTGCCACTGCCTCCAGCAGAGCTCGGAGGGGCTCAGGACTAAAATCAGCAAAGTTGGCACAATACAATCGCAGGGACTTCAGCTGCCTGAGGTTCGGGGACTGGAACAGGTGTGTCAGGTCTGAATGGGTCAGGCGCTGGAAATGCGTTATGGTGAGTTTATCCAAGGGAGTCTGCAGGCACCTGGGGAGACACAGAGCTGTTAGTTCATGGGGACGGGGGTGGCAGGTAGAGGGGGCCTCCATGTGGGAGAAGACCGATTTGTCCAGGCCCAGGGGTGTCCTGACAATCTGATGAAGGGAAACACCCAGGAAACCCAGACTCCTTTAGACTGGGTCAAGTTCACCACATCTCCAGAGCTTCCTTTCCTCAGCTGCCAAGCAGAGCACTGCCTACTGGAGGGTGCCTGGACATAAGGGAAACTCCGGGAACCTGCTCAGAGAGCCTGTCAGTGTCTAGGTCAAGGTGAGCATCCCTTCATCCTATGACTGGGAGACAAACCCAAGAATGCTGTCAACTTAGGCTTCCTTCTGTCCACTGCTTGGCTCCAGGCACCAGACATCTGGACGACACCAGATTCTAATGCGTAGGGAACTCAAGTGGCCCTACCTGTTTGACTCAGTGGATAAACTTTCCTTTTGGACCCAAGGGTCTCAGGTTTGCTTCACGATCAAGGGCACAGATCTCAATTGAAGGTGCAATGCCCAGCCTGGGTTTGGGGCATGTGCTGAGGGCAACCAATCATGTCTCTCTCACATCGCATTTCTCTCTCTCTCTCTCTCTCTCTCTCTCTCTCTCTCTCTCTCTCTCTCTCTCTCTCTCTCTCTCTCTCCCCTTCCGTTTGACTCTTTAAAAATCAATGGAAAAAAATATCCTCCTTTGAGAATGTAAAGAAAAGGGAGAGAGTTAACCAGAGGAAGATTCTGCAACATCAACTGGCGAGGCCAGTGTGCAGAGGCGATTTCCATCCAAACATACTGCAAACCACTGGTCATTCTAAAATCCTTTCCATTCCCACTCCCTTAGCTGTGGAATCATGCCTTTCCTTTCTACTAATGACCTTCCTGGTACCCAGCACTACCTCTGACAGATGGGGAATCTGAGACAGGCTCTCGTGTGTTCACATGGCTGGTGGGCACAGAGCTTATGTCTGCAAATGCTCCATCTGATGTGGCTTTGCCTCCTCCCAACCCTCTTCCTAAGGCCTCATCACTGGGTGTGTGAATTCTTCCTTAGGGACAGGTGTCCCTAAGGAAGAATTCACACACCCAGGCTTGCTGGGTCCCTCATTGAGCCAGTTCTGTTACCCCTCCTGACAGGCTGATTTTAAAACATGCTTCCTTTGGGTGCTCACAGGATACCACCCTCAAACCACCTAACAACACCACTCCCTTAACATTCTGGGGCTGCATCCACTGTTACACAGCTCACCTGAGCATCTGGTCCAGACGGCCTCGGAGGAAGGAGGGGGAATCCATGTCGAGCTCGCGGAGGTGCTGCAGCCTGAGCATCTGAGAGAGGAATTGGGAAAAGGATCCCTGCTCCTCTGGCTCCTCCTGCTCCTCTTGCTCTTCCTGCTCCTCTTGCTCCTCCTGCTCCTCCCTCTGTCTCTCCTCTTCCTCATCCCATCCCTGCTCCTCTTCCACTTGCTCCTGCTCTTCCTTCTCTGACTCCTCTTCCTCCTCCATCTCCTGCACCTCTTCCTCCAGTTCTTCCTCATCCTCCTCATCATCCTCTTCCTCCTCCTCCTCACTCAACACGTGGATGTGGGAGAGAGAGAGTCTCTGCAGGTTCCTCATCTGACCCAGGTAAAGAGCAAACGTCCCCAGGGTGGGCAGGTCCCAGGTGCAGTTCACCTCCACCTCCTGGATGCAGTCCAGCTGCACCGCATCCAGGACCTTCCTCACCCTCTGGAAGGGCACCTCAGCAATCCTCAGCGTCTTGCAGCACAGGTGTAGCAGCCCTTCCCTCTGCTGGGCCCATTGGATGACGTACATGAAAAACTCATCCCTGTCCCTGTCATTGAAGTTAAGGTCTAGGAACACCTCCACGGGAGCTAAGGGGTGCTCCATGTTGGGGCTGGACCTGTGCACAGTCACTGGTCCCATCAGTGAGCGCTTCAGGGTGCTGTCTCCACACCACATTCTCCAGAAGTCAGCACCCAGGTTCCTTAAATCCAGCACCCGCAGTTTCCACCTCCTGTGGGGAAAGCAGGCCATTAGTCTAGATTCTTTCAGGTCAACAGGGCATTGGCTGACATGCTTTATGGACAGTGTGTCTCAGAGGTTGAGCATCTACCTATGAATTAGGAGGTCACAGTTCAATCCCCAGTCAGGATATGTGCCTGGGTTGCAGGCTCAATGTCTAGATTGTTTGTTTGCATGTGTGTATGCGCATGAGGCCGCCAATCAATGATTCTCTCGTCATTGAGGTTTCTGTCTCTATCCCTCCCTTCTAATTTGAAATAAATAAAGAAATGTTTTTTTAAAATGATCAACAGAAGGAGGGCAGGTCAGAATGAGACTGAGCATCTGAGTTAGGCAACAGCCAGACTCCACCCACACCCTAACCTTAACTTTGATTCTCAAGGTCAGCTTCTCCCTTTCCCTCCTCTTCCCTCTGCTTTGCTCATCTCCTTCCATCCCTCCTGCTCAGCACTTCCTGTACCTTTAACGACTACTGGGAGGAGGCAGGGCACCTTTCGCAGGTGCCTCTGCCCAGTAGGCAGTCCTCCACTCCCCAGTGAGCACGGCAGTGTGCCAGGGCTCGCTGAGCCTCACTGGCACCTTCAGAATCCTCGGGTCCCCCTAAGGTCCTCCACATGCCCTGACCCCCTTTGTCTCCGGGATGCCCAGGACCCTGCCAGGCACCGGGAGCAGCCTTACCTGGGGCGAACCTCCTGGGCAAGCAGAACGTCAAGCCCATCCAACACGGCTTTTAAGACCTTGACCCGAGGCCGCTGCATCAGGCCTCCCAGAGGGAGGACAGGGTAGGGCCAGGCTTGGGCCATCGCCTTCAGGGACTCCTGGTGGCGTCTGCTATGGTAGGCCAGGATGAACAGAGGCGGGAAGAGCTCGGCGGGCAGGTGCTCCAGAGCTGCGATGGCCGAGGCCTGGTCCCTCAGCAGGCGCTTTCCTGCCAGCTCCAGGAGTGTGGGCGGGGTCTGCATGCTCATCCTCAGGTGCTCAGAAAGGAATCCTGCAGAAACGTCTAGGGAACAAGGCATCCTCGTCAGGCCAAGCATTTGCACCCCCATTGTCTCTCTCCCCATCCCTCAGAGGAATCAACTCAGGGCCAATGATCTGTGGCTCGGTGGCCACAGAGCCATAGCTCTCCCCTGCAGGCCCCAGGACAAGCATCTCAGAAGCACCCACATCTTTCATTCTAGTCTGACTAGGAAATGGGTACTCAGGGGCGTAAATGCTGACCCCCAACTTATTGGGCAGAAGAGTTTCAGATCAATCTAGGGACACAAACTAAATATTTAAGATGTCCCAAACTAAAACACCCTACAGTTAACAGTTAAGATGTTTTCACTGGGGCGGCGGAGCCAGAGGGTTTGGGGGTCAGGGAACCAGCTTGTTTAGATATTTAAAAAATAAACTGTAGCCCAGATGCAGGTGGTTGGAATTCAGGCAAACCTACACTTAGAGGCGAAATCAAAGCCTTCAACCTGTTAGTCTGTAAAGAAAGAGAAAGCGCCCTGTCTGGTTTGCTTCATTGGATACCGGTTCAGCCAGTGGACTGAAGGGTCCCGGGTTTGATTTTGGTCAAGGGCAGATGGCCAGGTTGTGGTCCCTATCCCCAGTAGAGGGCTTGAGTAGGTAGCTGATCAATTATTATCTCTCATTGTTGCTGTTTCTATCTCCCTCACCCTTCCTCTCTGAAATCAATAAAATACATTTTAAAAAATAAAGGACGGAAGGAAGGAAGAATATGGAGAACTCTCTGTTCCAGTTCAGGCTTCGTGCCACCATGAGGCTGACTCCTTAGCTGAGGTCGATAACGTACCTGCTGTGACTGGGTTGGCTGGGGCTCAGATCTCAGACCTGGTGGAGAACCACCTCACTTACTGCAGAGCTGAAGGACTCTGAATCTCTCCCCTGGTGCCCGAGGTTTTTATACACCTTATCAATTACTAACATCCAATCAGAACCCCCGGTCTAAACCCCCACAACTTGATGGGATTTTTGCCTTTCTCCATATTAATTGATTGATCCAGGTATCCGATTAGGAAAGAGAAAGTTAGAGAGGGGCAAGGGTGTGGCCTGGCTCATTGATTCCTTCCACACACACTGACTGAGGTTGACTGATGGCCCATAGTTGTCATCCTCGGAGTGAGACAGTGAAGGGTGAAATGGGTTCCTAACTTCAGACAGGAAAAAACACAACTTGAGAACCTGGTAGCCCTGGGGTCTTGGGCCACATCAAAGTAATCCAAATTATCCACAGTTAAAACAGCAGAGAAGGCAATGGTGGCATCCCCAAGGAAGAAAGAAATGTGTCCATGCATTTAGTTGTCACTCAGGTGTTCTGTCATGTGACATAGCAGACCATAAGCTCCTCAGGGAGCTAGTGGTGGGCAACTGAGGATGTGGGTGGTCCTTCAGACCACAAGCTTCTCTGAGAAAGGCCAGGTCACAGGGACCATGAGAGGCAGGGGGCAGGGCTGGGCAGGGTGGCGCTGGGCCATCCTAATGGAACCTGTGAATGACCCAGGGCCATGAAAAAGATGGGGATTTTTCTTGGAAAGAAGGGAGATGGAAAGATTCTTCTCTGGCTGAATTTAGAATCTAAAAGGAGACAAGCTGGAGGGGAGCCAGTACCATCCTAGAGGGCAAAGGGAGAGATTCCATCTTCTGTCCCGCCCAGGAGGAAAAGGGTGGGTCTGCTCTGGGAAAGATGGGATTAGCTCAGCAAACTGGGTGGAGACTATTGAATGTAAGAATGTGATTAGTGAGAAATCGGTCCAAACTGAGAGTTAGACATTTTCAAGCCTGAAGGGCACTAAAGGCACAGTTGTGGGCTCTTTGGGATCGTGGAGCCATGAACAGAAATAAACGTGGGCCAATCACATGTAACCCCGTCAACATCATGGCAGCCCCCACCAGGCGACGTTTATCAAAGGGAAGAGGTTCTTCCACAGAGAGCTCTTCCCAGACAGCAAGTGCCTTCCCTCACTACCCCGTGTTTCCATTGTCCCCATTCCTGCCCTCATGGCACATCTTCACTTCACCACACCCCCAATGACCTCCCTCATGACAACCAGCCCCCAAAATCCCCGCTTCAGTAAGCCTGTCCCCCAGTATCTCTCTGTTCTATTTTTGTCTAACATCACTATGGCCTGCTGGATGAAATGCTCTGTGAGGCCAGGGTGTAATCATGGCTCGTTAGACGTGTGTGGAATGAATGTGTGGCTCTTGGTGGTCTGAGGGAGGCCAGTTGTGGCCAGCCAACTGCTGCCACGTGGAACTCTTGTCCCGCACAGCCTCCATTAGGCCCCCATCCTTCTACTGTCAGTCACTCACACCATGGACATTCCTGAGCATCCAGTGTGTGGGCCAGGCTCTGACTCTGGGGAACTCTGAGTCACGAGGGGAACACAGTGGCACTGAACAGACAGTGTAGGGAAGAGTGGGTGGAGGCCCCAGAGGGAGTGCTGATGCCTGGAGTCAGCGGGTGTCCTGGAAAGGGACAACACAAGCCCAGGCTGCCTCCACTAGGGATCATGGAATTTGTCTGCAGTATGAAATCACTGCCAAGCACACGCATGTGGGCACATGAGCCAAGCACACACTAGACTCAGAGTTGTCCTGTGGGAACTGAGCTTGGCTTCTGCTGGCATTTCCTGGAAGGGAGAGGCAGTTTGCACAAGTCTGAACCAGCTTGTCCACGGACCAGCCTGCTTGCGTTCAAATCTCAGCTGGGAGACTCATTCGCAGTGTGAGCTCAGGCCAGTCACTCTCCAGGGCCGATTTCCTCCTCTATGAATAGGAGTGACATTGAGAACTCTGCCTATCATACATGGTGGTGGCATCTTCACCATCTTGATTTCTGGACTGTTTCTCCTCTTTTCTTGGGGGCCATTGCTATTTCTGTGGCTGGAACAGTCCAGTCGTTTCCTCTGGGATCCGTTGTTGCAGAAATCCACATGGGCTTAGAGTTTTCCAGAAATATACAAACACATTCTCAACCAAAGTTTAATAAAGGTATCTTTTCTATAAATTTGACTTGGATCATTTTTCGTTTTTGCCCAAACAATTTACTTGTTTTTTCTTATTTTGACACGATGAGATTTTTTTCATGGTTGTCTTGCGATTAGCATTACAAATGAAAAATCATTTTCAAAGTAAAAATTTCTTGATGTAATTTACTTATAGGATATTACTCTACTAGCCCCCCTTTTAATTTAAATATTAGGACACTTTTGGAAATTTTACAATGCAGTCTTGATAACTTTTAATTTTTTGCATAGAAATATCACTGCTTTGGATTCATTGCATGTTAAGCAATTTTACTATGAGATGAACTATCAATAAAAATTTTAGTTAATACTTCAGGGACAGTTTTTTTGTACAGTACAATTAAATTTTCTTGAATATTTATTTATTTCAATTAGCCAATTTCAAATAATTCTTTAAAAAGCTTATATTTTTTAACTTTATTTGTCCTAGTTTATGGACAATAAATGACATTAATTAAAATTCTGTAATTCGTCTTTGAGTAATTTAACATAGACTTTGTCAGGGAGGCAAAAACCCAAATTACTTACTTCAGTTTATGAGACAAATATGGACTTCTAATTACAGTTCTTCAGATGTTTGAAGAAAACTTTTCTTTATTTCCTTCCAAAACAATTTTCAGGCTACAGAGAGTTTCACTTAAGAACCTTTGTCTTCCTTTACACCAAACAACCTTCAGGGCTATTGCTTGAGCTAGCTATATTACAAGTCACTTTACAGTAAGGTTGACTACCATTTTTCTGTCAGATTTAATACTTCAGCAATCTTCAGTTTACATTGTAAATACTCAGGGAAGAGATTTCAAAAATTTTCAAATTTCTTCTTTCTATTAAATTTAGAATTATATTTTCAAAGAGTATCCCTTTTGGCTTATTTGCATATACAGAGGGATCATGGGAGGTCTCAGTAGCTTTCTTAGAAGACTTAATCAGCCGAGACCGGTTTGGCTCAGTGGATAGAACGTCAGCCTGCGGACTCAAAGGTCCCGGGTTCGATTCCGGTCAAGGGCATGTACCTTGGTTGCCGGCACATCCCCAGTCGGGGGTGTGCAGGAGGCAGCTGATCAATGTTTCTCTCTCATCGATGTTTCTAGCTCTCTATCCCTCTCTCTTCCTCTAGGTAAAAAATCAATAAAATAAAATAAAAAGAAGACTTAATCAGGGGTTGGCCTTTGCTCTTCCAAGATGGTGGACCCCATGGAAGCAGCAAGCCATGTGGCCAACATGGTGGCTGCCAAGTCAGACAGTCCAATACGGTGGCTCTCTAAAATGTTCTTTGACAGAAAAGATGGTTTATTTATTCTCACAATAAACAAGGGAAGAGCAAAGCAAAATCCCTAAAAGATAGACAGTCAAAATTATATTGCAGACAAACAGAAATCTCACTTGCTGTTTCTGGTGTCTTTAATATAATTTAATTGTTTATAAAAATATTGCCTTTTCATTTAGCTGAAATTATATGAAACCTTGATTATAATTTAAAGAGGTAATATTAAGTAATTTAAGTAGGTATCTTTTATCGAAAAGGCAAAGCAGAGAAAATTTAGTAAATGTTTACAACTGATTCACAAGGCACAAACGTTACCCCAGCTCCAACCTAATTAAAAATGCAGGTGGCTAGAGGCTCTTGTCTTTTAAATTTCTTCTTAAAATTTTGCCGTTGGATTTTAAGAAATATTTTGCCCTCCTTAGAGGCCAAAACCTTCATAACATTTATAAGTAAAATATAGTTATTAATTTTTATTTGATAAACCTTTCCATGTAATTTCAAGTATATAAGATTGGTTAAATTTCAAAAATATTTCCTTTAAGAAGGGAGAATAACTTCTTGAAAACATTTCAGGGCCCGTGAAATGTCCTAAAATTATCCCTAGGTTATAGCCTTGAAAATTTAATTTGGAAAAAATCCATAAAAAAAATAAAATAAAAAAAATATATACACATATATATAATTTAAAGATTATAATACTTTTTTATAATTATCTTAAGATAGCAATTAAATTTAATCTGGTTTTAGTATTAAAAATGTCAGTTGGGATCACATAATTAATCCTTCTTATTTAATTAGACCAGTAAGTAACATACTTCGAATTCCTAACTATTAGAGAAAACACAACATTTTATTTTCTTCAAAAATAAATTTTTACACTTCAGGCATTTAATTACCACAATCATATAATTATCTAAGAAATCTGGGTGCCAAATTCTGGAGAATGTGGTGTGAATCTTGGGATGGATGGTTGTAAAGGAATGATCAGAAATAAAGACAATTTCAAAGGCAACCTTCTGGTCCTCTTGCATGTATTCACCTGTCTCCCCAGTTTACACCTCAGAACCCTGCAGTTACTGATGAAAGAAAAAAAAAGGTGCGGAGGACTCAGGATCAGAACCTGGAACTGCTGGGATGCGGTTTGGCTGCAGGGCTCAGCACCATTTTATCCCTCCCTCCAGGTCTTTTCTTCTCTCTGGGCACCTCTGACCTCCTTGTGGCTGCTCAGTGGGTGGATACAATGGGAAATGCTAAGTGGCCCACCAACCCCTGAAGTGAAGGGGACCTCGCTGCTGGCTCTGATCATAGACACGTGTGTTTCTCATGGTTCTGCAGGTGAACCCACAAATCTCAGGATTGTGCCAGGAGGGGTTCAGGGATAAGGAAGGGCGCTCAGTTCCTGAAAGGCTCATCTACCTTGCAGAGGAACCGAGCTGCCGGGCCTCCCAGCCCGTGCCTGTCAACCTGGTGCAAATTCCTTTGAGCAAAATACTGAAATTATTCAGGGGCATAACACTTTTTCTTAGGATTTCTACACCACATAAAATAGAACCTGGGGGCAGGTCATATCCATGGGGGGGTTGGCTTATGCTCATTACACCTCCCGTCTCTCTATGGAGCAAGACTAGAGAGCGTGTTCTGAAACCAGCCTCTCAGGAAGGGGGGCAGACACACTGCACAAATGAATGAGCTTCCCTGTGCTCAGTCACCGTATTAGGCAGCGTTCCCCAGAATAGCCAACAGGGACACATGAACGGGGGTAGGAGATTTATAGAGATAGGCTCCCACCTTCAGTCCCAATACCTGCCCTCTGCAAGCTGGAGAACCTACAAAGCCAATGGAATAGCTCAGGCCAAGTTCAAAGGCCTGAGAACCAGGGGAGCCCATAGAGTAACCCCCAGTGTGAGGCCATAAGCCTGAGAATAAAGGGCAGCTGGTGCACACCCTGGAGTTTGATGCCCTGACAACCTGGAACCTATGTTCACCATCAGCTAAAACCAAAGAAGAGATATTCATCCTTCCTCCCTCTTTCTATTCCACTTGTGCCCCCAAGAGATTGGAGGAAGCCCACCTGCACTGTAAGATCTCCTTACTCGTGTACTGAATCAAAAGCTAACCTTGTCCATTCACACCCAGAATGGTGTTACCAGCTACCTGGGCAACCCGTACCTCCGTCAAGTTTAGCTGTTGCCAACTGGTGGTCCATGAGGTCCAAAAGTTTGACAAACTCAGGTCAAGTTGACACATAAAATTAACCCATCACGGTGACTCTAATCAAAGGGCTCTCGAATGGCCCTAACTGGTTGGGCTCAGTGGATAGAGCATAGGCCTGGGGAATCAAGGGTCCCAGGTTCGATTCCAGTCAAGAGCATGTACCTTAGTTGCGGGCACATCTCCAGTAGGGAGTGTGCAGGAGGCAGCTTATCGATGTTTCTAACTCTCTATCTGAATCCCTTCCTCTCTGCAAAAAATCAATTTTATATATATATATAATTTTTTTTTCTTTTTTTTTTTTTAAATAAGGGCACCGGAATGAAGACTCCACGCTGAGAGGTTGGTGCTGTTGAGTGGAGGGACCTCAGGCAAGAACCTCAGTTCCCTTGTATAATGAGGATCATGGTGCTCACCCAGCTTAGTGGATGCTTGTATTTCCAAAGAGATGGTGCATGTTGAGGGCTTGGCACTGGGCCTGGCATACAGTAAGAACTCAGTAAATTGGTTTTTCCTTCTTTTCCCTCCCAGCAGAAGCCCCCAGGATTCTTCCCCCTCAGTCTCATGCTCTCCTCCTGAGGACAGGGAAGAGAGCCCGGCACAGGGTGCCCCGTGGGACTCAGCTTCTGCATGGGGCCCCCCTGATCCTGCTTCACCCAAACAGCTGAAGCAGTCATCCCTGGGGTATGGGTGTGGGTGGGAGTTGGGTGGTGGGGATGGGGTTATAGTGAAAAGAGTGGATTCATCCCTGGTGATTATCAGGAAAAATGGCCAGGCCTCAGGATTTGTGTGCTACCTGCTGTCAGACCAGGTCACTTGCTAGTGATGCATGCAGAGCTATGTTGTGGATGTTTTTAAAATCTGCTATTATGTAGATTCTATTTAAGTATAAATACTGTTGTTGTGAGTTATATAAATGTTAATGATATATACTGCCTATTAAAGTGATTAATGATATACACTGCCTATTAAAGTGATTAAAACCACTCCTGCACAATATGAGCCCGGTGTGGCTCAGTAGTTGAGTATTAAACTATGAACCAGGAGGTCAAGGTTCCATTCCTGTTTAGGCACAAGCCTGGGGTTGTGGGCTGGATCCCTAGTGGGGGTTGGGGGTATTCAGGAGGCAGCCAATCAATGATTCTCTCTCACTATTGATGTTTCTGTCACTTTCTCTCTCTACACCTTCCTGAAATCAATAAAAATATTTTAAAAAATAAAATAGAATGATAAAGGATATTTAGTATTTTAAATACTGCATGGACATACTATATATATATATTCTATCTAATAAAAGAGTAATATGCAAACTTATGGTCACTCCACAAGAAAATGGCGGCCCCGATAGCCACAAGATGGTGGCGCCCAGTCCCCTCAGCCCCGCTGCTGGAGTGTCTGGGCGTGTTCGATACAGCAGCGAGGTTGGATCTGCTGCCCGAGAGGGC
This sequence comes from Eptesicus fuscus, assembly GCF_027574615.1. Lineage (NCBI taxonomy): Eukaryota > Metazoa > Chordata > Mammalia > Chiroptera > Vespertilionidae > Eptesicus > Eptesicus fuscus. The sequence continues at coordinate 7,208,574 of NC_072481.1, read as the reverse complement.
GGGTCCAGGCTCCCTGCTCCACCCCTGCTGTAGTGTCTGGGCCTGTCAGGTTCGTGGGGACCAAACAGTGAGGCTGGATCCGCCCACAGACACAGCAGACAGAGCCTGGACAGCAGGGCTTGGGGGCTTCCTTAGCGCGGTGGCAGCGGGAACACCCCATGCCCCGCATACAGAGTTTGGACAACAGGGCATGAGGGCTTCCTTAATGTGTAGGTGTCGGCGAAGCTCCCAGGCCTGGCAGACAGAGCACACTGCAGGGTATTGGGGCTTCCTTCACATGGCCCATGGCGGCGGCATGCAGAGAGCGGATAGCAGAACATGGAGGCTTCATCTCCATGGCTGCAGTGAAACCCCCAGGCCCTGCAGAGAGCAGAGAACCACGGGAGTGGGCCTACGCCATCAGTAGGACGTCCCCTGGGAGCTCCTGGATTGTAGAGCGTGCAGGTTGGGCTGAGGGACCACTGTGCACAAATTTCATGCACTGGGCCTCTAGTATATATATAATTTTTCAATTCTTTATTGTTTAAAGTATTATGTAAGTCTTCTTTTTCCCTCATTGATTTCTCCTTTGCCAACCTCACCCACCTCATTGATCTCTCCTTTGCACATGCCCTCACACCCTACTGTCTTTGTACAAGGATGGAAGGCTTTCTCCTTAGATCAGGCACATGGCAATGCAAAGAAAGGAAAGCCATACAAATCAGAAAGAAAGAAGTAACTGCCCATATTTGCAAACAATATAGACATCTCTAGAGCAAAGCTTACAGAATTCACACCCACACCTCCTGAACTATGTGAATTCAGCAGAGTAACAGCATAAAGAGCTATCCTAATAAAAGGGTAATATGTTAATTAGACCAGACAAACCAGAGGTCTTATAGATGTCATTCCGGATGTCCTTCCTGACAGAGCCAGAGCCCTGGCGGCACCGCCCAGGGTCCAGGGTGCCTGCAGCGGATGCAGGGACTGATCAAAGGGAAGAGGCTCACTCATTTGTGCAGTGTGTCTGCTCCCCATCCTCATAGGCTGATTTCAAAACATGCTCTCTAGGCTTGCTCCATAGAGAGATGGGAGGTGTAATGGGCATAAGCCAACCTCCATGGATATGACCTGCGCACCCCCATCCCTCCGCCCCCGTCCGGGTTCTATTTTATGTGGTGTAGAAATACTAGGAAAAAGTGTTATGCCCCTGAATAATTTAATTATTTTGCTCAAAGGAATTTGGATGAATTTCCTGGCCACAAGCAGATTAATTCCTCCAAACCAGGCTGACAAGCATGGGCTGGGAGGCCCAGAAGCTGGGTTCCTCTGCAGTGTAACTGAGGGCCTTCTGGAACTGATGGCCCTGCTTTGTCCCTGAACCCCAACCTTCTGGAACTGATGGCCCTGCTATGTCCCTGAACCCCAACCTGTCAGGGACTAGCCTGACAGGTTGAACTGGGCTGAGGTAGGGAGGTGGGAATTGAGAAAAGAAAGAAAGGACACCGGGATCAGGAGGACAGCAGGTCTTCGAGAGACTGCGGCAACTTTTATTGACTATGCAATGCCTTTTATACACAAATACTGAATAGGAGGTCAACAAAGAGGAATGTGCTCTCTGTTCTTCTTAATCTCTAAGAGAAGTCAGGAGGCCAAGTTCTCCGTAAATATTTACAGACTTTTGATAAGCTATGAAAGGTCTCTCTTATTCTACTCATCTGCTGACAATAGGAATGTGCCATCAAAACAAGTTAGATCGAAACAAGTCAGGGGACACTGCGTGGGAAGGGACTAATTCTTGTCGGTCCCTTCGGGTGCAAGGACTCTGTCAGCTTACACCCGGTCTCCAACAAACCCCTCAGGGCACAAGTCCTGAGACTTGTGGATCCACCTGGAAGTCTGTGAGGAACACTCGAGTCCAGGGTCAGAGCCAGCAGCCAGGTCCCCTTCACTTCAAGGGTTGGTGGGCCACTTGCATGTCCCATTGTATCCACCCACTGAGCAGCCACAAGGAGGTCAGAGATGCCCAGAGAGAAGAAAAGACCTGGAGGGAGGGATAAAGTGGTGATGAGCCTTGCAGCTGGACCGCATCCCAGCAGTTCCAGGTTCTGATCCTGAGCCCTCCCCACCTTTTTTTTTTTAATCACTAACTGCAGGGTCCTGAGGTATAAACTGGGGAGACAGGTGAATACATGCAAGAGGACCAGAAGGTTGCCTTTGAAATTGTCTTTATTTCTGATCATTCCTTTACAATCATCCACCCCAGGATTCACTCCCACACAAGAAGCTCAAATCCAAATTCTGCTCCCTCCCCAAGCAAATGAGATTCATGTTTCTGATTGTAGGACACTTTGCCTTTGAGGTCCCATGAACTCCCAATCCTTTGCTCCTGCAATCCTGTACCCTGGCTGTGTCCCTCCCTTTCCCCATTCACACTGAGCATGAACCGGAAACAAGGGATGGCCCCTGTATAATGCACCCTGGTCCGAGGTTTCAGTTTCCAAAGGCCCAGAAAGAAGCTCAGGTGCACCCACTGAGCAGGGTCATTACAGGGGCACAGCACGGGCTCCCAGTCATGAAAATGCCACGTCATAAAACTCCCTGTGGCCACTGTGCTTGGTGGAAAGCAGGATGTTCCTGGGCTGTCCTAACTCCCTCAGTATCCCTGTCAGCTCAGACCGGATCAGGGCAAATCTCTCCTGGTTGACAGTGTCGTGGGTCCTGTAACACTCCAGGGGGACAGGGTACAGCTCCACCTCTAAGCTTCGCAGCCCGGCTGTGTGGCGCAGCAACTTCCCCACGGTGGCCATGGAGAGGCGGTTTTCAGTGATGGTGAACTCGCTCAGCTGGTGACAGCCACTCAGGACAGGCAGGATGGCCTCGACATGGGAGTCCACCATGGCACACTTATCAAGGCGCAGCTCCTGGAGGGTGGGTGCCACTGCCTCCAGCAGAGCTCGGAGGGGCTCAGGACTAAAATCAGCGAGGCTGGTACAGTACAGACGCAGGGACACCAGCTGCCTGAGGTTCGGGCACTGGAACAGGTGTGTCAGGTCTGAATGGGTCAGGTGCCGGAAATGTGTTATGGTGAGTTTTTCCAAGGGGGTCTGCAGGCACCTGGGGAGACACAGAGCGGTTAGTTCCTGGGGACAGGGGTGGCAGGTAGAGGGGGCCTCCAGGTGGGAGAAGACCGATTTGTCCAGGCCCAGGGTTGTCCTGACAATCTGATGAAGGGAAGCACCCAGGAAGCCCAGACTCCTTTAGGCTGGGTCAAGTTCACCACTTCTCCAGAGCTTCCTTTCCTCAGCTGCCAAGCAGAGCACTGCCCTCTGGAGGGTGCCTGGATATAAGGGAAACTACAGGAACCTGATCAGAGAGCCTGACAGCCTATAGGTCCCTGGTCGGCAAACTGCAGCTCGTGAGCCACATGCGGCTCTTTGGTCCCTTGAGTGTGGCTCTTCCACAAAATACCAAGGCCTGGGTGAGTCTATTTTGAAGAACCACTGGTCTAGGTCAAGGGTGGGCATCCCTGCACCTTATAATTGGGAGACAAAACCAAGAGTGCTGTCAACTCAGGCTTCCTTCCGTCCACTGCTTGGCTCCAGGCACCAGACATCTGGGCCACATGAGGCTCATTCATCTAATTCATAAGGAACACACCTGACCCTAGTTGGTTTGAATCAGTCGATAGAGATTTCCTTTTGGACCCAAGGTTCTCAGATTTGATTCATGGTCAAGGGCACAGATCTCATTTGCAGGTTCAATACCTGACCCGGGTAGGGGCATGTGCTGAGGGCAACCAATCATCTCTCTCTCACTATGTATTTATCTCGCTCTCTCTCCCCTTCCAGTCCACTCTCTAAAAGTCAATGGAAAAAAATATCCTCGTTTGAGGATTAAAAAAAGTGGGCGAGAGTTAACCAGTGGAAGATTCTACAACATCAACTGGAGAGGACAGTGTGTAGAGGCGACTTCCATCCCTACATCACCACAAACCACTGTTCACTCTGCAATCCTTTCCACTCCCGCTCCCTTAGCTGAGGAATCATGCCTGTCCTTTCTACTAATGACCTTCCTGGTACCCACCACCACCTCTGACAGATGGGGAATCTGACACAGGCTCACACGGCTGGTGAGCACAGAGCTTATGTCTGGAAATGCTCCATCTGATGTAGCTTTGCCTCTTCCCAACCCTCTTCCTAAGGCCTCTTCACTTAGACATCTGTCCCTAAGGAAGAATTCACACACCCAGGCTCCAATGGTCCCTCATTGAGCCATTTCTGTTAGCCATCCTGACAGGCTGATTTTAAAACATGCTTCCTGTGGGTACTCAGGGGATATCACCCTCAAACCACCTAACAACACCACTCCCTTAACATTCTGGCGCTGCATCCACTGTTACACAGCTCACCTGAGCATCTGGTCCAGACGGCCTCGGAGGAAGGATGGGGAATCCAGGTCCAGCTCGCGGAGATGCTGTGGCCTGAGCATCTGAGAGAGGAATTGGGAAAAGGATCCCTGCTCCTCCTGCTCCTCCCACTCCTCTTCATCCACCCACTCCTGCTCCTCTTCCTCCTCCCATTCCTGCTCCTCTTCCTCCCCTTCCTCCTCCTCACTCAATATATGGATGTGGGAGAGAAAGAGTCTCTGCAGGTTCCTCATCTGACCCAGGTAAAGAGAAAACGTCCCCAGGGTGGGCAGGTCCCAGGTGCACTTCAGTTCTACCTCCTGGATGCAGTCCAGCTGCACCGCATCCAGGACCTTCCTCACCCTCTGGAAGGGCACCTCAGCAATCCTCAGCGTCTTGCAGCACAGGTGTAGCAGCCCTTCCCTCTGCTGGGCCCATTGGATGACGTACATGAAAAACTCATCCCTGTCCCTGTCATTGAAGTTAAGGTCTAGGAACACCTCCACGGGAGCTAAGGGGTGCTCCATGTTGGGGCTGGACCTGTGCACAGTCACTGGTCCTGTCGGTGAGCGCTTCAGGGTGCTGTCTCCACACCACATTCTCCAGAACTTGGCACCCGTGTCCCTTAAATCCAGCACCCGCAGTTTCCACCTCCTGTGGGGAAAGCAGAATATTAGTCTAGATTCTTTCAGGTCAACAGGGCATTGGCTGACATGCTTTATGGACAGAGTGTCTCAGTGATTGAGCATCTACCTATGAACCAGGAGGTCACAGTTCAATCCCCAGTCAGGATACATGCCTGGGTTGCAGGCTCGATGCCCTTTGAGGGGTGTGTGTGTGTGTGTGTGTGTGTGCATGCAGGATGCTGCCAATCAATGATTCTCATCATTGAGGCTTCTATCTCTATCTCTGGCTTCTTTTCTAAAATCAATGAAAAATAGTTTTTTAAAAAGATTAACAAAACCTGGCCAGGTCAGAGTGAGACTGAGCAACTGAGTTGAGGCAACAACCACACTCTATCCCTACCCTGACCTTAACTTTGATTCTCAAGGTCAGTGTCTCCCTTGCCCCCAGCTTTGCTTTTCTCATCTTCCATCCCTCCTGCTCAGCACTTGCTGTACCTTTAACTACCACTGGGAGGAGACAGGGCACCTTTCGCAGGTGCCTCTGCCCAGTAGGCAGTCCTCCACTCCCCAGTGAGCTCAGCAGTGTGCCAGGGCTCCCTGAGTCTCACTGGCACCTTCAGAAACCTCGGGTCCCCCTTAGGCCTTTCACATGCCCTGACCTCCTTTGCCTCGGGGATGTCCAGGACCCTGCCAGGCACCGGGAGCAGCCTTACCTGGGGCGAACCTCCTGGGCAAGCAGAACGTCAAGCCCATCCAACACGGCTTTTAAGACCTTGACCCGAGGCCGCTTCATCAGGATCCCCAGAGGGAGGACAGGATAGGGCCAGGCTTGTGCCATCGCCTTCAGGGACTCCTGGTGGCGTCTACTATAGCAGGCCAGGTTGAACAGCTGTGGGAAGAGCTCAGCGGGCAGGTGCTCCAGAGCTGCAATGGCCAAGGCCTGGTCCCTCAGCAGGCTCTCTCCTGCCAGCTGCAGGAGTGTGGGTGGGGTCCTGATGCTCATCCTCAAAGTGCTCCGAAGGAAACCTGTGGAAACGTCCAGGGTACAAGGCATCCTTGTCAGGCCAAGCCTTTGAGCCCCATCCACTTACTCCCCATTTCCACATGAATCAACTCAGGGCCAGAGCCCCTGCCTGGCAATGGTGAGAGCCTCAGTTTAGAGAGTCCCATTCTGGACTAGGTGGCCACAGAGCCATAGCTCCCCTGCAGGCCCCACGATGAGCATCTCAGAAGCACCCACATCTTTCATTCCAGTCTGCCTGGGAAGTGGGTGCTGAAGGGCCTGAAAGCTGACCCCCACCTTTTTTGGGGAAAATTTCAGACCAATCTAGGGACACAAACTTAATATTTAAAATTTCCAGAAATAAAACCACAGTTAAGATGATTTCTTTAGGGGTTGGGGAGGAGGTATCAGGGAATTTGCTTGGTTAGACATTTATAAATAGACCAAAGCACAAATCCAAACGTTTGAAATTCAGGCAAAACTACACTAAGAGGCAAAATCAATGCCTTCAATCTGTTTGTCTGTTAAACAAAAAAACAAAAGAAGAAAACAAGGAAATCTTTCTGTGCCAATGTGAGGCCAGCTGCCTTAGCTGAAGCCCGTAATTTACCTGCTGTGACCGGGTTGGCTGGGGCTCAGATCTCAGACCTGGTGGAGAACCACAGCACTGACTGCAAAGCTGGAAGTCTCTGAATTTCTCCTCTGTTGCCTGAGGTTTTCATACGCCTTCTCAAACGCTAGAATCCAATCAGAACCCTCAGTCTCCAACCCTTACTCCTAATGCGATTATTGCCTCTCTTCAGATTAATGGATTGAGAGAAAGTTAGGGAGGGGCAAGGTGAAGGCCTGGATTATTGATTCCTTCCACTGACACTGACTGAGGTTGACTAATGGTCCATAGGTTCATCCTCTGTGTAAGACAGTGAAAGTGTAATGGGATCCTGATGTTAAATAGGAAAGAGCAAAACCGGAGAGCATGGTTGCTGGGGGTCTTTGGCCACATCAAAGTTGTCAGAACATTGCAGAGTTAAAACATCTTTGAGAAGACAATGGTGCCATCCCCAAGAATACAAAGGAAATGTATCCATGCATCAAGTGACGTTTTATATCAGGTGAGCTTCTCAGGGAGCAAGTGGTGGGCAACTGAGGTTGTGGCTGTCCCTAGATCCCAAGGTTTCTCTGAGGGAGGTCAGGTCAGAAGGACCATGAGAAACAGGGGTCAGGGCTGGACAGGGTGGCGCTGGGCCATCCTAATGGAACCTGTGAATGACCCAGGGCCATGGAAAAGATGGGGGGTTTTCTTGGAAAGAAGAGAGATGGAATGACTCTTACCTGGCTGAATTCAAGATTTAAAAGGAAACAAGCTGGAGGGAAGACAGTGCCTCCCCTAGAGGACAAAGGGAGAGATTCCATCTTCTGTCCCACCCAGGAGGAAAGGGTGGGTCTGCTAAGGGAAAGATGGGATTAGCTCAGCAAACTGGGTGGAGAAGTTTAAATCTAAGAATGTGAGCTGAGGGGGAAGGGGTCAGCCCAGGGAGTTAGACATTTTCAAGCCCAAAGGGCATTGAGGGTGGATGAGATGGGCTCTTTGGGATCTTGGAGCCAGAGAGAGAAATAAAAGTCGGCCAATCACATGCAACCCTGTCAACATCATGGCAGCTGCCACCAGGTGATGTTTATCAAAGAGTTAATGTTTTTCTACAGAGAAAACTTCCCAGACAGCACGTGCCTTTCCTGACTACACCATGTCTCCTTGGCCCCACTCCTGCCCTCATGGCACCCCTTCACTTCACCACACCCCCAATGATCTCACTTATGACCACCAGCCCCTAAAGTCCTCTCTTCAGTAGGCCTGTCCCCCAATATCGCTCTGTTCTGTGTTTGTCTGACATCCTTGTGGTGTGCAGAACCGAGTCTCCATGAGGCCAGGCAGCAATCCTGGCCCCTTAGACATCTGTGGAATGAATGTGTGGCCCTTGGCGGTGTGAGGAAGGCCAGCTGTGGCCAGCCCATTGCTGCCACGGGGAGTTCTTGGCCCGCACAGCCTTCCTCTAGGCCCCCATCCTTCTCCTGTCACTCACCACACAGACACCCTGAGCACCCAGTGTGTGTGCCACGCTCTGACTCTGGGGAACTCTGAGTCACATGGAGAAGACAGCGCCACTAGACAGACACTGGAGTGAGGACAGGAGGCACCGGAGTGAGTGCTGAGGCCTGTAGCTGAGCTCGCCTGGAAAAGGACAGAACAAACCCAGGCGTCCTCCCCTAGGAATCATGGGATTTGTCTGCAGCTCAAAACACCTGCAAACACACACCTGTGGGTGACAGGATGTGTCAGTGCAGGTCCAACAGTTGTAACAAATGTCAGGCCCAGTGGGGGGGTGTGGAGAGTGGGGAGGCTGTGACTGAGGAGGGGCAGAGGTGTATGGGAACTCTTTACCTTCTGCTCAATTTTGCTGGGAACCTATATCTGCTCTAAAAAATAAAATCCACTTTTCAAAATATTTTTATGTATTTCAAAGAGGAAGGGAGAGGGATAGAGAGGCATCAATGAAATGAGAGAATCATTGATTGGCTACCTCCTGCTAGCCCCCTACTGGGGACTGAGTCCACAAACCTGGGCATGTGCCCTTGAACAGAATTGAAATGGGAAACTTTATTCAGCACTCTATCCACTGAGCCAAACTACCTAGGGCAAACTTTTTTTTTTTTTAATATCTCATGGGAAAACATTATGGCATGTCCTCAAAAGTTTAAAATGAAACTTCCATTTGACCAAAATCTCCTACTTCTAGGAACATATTCCAAGAAAACAGAAACACCAATCAGAGGGGATATATGCACCCCTAGGTTCATAGCAGCACAATTTACAAGAGCTGAGATTTGGAAACAGCCTAAGTCCCCCTCAGCAGATGAGTGGATTAGAAAACGGTGATACATCTACACAATGAAATACTAAGCTGCTGTGAAAAAGAGGGAAGTCTTACCATTTGCAACAGCATGGATTGAACAGGAGAGCATTATGCTAAGCAAAATAAGGCAATCATTGAAAAAGAAATATCACATGATCTCACTCATTTGTGGAATATAATGAACACCATAAACTGATGAACAAAAATAGAACCAGAGCCATGGAAGCATCAAACAGACTGTCCAACATATGAAGGAAGGCGGGGGTGAGGGGTAAGAGATGAACCAAAGGACTTATATGCATACATTAGAGCATAACTGTTGGACAAAGACAGGAGGGGGTGAGGGCATGTGCCTGGTGGGTGAGGTTGGCAAAGGAGAAATCAATGAGGGAAAAAGAAGACTTATCTAATACTTTAAACAATAAAGAATTGGAAAATTATATAAAAAAAGAAAAATTATATATATATAATAAATAATATCCCCATGCAGTCTTTAAAATACTAAATTTCCTTTATCGTTCTATTTTATTCTTTTGATATTTTTATTGATTTCAGGAAGAGGGAGAGGGAGAAAGTGATAGAAACATCAATAATGATAGAGAATCGTTTATTGGCTACTTCTTGAATGCCCCCACTAGTGATCCAGCTCACAACCCCAGGCATGTATGTAACCAGGAATGGAACCTTGACCTCCTGGTTCATAGTTCAATACTCAACTACTGAGCCACACCGGGCATTGTCCTTAATCACTTTAATAGACAGTGTATATCATTAACATTTGAACAACTCACAACAACAGTATTTCTACTCAAATAGCATCTACATAAAAGCAGATTTTAAAAACACCCCACAACATAGCTCTGCATGCAACACTAGCACTTCACATGGTCTGACCAGCAGGTGGCACACGAATCCTGAGGCCTGACCATTTTTCCTGATAATCACCAGGGATGAATCCACTCTTTGCACTATAACACCACCCCCACCACCAACTCCCACCCACACCCCCACCCCAGGGCTGACTGCTTCAGCTGTTTGGGTGAAGCAGGATCAGGGGGGCCCCATGCAGAAGCTGAGTCCCACGGGGCGCCCTGCGATGGGCTCTCTTCCCTGTCCTCAGGAGGACAGCATGAGCCTGAGGGGGAAGAATGCTGGGGCCTTCTGCTGGGAGGGAAAAGAGGAAAAACCCATGTACTGAGCTCTTCCTCTGCACCAGGCCGGTGCCAAGCCCTCAACGTGCACCATCTCCTTGGATATACAAGCATCCACTAAGCTGGGTGAGCACCACGATCCTCATTTTACAGGGGAACTGAGGTTCTTGCCTGAGGTTCTTCCACCCAACAGCACCCCCTCAGCACTGAGTCTTCACTCAAGTACCCTTTGATTAGGGTCACTGTGATGGGTTAATTTTATGTGTCAACTTGACCTGGGGTCATCGAACTTTTGGACCTCATGGACCACCTATTGGCGACAGCTGAACTTGACAGCACTAAGGGTTACCCAGGTAGCTGGTAAAACCATTCTGGTGTGAATGGACAGGGTAAGCTTTTGATTCAGGAGAAGAGTAAGGAGATCTTATAGTGCAGGTGGGCTTCCTCCAATCTCTTGGGGGCACAAGTGGAATAGAAAGAGGAAGGAAGGATGATTTTCTCTTCTTTGGTTTTAGCTGATGGTGAACATAGGTTCCAGGTTGTCAGAGCATCAAAAGCCAGGGTGAACACCAGCTGCCCTTTATTCTCAGGCCTTTGGCCTCACACTGGGGTTTCCGCTATGGGCTGCCTTGGTTCTCAGGCCTTTGGACTTGACCTGAGTTATACCATTGGCTTTGTAGGTTCTCTGGATTGCAGAGGGCAGGTATTGGGACTGAAGGTGGAAGCCTGACCCTGTAAATCTCCTACCCCCGTCCATGTGTCCTTGTTGGCTATTCTGGGGAACACTGCCTAATACAGCGACCGAGCACAGGGAAGAAGCTCACTCATTTGTGCAGTGTGTCTGCTCCCCTTCCTGACAGGCTGGTTTCAGAACACGCTCTCTAGTCTAGCTCCGTAGAGAGGCCGGAGGTGTAATGGGAATATGCCAATTCCCATGGATATGACCTGCTTCCTGGGTTCTATTTTATGTGGTGTAGAAATACTAAGAAAATGTGTTTTGCCCCTGAATAACTGTAGTATTTTGCTCAAAGGAATTTGGGTGATATTCCTGGCCATAAGCAGGTTACTTCCTCTGCACCAGGCTAACACGAATGGGCTGGATGGGCCAGGTGCGCGGTGCCTCTGCGAGTGGACAAGCCCTTCTGGAACTGAGGGTCCTGCCTTGTCCCTGACCCCTCCTAGCACAAGTCCTTGGATTTGTGGGAACCATGGGGAACACTCAGGTCCAGGGTCAGAGCCAGCAGCGAGGTCCCCTTCACTTCAGGGGTTGGTGGGCCACTTAGCATGTCCCATTGTATCCACCCACTGAGCAGCCACAAGGAGGTCAGAGATGCTCAGAGAAAAGAGAAGACCTGGAGGGAGTGATAAAATGGTGCTGAGCCCTGCAGCCAAACCGCATCCCAGCAGTTCCAGGTTCTGATCCTGAGCCCTCCCCAGCTTTTTTTTTTTTATCAGTAACTGCAGGGTCCTGAGGTGTCAACTGGGGAGACAGGTGAATACATGCAAGAGGACCAGAAGGTTGCCTTTGAAATTGTCTTTATTTCTGATCATTCCTTTACAATCAATCACCCCAGGATTCACTCCCACACAAGAAGCTCAAGCCCAAATTCTGCTCACACTGGGTTGTGGTCTCTATCCCCAGTAGAGGGCTTGAGGAGGCAGCTGATCAATTATTGTCTCTCATTGTTGCTGTTTCCATCTCCATCTCCCTTACTCTCTGAAATCAATAAAAATACATTTACAAAAAGAAAGGAAGGAAGGAAAGAAGGAAGAATATGAAAAGCTCTTTGTGCCAGATCAGGCTTTGGGTCACCATAAGGCTGACTCCTTAGTTGAGCTCCGTAACTTACCTGCTGTGACCAGGTTGGCTGGGGCTCAGATCTCAGATCTCAGACCTGGTGAACCAGGGCACTGACTGCAGAGCTGAAGGACTCTGAATCTCTCCTCTGGTGCCTGAGATTTTTATATACCTTCTCATTTACTAACGTCCAATCAGAATCCTTGGTCTAAACCCTCCCAACTTGATGGGATTTTTGCCTTTCTCCATATTAATTCATTGACCCAGGTATCTGTTTAGGAAAGAGAATGTTAGGGAGGGGCAAGGGTGAGGCCTGGGTCATTAATTCCTTCCACAGACACTGACTGAGGTTGGCTGATGGCCCATAGTTGTCATCCTTGGTGTGAGACAGTGAAGGGTGAAATGGGTTCCTGACTTTAGTCAGGAAAGAACACAACCTGAGAGCATGGGTGCTGAGAGTCTTGGGCCACATCAAGGTAATCCAGATGCATCCACAGTTAAAACAGCAGAGAAGGCAATGGTGGCATCCCCAGGGAAAAATAAATGTGTCCATGCATCTAGTTGTCACTCAGGTGTTCTGTCAGGGGACATAGCAGATCATTAGATCCTCAGGGAGCAAGGAGTGGGTGATTGAAGATGTGGGTGCTCCTTCAGACCACAAGGCTTCTCTGAGAAAGGCCAGGTCACAAGGACTATGAGAAGCAGGGGTCAGGGCTGGGCAGGGTGGCGCTGGGCCATCCTAATGGAACCTGTGAATGACCCAGGGCCATGGAAAAGATGGGGGATTTTTCTTAGAAAGAAGAGAGATGGAAAGATTCTTCTCTGGCTGAATTTAGGATCTAAAAGGAGACAAGCTGGAGGGGAGATAGTGCCATCCTAGAGGGCAAAGGGAGAGATTCCATCTTCTGTCCCACCCAGGAGGAAAAGGGTGGGTCTGCTCTGGGAAAGATGGGATTAGCTCAGCAATCTGGGTGGGGAAGATTAAATGTAAGAATGTGATTAGTGGGAAAGGGGCCCAATCTGGGAGTTAGACATTTTCAAGCCTGAAGGGCACTAAAGGCACAGTTGTGGCTCTTTGAGATCTTTGAGCCAGGGACAGAAATAAACGTGGGCCAATCACACGTAACCCCGTCAACATCATGGCAGCCCCCACCAGGCGACGTTTATCAAAGGGAAGAGGTTCTTCCACAGAGAGCTCTTCCCAGACAGCAAGTGCCTTCCCTCACTACCCCGTGTTTCCATTGTCCCCATTCCTGCCCTCATGGCACATCTTCACTTCACCACACCCCCAATGACTTCCCTCATGACAACCAGCCCCTAAAATCCCCGCTTCAGTAAGCCTGTCCCCCAGTATCTCTCTGTTCTCTTTTTGTCTAACATCACTATGGCCTGCTGGATGAAATGCTCTGTGAGGCCAGGGTGTAATCATGGCTCGTTAGACGTGTGTGGAATGAATGTGTGGCTCTTGGTGGTCTGAGGGAGACCACTTCCGTTTCTCCTCAACCAGGCTCTCTAGAGCCAGTTGGGCAGCGCTTGAGTTCAAGCTGATCAAGGGCCCAGACCACAGCCATCAGATGCCTCTAAGGGAGATTCGGGGTGCCAAAGTAGTTGGCGAAGATGGTACCGTGCAGGAGGGAGAGCCAGTCTATTATTAGCAGCCCTTTACCACCAGTGACATCTTGAATTGGAAACATCACACCCCAGCTTATTATGAAAAACCTCAGGCCATGATAGACCTCCTAGAAATGATCTTGCAGACCCAGAAGCCCACCTGGGTGGACTGCAAGCAGCTCCTTTTAACATTCTTTAACACTGAGGAGCGCATGAGTGTAGTAACAGAGGCTCGGAAGTGACTACAGACCCAGGCCCCGGCAGGAATATTAGATACAGACAGATGGGCCAGGAAGGCCTTTCCAGATGAGGAACCCGATTGGAACCGGAACTCAGAAGATGGATGGACCGGGCTAGAAAGATATCGGCTGGCCTTCCTCCAGGGGGTTAGGGCCGGAGCCAAGAAGTCCACCAACATGGCTAAAATCTCTGAGTTTCCTGAAGCCTGATGAAAGTCCAGCAGCTTTCTATGAGAGACTATGTGAGGCATACCGGATCTACACCCCCTTTAGACCTGAGGCCACAGACAATCAAATCATGGTAAATGCCATTTTTGTAGGCCAAACCCAGCCTGACATCAGGAGAAAACTACAGAAACTGGAAGGGTTTGGAGGAAAGAATGCTACTGAACTGCTAGAGATAGCTAACAAGGTTTTCATCAATGCAGACAGTGCAGCAAGGAAGAAGAAAAGAGAATACCAACAAGGGCCAATATCAACTACAGCCCGCGGGCCATATACAGGTGTTTTTGCCATTTTGTTTTTTTACTTCAAAATAAGATATGTGCAGTGTCCATAGGAATTTGTTCATAGTTTTTTTTAAACTATAGTCCGGCCCTCCAACGGTCTGAGGGACAGTGAACTGGCCCCCTGTTTAAAAAGTTTGAGGACCCCTGGCCAATATAATAGCAGCAGCTTTTAGAGGCTCAGGCTCCCAGACAGATCAGCAAGGATACAGACGGGCGGGGGGTGGCGGGTGGAGGAAGAGTGAGCCTGAGAGGAGACCAGTGTGCCTATTGTAAGGAAACAGGACACTGGAAGAATGAATGTCCCAAACGGCAAAGTAAAAACACTGGGCCCCCTTTTCCACCCAGTGGCTATCAACCAGAGCCACCTGAAGCAGATCTCATTGGGCTAGCAATGGCTGATTCGGACTAAGACAGACCAGGCTCACTCCAGCTAGGCCTCCATGAGCCCATGGTCAGAATAAAAATTGGGGGCCAGACTGTGGACTTTATGGTTGATACGGGAGCAGAGCACTCAGTAGTCACTCAGAAAGTAGCGCCTCTCTCAGGAAAGGAGGTCACTATTATTGGAGCTACTGGGGACCAGACCCATCAACCATTCTACTGCCCTCGCTGATGCCAACTTGATGGTCATCAAATAATTCATGAATTCCTGTACTTTCCAGACTGTCCAGTGCCTAATGGGTAGAGAACTTTTAGCCAAAATGGGGGCAGAAATCACTTTTGCTCCAGATGGCTCATCAAAGCTTCGCCTACATGAGCAGGCCTCCCCAATGATCCTGTCCTTAGCAGTGCCAAGAGAGGAAGAATGGAGACTTTATACCCCCCAGACAAAGGCCTCACCATTAAAACCTGAATTAGAGAAGGAATTCCCGCTGGTCAGGGCAGAAAGGAATCCTCCAGGCCTGGCTAAAACCAGGCCCCGGTGCTAATCGAGTTAAAGCCTGGGGCACAGCCTGTTAAAATCCGCCAATATCCAATTCCAAGGGAAGCACACCTAGGAATCCTGGTCCACTTAGACCGGCTGCTTCAGTGGGGAATTGTTAAACCATGCAGGTCTCCATGGAACACACCTCTCTTGCCTGTCAAAAGCCTGGGACTAACGACTACCAACCAGTGCAGGATCTACGGGCTGTTAATGAGGCTGTTGTAACCCTGCATTCAGCACTGCCGAGCCCCTACACTCTTCTGGGGCTCATCCCATCAGAGGCGGAATGGTTTACATGCCTAGATCTGAAAGATGCCTTTTCCTGTCTTTGATTAGCGCCTTCCAGTCAGCCTCTCTTCGCTTTCGAATGGGAAAGCCCAACTACAGGGGCCGAGGAGCAGTTCACCTGGACCAGACCGCCACAAGGGTTCAAGAACTCCCCTACTCTTTTTAGCGGAGCAATATTATCTGATCTAAGTTCCCAGGACAGGACTTGGGGTGTGTTCTACTCCAGTATGTAGATGACCTCCTTCTGGCCAGCTCCATCGAACTCAGTGCTGGGAGGGAACACTAGCCATTCTGAGACTACTAACTGAAACAGGTTGTCGGGTATCAAAGAAAAAGACACCGATTTGTCAGAAAGAAGTCAAGTATCTAGGCTTCCGCATCACCCAAGGGAAACGAAGGCTACTGAAACCAAGGGACTGAAAGGAAGCAGGCAGTATGTGCCCTCCCAGTCGCTAGCACCCAGTGGCAGATTTGGGAATTCCTGGGAGCAGCAGGATTCTGTTGAATTTGGATCCCAAGGTTTTCAGACCTGAGGTTCTTGCCTAAGGTCCCTCCACCCAACCTTACCAGTCCCTGAGCATGGAGTCTTCCTTCGGGTGCCCTTGGATTAGGGTCACTGTGATGGGTTAATTTTATGTGGCAACTTGACCTGGGTTCACATCGGGGTTCTTATCCCAGCCTTACAAAGGGGTCAGCATTCTGGAGAAAGGGGCTTCGCATAGATGATCAAAGAGTCTGGAAACGAAAGATAATTTTGAAAGGCATTGGGTTCAGAGGAGCTTCAGCTGAAGGAACTAAAGACTCTCCTTGTCTAGGACCCTGTGCTATTTATTAAACACAATTTGTCCTAAGGCAGTGGTTGGCAAACTCATTAGTCAACAGAGCCAAATATCAACAGTACAATGATTGAAATTCCTTTTGAGAGCCAAATTTTTTAAACTTAAACTTCTTCTAACGCCACTTCTTAAAAATAGACTCGGTAAGGCCGTGGTGTTTTGTGGAAGAGCCACCCTCAAGGGGCCAAAGAGCCGCATGTGGCTCCAGAGTCCCAGTTTGCCAACCAAGGTCCTAAGGCAAGGTGGAAATATACACTTCAAAGGGTAGGGTATCAAAGGGTAGAATACAGAAGCATTATCAGTTTAGGGAATAGCCTACAGCTGTTCAGGTGTTTGGCCAACAGGAGGCAATAAAATTCCCTGAGCTGTCTGGCAGTTAACAATTATCATATTCGGTTTTAGGGGAAGTGCCAATTAGCCATTTCCAACACATAAACTACATATGTAGCTCACCCTTGTTGAGCTGCCCAAGCTTCACCAACATTTTGGTGAAACTCTTGTAATTATTACATGCTGGAATTGGTTCCTGGCAGGGTTATCAAACTTTTGAAACTCACAAAGCACCATTGGTCCATGGACCACCAGTTGGCCACCGCTGAACTTGACAGCGCTAAGGGTTGCCCAAGTAGCTGGTAAACCATTCTGGTGTGAATGGATGGGGTTAGCTTTTGATTCACTAGATGAGTAAGGAGATCTTAGAGTGCAGCTGGGCTTCCTCCAAACTATTGGGATCCCAAGTGGAATAGAAAGAGGAAGGAAGGATGATTCTCTCTTCTTTGGTTTTAGCTGATGGTGAACATAGGTTCCTGGTTGTCAGGGCATCAAACTCTAGCTGTCCTTTATTCTCAGGCCTTTGGCCTCAGACTGGGGGTTATGCCATGGGGTCCGTGGTTCTCAGGCCTTCAGACTTGGCCTGAGTTATACCATTGGCTTTGTAGGTTCTCCAGTTTGTAGAGGGCAGTTATTGGGACTGAAGGTGGGAGCCTATTCCTATAAATCTCCAACCTGCGTCCATGTGTCCCCTGTTGCCTATTCTGGGGAACGCTGCCTAATACGGTGACTGAGCACAGGGAAGAAGCTCACTCATTTTGCAGTGTGTCTGCTCCCCTTCCTGACAGGCTGATTTCAAAACACGCTCTCTAGTCTTGCTCCATAGAGAGATGAGAGGTATAGTGGGCATGAGCCAACCCCCCATGGATATGACCTGCCCCCGCTCCCCGGGTCTTATTTTATGTGGTGTAGACATCCTAAGAAAAAGTGTTATGCCCCTGAATAACTGTAGTATTTTGGTCAAAGGATTTTGGATGATTTAGCTGGCCTCAAGCAGCTTACTTCCTCCGCACAAGACTGACAGGCATGGGTTGGGAGACCCAGCAGCACTGTTCCTCTGCAGTGTGGACGAGCACTTCTGAAATTGGGGGTCCTGCCGTGTCCCTGAACCCCTCCTGGCACAAGTTCTGAGACTTGTGGGTCAACCTGGAGCACCATGAGGAACACTCATGTCCAGGGTCAGAGCCAGCAGCGAGGTCCCCTTCACTTCAGGGGTTGGTGGGCCACTTAGCATGTCCCATTGTATCCACCCACTGAGCAGCCACAAGGAGGTCAGAGATGCCCAGAGAGAAGAAAAGACCTGGAGGGAGGGATAAAATGGTGCTGAGCCCTGCAGCCAAATGCATCCCATCACTCCAAGTTCTGATCATGAGCCTCAGCACCTTTTTTTTTTTTTTTTTTTTTATCAATAACTGCAGGGCCCTGAGGTGTAAACTGGGGAGACAGGTGAATACAAGCAAGAGAACCAGAAGGTTGCCTTTGAAATTGTTTTTATTTGTGATCATTCCTTTACAACCATCCACGCCAGGATTAACTCCCATAAATGCACCTCCGGCACAAATTCCCAAGCAAATCAGATTCATGTTTCTGATTCTAGGACCTTACCCCCTGAGGTCCCATGAACTCCCCAACATTTGCCCCGGTCATTGTGCACCCGCGCTGGGTCCCTTCATTTCCCCATGCACAGTGAGCATGAATCTGAAATGTGGGTGTCCCCTGCATAATGCACCCCGGTTCTATATTACAGCTTCCAAGGGCCCAGAACAAAGCTTTTGCTGAGTGTTCCCACTGAGCAGGGTCATTGCTGAGGCACAGCACGGCTACAAGTCATAAAAACTCAACGTCATAAAATTTACTGATGCCACATCGCTTACAGTGCTTGGTGCCAAGACAGATAGTCCTGGGCTGTCCTAACTCCCTCAGTATCCCCGTCAGCTCAGCCCGGACCAGGGCAAGTCTCTCCTGGTTGATAGTGTCCGGGGTCGTGTAACACTCCAGGGGGACGGGGTACAGCTCCACCTCTAAACTGCGCAGCCCGGCTGTGTGACGCAGCAGCTTCCCCACGGTGGCCACGGAGAAGTTGTTCTCAGAGATGGTGAACTCCCTGAGCTGGTGACAGCGGCTCAGGACAGTCAGGATGGCCTCGACTTGGGAGTCCACCATGGCACAGTTATCTAAGCCCAGATCCTGGAGGGTGGGTGCCACTGCCTCCAGCAGAGCTCCGAGGGGCTCTGGCTGAAAATCGGCGAGGCTGACGCCAAAGAGATGCAGAGACTTCAGCTGCCTGAGTTTCTGGCACTGGAACAGATGTGTCAGGTCTGAATGCATCAGCCGCCGGCAATTTGTCATGGAGAGTTTGTCCAAGGGGGTCTGCAGGCACCTGGGGAGAGACAGAGCCTTTAGTTCCTGAGGATGGGGGTATCTGGTAGAGGGGTTCCTCCAGGTGGCAGAAGATGGATTTGTCCAGGCCCAGGGTTGTCCTGACAATCTGATGAAGGGCAATACCCAAGACGCCCAGTCTCCTTTTAGGCTGGGTCAAGCTCATGTCATCTCCAGAGCTTCCTTTCCTCAGCTGCCAAGCAGAGCACTGCCCTCTGGAGGGTGTAGGAACATATGGAAAACCCTGGGAACGTGCTCAGAGTGCCTGACAGTGTCTAGGTCAGTGATGGCGAACCTATGACACGTGTCTCAGCACTGACATGCGTAGCCATTTCTGATGAAACATTTGCTGCTCCTGAGGATGAAACATTTGCGACTAGAGTCTTGGAGTTACATTTGCGACTAGAGTCCTAGAGTTAGACTCTATCTCCAGGACTCTAGTCGCAAATGTTTCATCCTCCCCTATTAGATACTCTGTTCTGGAAGTCTGTAGGCCAAAACAACGGAAGTCCGGCACAGAGCGTCTAGTTCTGGGACTTCTGGTTAAGCCGGGATCTTTGCCCTCACTTCCGCCGGCAGAGCAGGGAGCAGCGGAACGCAGCGGGGGACGCATCTCTGGGGGCCCTGCCATTACCAGTAACCAAATAACAGTTAACCACAGCAACCATTATCTACTGTTCTGGGGTGTCATGGATTTCTAATCCATCATTACTGAGATAAGTGAGGGGGAGGCTGGGAGAGGCGAGGGTTTATGGCGTGCTTTGGGTGCCGTTTCCCGCCATTAGAAATAGTGGCAGCCATTTTAATTCACATAAGGAACACCATCTTGCTCTAGTGCAGACTCCATTTTACCACTATTACTGTTGTGCATCCTTATTAACCCCTATTTCTGCTTATTAACCCTGCCCTTTCCTAAAAGACAGTTATATGCACCATTTTGTGGTTAGTTAGGCTAGTTAACCCCTAATTGCCTGCAGGCCTAACAAGCTATCTATAATTCTATTTTCTGTCACTGCCCCCCTGAGGGAGAACCCAAAAAATAAAAAACTAAGGTTAAGTAAAGGAAGTGGTAGTAGCAGTGGCCGACCCTTTCAAGAGACATGGACCGAGATGTATGGCTTTATAGAAAAAAATGGCAGATCATTTTGCGTTCTATGTACTGAAACGGAAGTAAGCAGAACATGGAATATAAATAGACATTTTGAAACTAATCATTCCCAGCTCTTGGAAAAAAGTGAGGATGAAAGGAAGGAATACATTTCCAGGCAGCTACACCTTTATAAGAGCCAATCTAATTTCATCCTTAAATTTATGAAAGGCTCTATAAATTTAACATCTGCAAGTTTGATTATTGCTCACTGTGTAGCTCAGCATGGAAAAGCACTCAGTGAGGGAGAATTTATTAAAGAAACTCTAAGATGTGCACCAGTTCTATTTCACGATATGCAGAATAAAGATGCAATTATTAAGAGAATATCTGAGTTACCACTCAGTAGAAATATCATAAAAGACCGAATAATGAGACTGAACACAAATGTACAACATCAACTAAAGAGAGACATAAGGAAGTGTAAATATTTTTCGATCTCTCTTGATGAAACTACTGATGTCACATCACATGCTCAGTTGGCCATTATTGGTCGATATTCTGATGGTCTCACAATGAGAGAAGAGTTGATAAAGTTAGTATCAGTGTCAACAAATAAATCAGGAAGCGAAATATGTAAGGTTGTTGTACAAACATTTCATGACCTAAGCATTGATATCTCTAAAGTTGTGTCAGTGACGACAGATGGGGCACCAAATCTGGTAGGGGAAAAAGTCGGATTTGTCAAATTGTTTACAGAAGCTATTGGACATCCGATTGTGCCTTTTCATTGTATTATCCATCAGGAGGCTTTATGTGCCAAGGCAGGATTCACTGACTTAAACAACTTAATGTCAGTTGTTACAAAAATAGTTAATTTAATAGATGTTCACCCCCTTCACAAGCGAGAATTTTCAGCACTTTTACTGGAGGTTGATTCCACCTACAGTGGACTGCTGATGTACAATAATGTAAGATGGCTGAGCCGAGGCAAAGTTCTTGAGCGCTTTGTGGAGTGCTTTGAAGAAATTAAGGTATTTCTTGATGATAACGATCTGGGAAACTTTCCTCAGCTTAATGATGATAAGTGGGTCAACACCCTGATGTTTTTTACAGATCTCTCTGTTCATATTAATGAACTGAACTTAAAGTTACAAGGTTTTGGCAAAGTATTGACGTTATGTTTGGATACATAAAAGCTTTTGAAAGTCAAGTTAAAATTTTCAAGCGAGATGTAGAAACTAAAACTTATAAGTATTTTCCTCGAGTAACAAAGTATTTTGAGAAGGCCAGTGCAGCTGTACAAAATGAAATGGAACTCTTGCATATGAAGTACCAGCATGTTTTAGACTCGTTACTTGACCAGTTTAGTGATAGATTTAGTCAATTTAGAAGTCTAGAACAGACCATGAAAATAATTAAGTATCCTGATGTAGTAGTCTACAGTAGTTTGGAATTAAATGGTTTCCAATGGATGCAAATTGATGATTTGGAGATGCAACTTGCAGAATTTCAAGACAGTATCTGGGCTCAGGTGTTTGTCAACTTGAGGTCAAAGCTTGAGAATCTGGAAAGGTGCCGCTTGGAGAATCAAGAGGAGTGCCACTACAAACAGGAAATTTAGAGTGCCCGGAACAGACTACCAGACACTTTTAGCACCCTGAAAAATATAGCAATGGCTTTACTCACAATTTTTCCCTCTACATACTTTTGTGAGGCCTTATTTTCAGCGTTAAATAATATCAAAACCAACAAAAGAAACAGATTGACAGATGAAGTTAGTAGCGCTTGCTTGGGCCTGAAGTGTACAAAATACCAACCTTCAACTGAAGATTTAGCCAATGAAATTCAGCAACAAAAAAGTCACTAGTAGGCAGGTTAGTTAAAGAATTCCCCCTCCCCCTCACTTATCTTAGTTCACGGCACCCCACACAAGCTAAATAATATCAAGACCAACAAAAGAAACCGACTGATGGATGAACAAAGAAATCACTAAGCAGGTAAGTTAAATATTTAGTTTTTGGCTTATTAAATACAATTATATATAACAATTATACATTTATGTTATTTAAACTATAAATATCGTGAAATAATGTTTTTTCCTCAAAGTGACACACTACCCGAGTTATGCTCAGTTTTTTGGCGAAGTTTGACACACCAAGCTCAAAAGGTTGCCCATCCCTGGTCTAGGTCAAGGGTGGGCATCCCTGCAACTTATGATTGGGAGACAACCAAGAATGCTGTCAACTCAAGCTTCCTTCTGTCCACTGCTTGGCTCCAGGCACCAGATATGTAGGCCACATGAGGCTCATTCATCTAATCTAATAATAGACAAATATGCAAATTGACCATACCTCCGACACGCCCACAAGCCACGCCCACCATCCAATCAGAGCGAGTATGCAAATTAACCCAAACCAAGATGGCTACAGCCACAGAGAGCAAGGTTTCCTAGGTAACAGAGGAGGCCAAGCTTTCCGCCTGCCATTTCCAGGCCTAAGCCTCCACTCAAGCTACAAAGTTTCAATTATAGAAGGTAAACAAATTCAAACAAAGGCGGCAGAATGGAGCTTGAGAGAGCAGGCCAGGGTTGCCGCCGGCAACAGGGGAAGCAAAGCTTTCCACACACCCTGGCCGGGCTCACCTGCTTAAGGCAACAAAGTTTCAATTATAACCCCAACACAATGGCTGCGGCCTCGGAGGGAGCCCCAGGCTTGGCTTGGCTCCACTCCAGGCTACAAAGTTTCAATTGTAGAAGGAAAATAAATTCCAGATACCAGGGCCTCCGCTTGGGTTACCAGGGGGCGTGGCCGGCCTGTAAACCACCACAGGCCCCTCGCTCAGGCCGCCCCACATCCCAAGGGGAACCCCACCTGATCTGGGACGCCCTTCAGGGCAAACCAGCTGGCCCCCACCCCTGTACCAGGCCTCTATCCTATCTAATAAAAGAATAATATGCAGATTGATCATCACTGCAACACACAATATAGCTGCCCCCATGTGGTCAAAGATCCTGCCCCCTTGTGGACACAAGATGGCCACCACAAGATGGCCAGCAGGAGAGGGCAGTTGGGAGGCACCCGGCCTGCAAGGGAGGGCAGTTGTGAGGGATCAGCCCTGCAAGGGAGGGCAGTTGAGAGGAACCAGGCCTGCAAGAAAGGGCAGTTGGAGGTGATCAACCCTCCAGGAGAGGGCAGTTAGGAGTGACCAGGCCAGCAGAGGAGGGAAGTTGGGGCCAAACAGGCTGGCAGGGGAGCTGTTAGGCATCAATCAGGCTGGCAGCGGAGTGGTTAGGGGGTGATCAGGCTGGCAGGCAGAAGCGGTTAGGGCCAATCAGGAAGGCAGGCAGGCAAGCAGTTGGGAGCCAGCAGTCCTGGATTGTGAGAGGGATGTCCGACTGCCCGTTTAGGCCCGATCCCGGGATCGGGCCTAAACGGGCAGTCGGACATCCCTCAAGGGGTCTCATATTGGAGAAGGTACAGGCTGGGCTGAGGGAGAACCCCCCTCCGTGCACGAATTTTGTGCACCGGGCCTCTAGTATAATACATAAAGAACAAATATGGTACTAACTGGTATGATTCAGTGGATAAAGCATTGGCCTTAGATTGACTTGTCTCGGGTTGGATTATCACTGAAGCACATGCACCTCATTTGCAGGCTCAACCCCTGGCCCTGGTTGGGACATGAAGAGAGGGCAACCAATCCATGTGTCACTCTCTCATAGATGTTTCTCTCTCTCTTCCCATCCCTTCCACTCTCTAAAAATCAATGGGAAAAATATATTCAGGTGAGGATTGAGAGAGAGAGAGAGAGAGAGAGAGAGAGAGAGAGAGAGAGAGAGACCTGGGCAAGATCCTGCAGCAACATCTGGGAAGGCCAGTCTGCAGAGGTGACTTACATCCCTGCAACCACCTCTCACTCTTTGTAATCTTTTCCACTCCCGCTCCCTTAGCTGCGGATTCATGCCTTTCCTTTCTACTAATGACCTTCCCTGGGGCCCAGGATCACCTCTGACTGATGGGGAATCTGAGACAGGCTCACGTGTGTTCACATGGCTAGTGGGCAAAGAGCTTATGTCTGGAATTGATCCATCTGATGTGGCTTTGCCTCCTCACTCCCCTCTTTCTAAGTTCTCATCACTTAGACATCTGTCCCTAAGGAAGAATTCAAACACCCAGGCTCACTGGGTCCAGCACTGAGCCAGTTCTGTTACCCCTCCTGACAGGCTGATTTCAAAACATGCTTCCTGTGGGTGCTCACGGAATACCAGCCTCAGAATACCTAACAAGACCACTCCCTTGACATTCTAAGGTTGTGTCCACTGCTACACAGCTCACCTGAGCATCTGGTCCAGACGGCCTCTGAGGAAGGAGGGGGACTCCATGTCGAGCTCCCTGAGGTGATGCAGTCTGAGCATCTGAGAGAGGAATTGGGAAAAGGATTCCTGCTCCTCCTGCAGTTCCTTGTCCCACTCCTCTTCCTCCTGCTCCTCTTCCTCCCCTGCCAACACGTGGATGTGGGGGAGAGAGAGTCTCTGCAGGTTCCTCATCTGACCCAGATAAGGAGCAAACGTCCCCAGGGTGGGCAGGTCCAAGATGCGGTTCACCTCCACCTCCTGGATGCAGTCCAGCTGCACCGCATCCAGGACCTTCCTCACCCTCTGGAAGGGCACCTCACCAATCCTCAGCGTCTTGCAGCACAGGTGTAGCAGCCCTTCCCTCTGCTGGGCCCATTGGATGACGTACATGAACAACTCATCCCTGTCCCTGTCATTGAAGTTAAGGTCTAGGAACACCTCCACGGGAGCTAAGGGGTGCACCATGTTGGGGCTGGACCTGTGCACAGTCACTCGTCCTGTCGGTGAGCGCTTCAGGGTGCTGTCTCCACACCACATTCTCCAGAAGTCAGCACCCAGGTTCCTTAAATCCAGCACCCGCAGTTTCCACCTCCTGTGGGGAAAGCAGAATATTAGTCTAGATTCTTTCAGGTCAACAGGGCATTGGCTGACATGCTTTATGGACAGAGTGTCTCAGTGATTGAGCATCTACCTATAAACCAGGAGGTCACAGTTCAATCCCCAGTCAGGATATGTGCCTGGGTTGCAGGCTCAATGCCCAGTGTGGAGGGGAGATTTTGCAGGAGACAGCCCATCAATGACTCTCTCTCATCATTGGTGTTTCTATCTCTATCTCTCCCTTCTTCTCTGAAATCAAGAACAAAAAATGTTTTTAAAAATATAACGACAGAGCCCTATCTGGTTTGGCTCAGTGGATAGAGCGTCAGCCTGTGGACTAGAGGGTCCCAGGTTCCATTCCTGCCAAGGGCACATGTGGTGGTTGGGGGCTCAATCCCACCAGTAGGGGGCATGCAGGAGGCAGCCAATTAATGATTCTCTCTCATCATTGATGTTTCTTTCTCTCTATCCCTCCCCCTTCCTCACTGAAATCAATAAAAGTATATTTTTTAAAAATAATAACAGAACAAGGGCAGGAAAGAATGAGACTGAGCATCTGGGTTGAGGCAACAATCAGACTCCACCCCAACCGTGAGCTTCAACTTTGAATCCCCAGGTCAGCTTCTCCCTTGTCCCCCTCTTCCCTCTGCTTTGCTTTGCTCATCTCCTTCCATCTCTCCTGGTCCATACTCTCTTACCTTCTACTACCACTGGGAGGAGGCAGTGCACGTTTTGCAGGTGACTCTCCCGGTCGGAAGTCCTCTAGTTCCCACAGTGAGCTCAGCAGTGTGCCAGGGCTCCCTGAGCCTCACTGACAACATCAGAAAACTTGGGTCCCCCTTTAGGCCCTCCACATGCCCTGATGCCTGGCGTCTCAGGGATGCCCAGGACCCTACCAGTCACCTGGAGCAGCCTTACCTGGGGCGAACCTTCTGGGCAAGCAGAACGTCAAGCCCATCCAACACGGCTTTGAAGCCCTCATCCAGTGACAGCTGGGACATGCTGCCCAGAGGGAGGACAGTGAAGGGCCAGGCTTGTGCCATCGCCTTGAGGGACTGGTGGCTTCTACTAAGGTAGGCCTGAATGAACAGTGGCGGGAAGAGCTCGGCGGGCAGGTGCTCCAGAGCTGCAATGGCCAAGGCCTGGTCCCTCAGCAGGCTCTCTCCTGCCAGCTGCAGGAGTGTGGGTGGGGTCCTGATGCTCATCCTCTAAGTGCTCTGAAGGAATCCTGTGGAAACAGCCAGGGAACTAGGCATCCTTGTCAGGCCAAGCCTTTGAGCCCCATCTACTGACTCACCATTTTCACAGGAATCAACTCAGGGCCAAGCCACTGCCTGGCAATGGTGAGAGCCTCTGTTTAGAGAGTCCCATTCTGAACTAGGTGACCACAGAGTCATAACTCTCCCCTGCAGGCCCTGAACAAGCATCTCAGAAGCACCCACATCTTTCATTCCAGTCTGCCTGGGAAGTGGGTGCTGAAGGGTCTGAAAGCTGACCCTCACCTTTTTGGGGGAAAATTTCAGACCAATCTAGGAACACAAACTTAATATTTAAAATTTCCAGAAATAAAACCACAGTTAAGAAGTTTTCATTAGGGGCATGGGGGTCGGGGTTTGGGGAATCAGCTTGGTTAGACATTTATAAATAGTCCAAAGCACAAATCCAAATGTTTGAAATTCAGGCAAAACTACACTTAGAGGCAAAATCAATGTCTTCAATCTGTTTGTCTGTTAAAAAAACAAAAGAAGAAAACATGGAAATCTCTCTGTGCCAACCTGAGGCCGGCTGCTTTGGCTCAGGTTGGAAATTTACCTGCTGTGACCAGGTTGGCTGGGGCTCAGATCTCAGACCTGGTGGAGAACCACAGTACGGAATGCAAAGCTGGAAGTCTCTGAATCTCTACTCTGGTGCGTGAGGTTTTTATACATCTTCTCAAATGCTAGAATCCAATCAGAACCTCAGTCCCCATCACTTAATCCTAATGCCATTATTGCCTCTCTTCAGATTAATGGATTGAGAGAAAGTTAGGGAGGGGCAGGGTGGAGGCCTGGCTCATTGATTCCTTCCACGGACACTGACTGAGGTTGACTGATGGCCGGTAGTTATCATCCTTGGTGTGAGACAGTGAAGGTGTCATGGGTTCCTTGTATTAAATAGAAAAGAGCAAAACCGGAGAGCATGGATGGTGGGGTCTTTGGCCACATCAGAATTATCAGAACATTGCAGAGTTAAAACATCCTTGAGAAGACACTTGTGCCATCCCCAGGAAAACAAAGGAAAAGTTCGGTTTTGTGTCCGGTGACATAGCAGATCATGAGCTCCTCAGGGAGCAAGTGGTGGGCAACTGAGGATGTGGCTGTCCCTAGACCCCAAGGCTTCTCTGAAAAAGGTCAGGTCAGAAGGACCATGAGAAGCAGGGGTCAGGGCTGGGCAGGGTGGTGCTGGGCCATCCTAAGGGGAACCTGTGAATGACCCAGGGCCATGGAAAAGATGGGTTTTTCTCTGGGAAAGAAGAGAGATGGAAAGGCTCTTCTCTGGGTGAATTCAGGATCTAAAAGGAGTCAAGCTGGAGGGAAGACAGTGCCATCTTAGAAGGCAAAGGGAGAGATTCCATCTTCTGTCCCGCCCAGGAGGAAAAGGGTGGGTCTGCTCTGGGAAAGATGGGATTAGCTCAGCAAACTGGGTGGAGGAGGTTAAATCTAAGACTGTGAGCAGAGGAAGGAGGGGCCAGCCCTGGGAGTTAGACATTTTCAAGCCCAAAAGGCATTGAGGGTGGATGCTGTGGGCTCTTTGGGATCTTGGAACCAGAGAGAGAAATAAACGTCGGCCAATCACAAGTAAGCTCGACAACATCTTGGCATCTACCACCAGGCGACATTTATCAAAGAGTTGAGTTTCTTCCACAGAGAACCCTTCCCAGACAGCAAGTGCCTTCCTTCACTACACTGTGTCTCCATGTCCCTACTCCTGCCCTCATGGCACCCCTTCACTTCACCACACCCCCAATGACCTCCCTTATGGCCACCAGCCCCTAAACTCCCCACTTCCATAAGCCTGACCCCCAATATCGCTCTGTTCTGTATTTGTCTGACATTCTTGTGGTGTGCAGAACCAGAGGCTCAGTGAGGCCAGGGAGCAATCATGAGTCCTTAGACATCTGCAAATGAATAGGTGGCCCGTGGTGGTGTGAGGAAGGCCAGCTGTGGCCAGCCCATTGCTGCCACGGGGAGTTCTTGGCCTACACAGCCTTCCTCTAGGCCCCCATCCTTCTCCTGTCAGTCACTCACCCCACAGACTCCCCTGAGCACCCAGTGTGTGTTCCCTCTGACTCTGGGGAACTCTGAGTCACATGGAGAAGACAGCGCCACTGAACAGACTCTGGAGTGAGGACAGGAGGCACCAGAGTGAGTGCTGAGGCCTGTAGCTGAGCTCTCCTGGAAAAGGACAGAACAAACCCAGGCTGCCTCCGCTAGGAATCATGGGATTTGTCTGCAGTTGCAAACACACACCTACAGGCCCATGAGCCAAGGGCACAGTAGACCCAGAGGTGCCCAGTGGGACCTGAGCTGGGCTTCTGCTGGCCTTTCCTGGAAGGGAGAGGCAGTTTTGCACAAGGGCAGAGCAGGCATGCCCAGGGCACCCTACTTGGGTTCAAATCCCAGCCCAGAGACTCATTCCCTGTGTGACCTCGGGCCAGTCACTCCCCAGGCCTGTTCCTCCTCTATGAGCAGGCGTGATGGTTAGAACCCACCTGGGACACCTATGGCGGATGGTGGTGCTGACACTGAAGATCTTCCCAGGGAGGCCGTGTCCTGGCTCTTAGTCCCCCACAGCTCAATTTATTTTCATGCCTTTGTTATTTTTTTAAACTATTTTTTGTTGTTGTTAACCCTTGCTGGAAGACATCTTTTCCAATGATTTTTAGAGTAGAAGGGAGGGGAAGAGTCAGAAACATGGATGTGAGAGACATTGATTGATTGCCTCTTGCACTCAACCCGAACAGGGCCAGGGATCAAGTCTGCAACTTTATGTGCCCTTGACTGGCATGGAACCCAGATCCTTTTAGTCCACAGGCTGATGCTCACTGAGTCAAACCAGGTAGGGCTTGATTATTTGGTAGATTGTGGTAGCAAGTGACAAAAATGTAAGAAAATGAATTAGAAAAGTTCTATTCATTCATTTTTCTGCCAAGCAGAAGAAACAACAGTTATTTGTTGTTTCCTTGTGTTAGTGGCAGAACATGTGAGTGGGGCTGCAGCTGGCAGGTTCTGGAGGATGAGAGGCAGGAGCTGACTCCCCTCTGAGGCTGGGGGAGCTGAGGAAGGTCAGCAACCTCTGAGTCAGGAGTGGAGAAGCTGAGCTCTGGGGTGAATATGGGTCTTAGGGCATCAGAAGGGGTTTGGTCCTTGTGGACAGAGGTCCACTTTGGGGGAGGGTTTTAGGAATGTGAGTAAAATAGAAAAGTGGGGGTGGGAGGCTCTGTAATAAATGTGTCCCCTGGCTGCTGTGGGTCAGCTTGTTGAGTGTCATCTCGAGCGCTGGGAAGTGGCCAGTTCAATTCTTAAGATGATTCAATGGGGACATGAAAGTCTTTTCAACAAATGGTGTCACAACAATAGGATATCCACATGGGAACAAAATCAATGTTGAAATTTGCACCACACATAAAAATGAACTTGATTTGGATCATACATGTACATGTAAAAGCTAGTGTTTTGGATAAAACTACTTGAAGGCAGAAAGGATATTTAAGGCAATGCAATGACTCTCAGATACAAGCACGGTGGGGACATGTCATTGTACATTTGCCAGAACCCATGGACTCCACAGTCATGAGAATGAACCCTAATGGCAATTATGGACTTTGGGTGACAGGATGTGTCAGTGCAAGTCCAACAGTTTTAACAAATGTCTGGCGCAGTGGGGGATGTGGAGAGTGGGATGCTGTGAGTGTGGAGGGGCAGAGGTGTATGGGAACTCTACCTTCTGCTCAATTTTGCTGGGAACCTAAATCTGCTCTAAAAAATAAAATCCATTTTTAAAAATATTTTTATTTATTTCAGAGAGGAAGGGAGAGGGAGAGAGAGGCATTAATGATGTGAGAGAATCATTGATTGGCTACCTCCTGCAAGCCTCCCACTGGGGATTGAGCCCCCAAGCCCCGGCATTTGTGGAATATAATGAACACCGTAAACTGAGGAACAAAAATAGAACCAGAGTCACGGAAGCATCAAACAGACTGTCCAATCTATGAAGGAAGGCGGGGGTGATGGGGTAAGAGATGAACCAAAGGACTTATATGCATACATTTGAGCATAACTGTTGGACAAAGACAGGAGGGGGTGAGGGCATGTACCTGGTGAGTGAGGTTGGCAAAGGAGAAATCAATGAGGAAAAAAGAAGACTTATGTAATACTTTAAACAATAAAGAATTAAATAATAATATATATACACATAAATAATCCCCATGGAGTCCTTAAAATACTAAATTTCCTTTATCATTCCATTTTATTTTTTAAAATATTTTTATTGATTTCATTAAGATGGAGAGGGAGAAAGTGACAGAATCAGCAGTAATGAGAGAGAATCATTGATTGGCTGCCTCCTAAATGCCCCCCACTAGGGATCCAGCCCACAACCCCAGGCTTGTGCCTAACCAGGAATGGAACCTTGACCTCCTGGTTCATAGTTCAATACTCAACTACTGAGCCACACCGGGCATTCTCCTTAATCACTTTAATAGGCAGTGTATATCATTAACATTTACATATTTCACAACAGTATTTCTACTCAAATAGTATGTACATAATAGCAGATTTTTAAAACACCCCACAACATAGCTCTGCACACAACACTAGCATGTCACCTGGTCTGACCAGCAGGTGGCACACGAATCCTGAGGCCTGGCCATTTTTCCTGATTATCACCAGAAATGAATCCACTCTTTTCACTATAAGTCTACTCCCACCACCCAACTCCCACCAACACCCCCACCCCAGGGCTGACTGCTTCAGCTGTTTGGGTGAAGCAGGTTCAGGGGGGCCCCATGCAGAAGCTGAGTCCCACGGGGCGCCCTGTGCTGGGCTCTCTTCCCTGTCCTCAGGAGGAGAGCATGAGCCTGAGGGGGAAGAATGCTGGGGGCTTCTGCTGGGAGGGAAAAGAGGAAAAACCCATGTACTGAGCTCTTCCTCTGCACCAGGCCCGGTGCCAAGCCCTCAACATGCACCATCTCCTTGGATATACAAGCATCCACTAAGCTGGGTGAGCACCATGATCGTCATTATACAGGGGAACTGAGGTTCTTCCTAAAGTTCCCGCAGCCAACAGCATCAGCCCCTGAGTCCTCACCTTGGAGTCTTCATTCGGGTGCCCTTTGATTAGAGTCACTGTGATGGGTTATTCTTATGTGTCAACTTGACCTGAGGTCGCCAACATTTTGACCTCACAGACCACCAGATGGCGAATGCTGAACGTGACTAACTATGGATTGCCCAGGTAGCTGGTAAAGTCATTCTGGGTGTGAATGGATGGGGTTTGCTTTTGATTCAGGAGAAGAGTAAGGAGATCTTACAGTGCAGGTGGGCTTCCTCCAATCTCTTGGGGGCCCAAGTGGAATAGAAAGAGGAAGGAAGGATGATTCTCTCTTCTTTGGTTTTAGCTGATGGTGAACATAGGTTCCTGGATGTCAGGGCATCAAACTCCAGGGCGTGCACCAGCTGCCCTTTATTCTCAGGCCTAAGGCCTCACACTGGGGGTTACGCCATGGGCTCCCCTGGTTCTCAGGCCTTTGGACTTGGACTCAGTTACACAATTGGCTTGGTTGGTTCTCTGGCTTGCAGAGGGCAGGTATTGGGACTGAAGGTGGGAGCCTATCCCTATAAATCTACCTGCCTCCATGGCTCTCTGTTGGCTATTCCGGGGAATGCTGCCTAATACAGTGACTGAGCACAGGGAAGAAGCTCACTCATTTGTGCAGTGTGTCTGCTCCCCTTCCTGACAGGCTGGTTTCAAAACACGTTCTCTAGTCTTGTTCCTTAGAGAGATGGGAGGTGTAATGGGCATAAGCCAATCCCCCATGTACATGACCTGCCCCCCACCCTCGGGTTATATTTTATATGGTGTACAAATCCTCAGAAAAAAAGTGTTATGCCCCTGAATAGCTGTAGTCTTTTGCTCAAAGGACTTTGAATGATTTTGCTGGCCATAAGCAGGTTACTTCCTCTGCACCAGGCTAAGAGGCATGGGCTGGGAGGCCCCAGGGCTCGGTGCCTCTGCAGTGTGGATGAGCGCTTCTGGAACTGGGGGCCCTGCTTTGTTCCTGAACCCCTCATGGCACAAGTCCTGGGACGTGTGGGTCCACCTGCAGAACCATAGGGAACACTCATGTCCAGGGTCATAGCCAGCAGTGAGGTCCCCGTCACTTCAGGAGTTGGTGGGCCATTGAGCGTGTCCTATGGTATCCACCCACTGAGCAGCCACAAGGAGGTCAGAGATGCCCAGAGAGAAGTAAAGACCTGGATGGAGGGATAAAATGGTGCTGAGCCCTGCAGCCGAACAGCATCCCAGCAGTTTCAGGTTCTGATCCTGAGCCTTCCCCTACCTTTTTCCATCAGAAACTGAAGGGTCCTGAGGTGTAAAGTGGGAAGACAGGGTAATACAGGAGGGAAGACCAGACAGTTGACTTTGAAATTGTCTCTATTTCTGATCATTCCTTTTCCACCATCCACCCCAGGATTCACTCCCGCACCTGCACCTCGAGCCCCTCCCCGCTCCACAAGCAAATCAAATTCATGTTTTTGATTCTAGGACCTTGCCCCCTGAGGTCCTATGAACTCCCCAACATTTGACCTTGTCATTGTGGACCCGCGCTGGGTCCCTTCCTTTCCCCATTCAGTGAGCATGAACCTAAAATGTGGGTGTCCCCTGCATAATGCACCCCGGTTCTATATTACAGCTTCCAAGGGCCCAGAACAAAGCTTTTGCTGAGTGTTCCCACTGAGCAAGGTATTACCGGGCAGAGCACAACTACAAGTCATTAAAACTCCACGTCATAAAATTTACTGATGCCACATCGATTACAGTACTTGGTGCCAAGACAGATAGTCCTGGGCTGTCCTAACTCCCTCAGTATCCCCGTCAGCTCAGCCCGGACCAGGGCAAGTCTCTCCTGGTTGACAGTGTCCTGGGTCGTGTAACACTCCAGAGGGATTGGGTACAGCTCCAGCTCTAAACTGTGCAGCCCGGCTGTGTGGCGCAGCAGCTTCCCCACGGTGGCCACGGAGAAGTTGTTCTCAGAGATGGTGAACTCCCTGAGCTGGTGGCAGCGGCTCAGGACAGGCAGGATGGCCTCGACTTGGGAGTCCACCATGGCACAGTTATCAAGGCACAGGTCCTGGAGGGTGGGTGCCACTGCCTCCAGCAGAGCTCCGAGGGGCTCAGGATGAAAATCAATGAGACTGAGGCCAAACAGACACAGGGACTTCAGCTGCCTGAGGTTCGGGCACTGGAACAGGTGTGTCAGGTCTGAATGGGTCAGGCGCCGGCAATGCGTTATGGTGAGTTTTTCCAAGGGGGTCTGCAGGCACCTGGGGAGACACAGAGCGGTTAGTTCCTGGGGACGGGGGTGGCAGGTAGAGGGGGACTCCATGTGGAAGAAGACCGATTTGTCCAGGCCCAGGGTTGTCCTGACAATCTGATGAAAGGAAACACCCAGGAAACCCAGACTCCTTTAGGCTGGGTCAAGTTCACCACTTCTCCAGAGCTTCTTTTCCTCAGCTGCCAAGCAGAGCACTGCCCTCTGGAGGGTGCCTGGACATATGAAAAACCCTGGGAACTTGCTCAGAGTGCCTGACAGTGTCTAGGTCAAGGGTGGGCATCCCTGCACCTTATGATTGGGAGAAAAAAACAAGAATGATGTCAACTCAGGCTTCCTTCTGTCCACTGTTTGGCTCCAGGCACCAGACATCTGGGCCACATGAGGCTCGTTCATGTAATACATAAAGAACAAACATGGCACTAACTGGTATGACTCAGTGGATAGAGCATTGGTCTTGGGATTGACGTGTCTCAGGTGATTACCACTAAAGCACATGCACCTCATTTGTAGGCTCAATCCCTGGCCCTGGTTGGGGCATGAGCAGGGAGTAACCAATCCATGTGTCACTCTCACATAGATGTTTCTCTTTCTCTCTTCTCCTCCCTTCCACTCTCTAAAAATCAATGGGAAAAATATCCTCAGGTGAGGATTTAAGAGAGTGATAGAGCAGACCTGTGCAAGATCCTGCAGCAACATCTGGGAAGGCCAGTCTGCAGAGGTGACTTACATCCCTGCATCACTGCAACCACCTCTCACTCTGCAGTCCTTTCCACTCCTGCTCCCTAAGCTGTGGAATCATGCCTTTCCTTTCTCTAACGACCTTCCTGGTACCCAGGGCCACCTCTGACAGATGGGGAATCTGAGACAGGCTCACGTGTGTTCACATAGCTGGTGGGCACAGAGCTTATGTCTGGAAATATTCCATCCGAACTGGCTTTTCATCCTTGCTCCCCTCTTCCTAAGGCCTCATCACTTAGACATCTGTCCCTCAGAAAGAATTCACACACCCAGGCTCACTGTGTTTCTCATTGTGCCAGTTCTGTTACCCCTCCTGACAAGCAGATTTTAAAACATGCTTCCTTTGGGTGCTCACAGGATACCACACTTCAAAGTACCTAAGACCACTCCCTTGACATTCAGGGGCTGTGTCCACTGCTACACAGCTCACCTGAGCATCTGGTCCAGACGGCCTCGGAGGAAGTAGGGGGACTCCATGTCGAGCTCCCTGAGGTGCTGCAGCCTGAGCATCTGAGAGAGGAATTGGGAAAAGGATTCCTGCTCCTCCTGCAGTTCCTTGTCCCACTCCTCTTCCTCCTGCTCCTCTTCCTCTTCCTCCTGCTCCTCTTCCTCTTCCTCCTGCTCTTCATCCTCCTCACTCAACACGTGGATGTAGGAGAGAGAGAGTCTCTGCAGGTTCCTCATCTGACCCAGGTAAAGAGCAAACGTCCCCAGGGTGGGCAGGTCCCAGGTGCAGTTCACTTCCACCTCCTGGATGCAGTCCAGCTGCACCGCATCCAGGACCTTCCTCACCCTCTGGAAGGGCACCTCAGCAATCCTCAGCGTCTTGCAGCACAGGTGTAGCAGCCCTTCCCTCTGCTGGGCCCATTGGATGACGTACATGAACAACTCATCCCTGTCCCTGTCATTGAAGTTAAGGTCTAGGAACACCTCCACGGGAGCTAAGGGGTGCTCCATGTTGGGGCTGGACCTGTGCACAGTCACTCGTCCTGTCGGTGAGCGCTTATGGGTGCTGTCTCCACACCACATTCTCCTGAACTTGGCACCCATGTCCCTTAAATCCAGCACCCGCAGTTTCCACCTCCTGTGGGGAAAGCAGGCCATTATCGGAGATTCTCTCAGGTCAACAGGGCATTGGCTGACATGCTTTATGGACAGTGTGGTTGAGCATTTCCCTATGAACCAGAAGGTCATGATTTGCTTCCCAATCAGGACATATTCCTGGCTTGCAGGATCAATGCCCAGTGTGGAGGGAAGCTTTGGGAGGAGGCAGCTGATCAATGATTCACTCTCATCATTAGTGTTTCTATCTCTATCTCTCCCTTCCTCTCTGAAATCAATTTAAAAAATGTTTTATTAAATAGAACAGAACGAGGGCAGGGAAGAATGAGCATCTGAGTTGAGGCAACAATCAGACTCCACTCCAACCCTGAGATTCTACTTTGAATCCCAAGGTCAGCTTCTCCCTTACCCTCCTCTTCCCTCTGTTTGCTTTGCTCATCTCCATCCATCTCTCCCGGTCCACCCTTAGGCCCTCCACACGCCCTGATGCCCACTGTCTCCGGGATGCCCAGGACTTTACCAGGCACCTGGAGCAGCCTTACCTGGGGCGAACCTCCTGGGCAAGCAGAAGGTCAAGCCCATCCAACACAGCTTTTAAGACCTTGAGCCGAGGCTGCTGCATCAGGTGCCCCAGAGGGAGGACAGGGTAGGGCCAGGCTTGAGCCATTGCCTTCAGGGACGAGTAGCGTCTACTATGGTAAGCCAGGATGAACAGCAGCCGGAAGAGCTCAGCAGGCATGTACTCCAGAGCTGCGATGGCTGAGGCCTGGTCCCTCAGCAGGCTCTCTCCTGCCAGCTGCAGGAGTGTGGGTGGGGTCCTGATGGTCATCCTCAAGGTGCTCCAAAGGAATCCTATGGAAGCATCCAGGGAACAAGGCATCCTCATCAGGCCAAGCCTTTGAGCCCCATCCTCTGACTCACCATTTCCACAGGAATCAACTCAGGGCCAAAGCCCAGGCCTGGCGATGGTGAGAGCTGTTGTGGAGCGGATGCGAGTGAACGACCACTGGAGCCCAGACCAAATTAAAATTTAGGGAGCCTTTATTAGCCGGGTGGCCAGGAGACCCGGCGACTGCTCTGCCATTCTCCGCGCAGGGAGGCCAGAGAGCAGCAGCGACCCTTTGTGTAGGACTGCTTTTAAGCACATTAACCACATCCGGTTTTTGCAGAACAAGTAACCCAAGACAAAACAGTTTTTCCCAAGCAACGTCAGGATCATGCCAATGACGACCATGTTATTCACAGGGTCATCCTGTTCTCCAGAAAGCTGACAGTGTTCTGTGAAAGAAGGCTACATGCTGGGAAGGGGCCATGAGACCGTATCTCAAGGCCTGGCCTGGTGTCAGCACTGACAACTCTATCTGGGGCATAGTCCACGGCCTCAGTAGTGCTCAAAAATTCCCACTCTCTAACATTCCCCACTGGTTTTAGGTACATGAGTCAAATCGTTGACTCTTTTGGGTCATTGTTGGCGAGGGAATTATATTGACCCATGAGGACTATAAGCTTGATAGAATTAATTCTCTGCTGAATAAAGTCAGTGGGCCTGTTTATAAGATAGAATTTTCCTTGCCAGTCCTTTTTACGGACTTTT
This sequence comes from Eptesicus fuscus, assembly GCF_027574615.1. NCBI lineage: Eukaryota > Metazoa > Chordata > Mammalia > Chiroptera > Vespertilionidae > Eptesicus > Eptesicus fuscus. The sequence continues at coordinate 7,171,549 of NC_072481.1, read as the reverse complement.
CAAAATAATGTATTATAACAAACAGTAACTGTTAGATTTCTTTTATCAGTCCCTCCCTAAGTACTTTGCCATAAGCTATTAACCCTCTGTTTAGGGAGGCAGAATGCAAATTATTTACTCTTCCTGGCTTACTGGCCTGTATTATTTGATTTCTTTACAACATATCTCTTCTCCTTCTTACACCTACACAACCTTCTATTGAAACAGACACTTCTAAATTAGCCTTTAAACCTTCTTTCTATGTCCTTTAAAAATGCATAACCATGCCTCAGACCTTCTACTCAGTATTCCTTATTCTTTGAAACTTTAATCCTTTAATGAATCCTAAAAACTAAACAGCCAGAATTTCTTAGAATAACATTTATGACCACACTTTAAATGTACTTTTTCAAGAAAATATAACTAGACCTCCATTGATAAAACCAAGAGTAGGTAAAAATATTTCCTTTTGAGAGACAGATTTTTTAAAACCCAAATATTAAAGATATTATATCTTAAAGTTCCTTTGCTGAATATTCCACCACCGCCCAAGAAGTACCCAGTAACCCCACCCTGCCAGGCTTGGACAGTGAGAAAACGGGCAGAGGAAGATCCACTGTGTTTTGCCAGCAGAGTTCAGATAAGCAAGAAACCAAGGACGCCAGCAGAGCTGGTTGTACCCAGCAAAATCAACAAACACCTATCTCTCCCTGCTCTCCCCCTTTTCTGCATTAACTATTTACTCTGTTCTTAGCAGGGGAAATAAGGCAAGCGGTCTGAGATTCTGTATAACCAGGCTTTTTACACTTAAGGAACAACTGTTCTCCCTCCCAGATTTTCCTGCTTCACTCCAAGGTCCCAGAGGATCTCAACCTTCACCACTTCTGATGTCTCCAACCATCCCCTGTCGCCCAGCCTAGGACTTCCCTATCTCAGCAGGCTGAGAGTGAATTCTACCGCCTCTATCCTTTCTACACCTGCTCCAGAGAAGTTTCAACCCAACAAGCCTTTGTTTAAACTTCTCTGGAGTGACTACCTTCACAAATTAACCCTAGAATTCCAAAATTTCAATTTAATGCAGCAAATTCACAAATCAGAGCAAACTGAAATCCTTACTTATACAAACATAGACAGAAATTTGTATTAGCTAAGTGGGCTGATTCCCTCTCTGACGGAGAACAAAAGACTGTGAGAAAAAGGTGTCTCAGCAGCTGCTAAAGACTTTTGCACTCCCTCATAGCAGGTCCACCCTATCTTTAAACAAATTAAGCAACAGAAAGAGATAACAAATACTCTCACACTGACAGTTATACACCAGACAGTCTGAGTTTTTGACCTAGGGGAGGTGATCAAGCTCCCCCTTCCACTCACTGGGATATGGGAAAGTTGGCCATTCCTGCTCGCAAAATTTCTGTAAATCAAAAGCATTAACGGAAGCTCCATAATCATCTGCTCGCCGCTTGAATTCCTGAAAATTTTCAAAAAACATGCAGGAGAGTACAGACAGAAGAACATGAAGCAGACTGACCCATTCTAATCATAAAGACAATTAGACCACAATAACACAGAATAACAAAGACAACCAACAGGATCGCCGGGCACCGTCATGCACCGGGATCTGGTCTCGGAAGTTGCGCTGCGTCCAGCCTTCCAGAGACCCCAGATGGGCACCCACAGAACAGAACCAGGAATAAGTTTCTTACCGGTAAGAACCAGATCCAGGTGGCTCCTATCAGAGTCAATCAGGAAATTTAGCAGGCGGGGTTTCCGACCTCTACCAGTTCCGGGGCTGAGGAACGTCTCTCAGAGATCTCCCCCTGGGTTGGAGAGTCCGGGGACCCCAGTGGGCTCCAGTCACAGGACCAGGCAAAGGCTGGTTATCTCGCTGGGGCCTCCAAATGTTGTGGAGCGGATGCGAGTGAATGACCACTGGAGCCCAGACCAAATTAAAATTTAGGGAGCCTTTATTAGCTTGGTGGCCAGGAGACCCGGCGACTGCTCTGCCATTCTCCGCGCAGGGAGGCCAGAGAGCAGCAGCGACCCTTTGTGTAGGACTGCTTTTAAGCACATTAACCACATCCGGTTTTTGCAGAACAAGTAACCCAAGACAAAACAGTTTTTCCCAAGCAACGTCAGGATCATGCCAATGACGACCATGTTATTCACAGGGTCATCCTGTTCTCCAGAAAGCTGACAGTGTTCTGTGAAAGAAGGCTACATGCTGGGAAGGGGCCATGAGACCGTATCTCAAGGCCTGGCCTGGTGTCAGCACTGACAACTCTATCTGGGGCATAGTCCACGGCCTCAGTAGTGCTCAAAAATTCCCACTCTCTAACAAGAGCCTCAGTTTAGAGAGTCCCATTCTGGACTAGGTGACCACAGAGCCATAGTTCCCCTGCAGGCCCCACGACAAGCATCTCAAGCACCCACATTTTTATTCCAGTCGGCCTGGGAAGTGGGTACTGAAGGGCCTGAAAGCTGACCCCCACCTTTTTGTGGGGAAAATTTCAGACCAATCTAGGTACACAAACTTAATATTTAAAATTTCCAGAAATAAAACCACAGTTAAGATGTTTTCATTGGGGGGAGGGGGAGGGAATCAGCTTGGTTAGACATTTACAAATAGACCAAAGCACAAATCCAAATGTTTGAAATTCAGGCAAAACTACACTAAGAGGCAAAATCAATCCCTTCAACCTGTTTGTCTGTAAAATGAAAAAAAGGGAAAGCTCTCTGTGCCTTGTCAGGCTTCGTGCCACCATGAGGCCGGCTGCCTTACCTGAGGTCGGTAACTTACCTGCTGTGACCAGGTTGGCTGGGGCTCAGATCTCAGACCTGGTGAGAACCAAGTCACTGCAGAGCTGGAGGATTCTGAATCTCTCCTCTGGTGCCTGGTGTTTAGACACCTTCTCAAAGGCTAACATCCAATCAGAACCCTCAGTCTCCATCTCTTAATCCTAATGGGATTATTGCCTCTCTTCTGATTAATGGATTAAGAGAAAGTTAGGGAGGGGCAAGGAGGAGGCCTGGATCATTGATCCCTTCCGTAGACACTGACTGAGGTTGACTGAAGCCCCTTCACTGTCATCCTCTGTGTGAGACAGTGAAGGTATCCTGGGTTCCTGATAATAAATAGGAAAGAACAAAACCGGAGAGCATGGTTGCTGGGGGTCTTTGGCCACATCAAAGTTATCAGAACATTGCAGAGTTAAAACATCCTCCAGAAGACAATGGTGCCATCCCCATGAAAACAAAGGAAATGTGTCCATGCATCAAGTTCGGTTTTGTGTCCGGTGACATAGCAGATCATGAGCTCCTCAGGGAGCAAGTGGTGGGCAACTGAGGATGTGGCTGTCCCTAGACCCCAAGGCTTCTCTAAGGATGTGGCTGTCCCTAGACCCCAAGCCTTCTCATGGACAGGGACCATGAGAAGCAGGGGTCAGGGCTGGGCAGGGGGGCGCTGGGCCATTCTAATGGAACCTGTGAATGACCCAGGGCCATGAAAAAGATGGGAGGTTTTCTTAGAAAGAAGAGAGATGGAAAGACTCTTCTCTGGATGAATTCAGGATTTAAAAGGAGACAAGCTGGAGGGGAGACAGTGACATCCTAGAGGGCAAAGGGAGAGATTCCACCTTCTGTCCCACCCAGGAGGAAAGGGTGGGTCTGCTCTGGGAAAGATGGGATTAGCTCAGCAATCTGGGTGGAGAAGGTTAAATCTAAGAATGTGAGCAGAGAGGGAAGCAGCCAGCCTTGGGAGTTTTACATTTTCAAGCCCAAAAGGCATTGAGGGTGGATGCTGTGGGCTCCTTGGGATCTTGGAGCCAGGGACAGAAATAAACGTGGGCCAATCACATGCAACCCTGTCAACATCATGGCAGCTGCCACCAGGCGACGTTTATCACAGGGAAGAGGTTCTTCCACAGAGAACCCTTCGTGGATACCACATGACTTCCTTCACTACACTGTGTCTCCATGGCCCCATTCCTGCCCTCATGACACCCCTTCACTTCACCACACCCCCAATGATCTCTCTTATGACCACCACTCCCCAAAGTCCCCACTTCAGTAGGCCTGTCCCCCAGTATCGCTCTGTTCTGTATTTGTCTGACTTCCTTGTGGTGTGCAGAACCGGAGGCTCAGGGAGGCCAGGGTGCAATCATGGTTCATTAGACATCTGTGGGATGAATTGGTGGCTCTTGGTGTGAGGAAGGCCAGCTGTGGCCAGCCCATTGCTGCCACGGGTAGTTCTTGGCCTGCATAGCCTTCCTCTAGGCCCGCATCCTTCTCCTGTCAGTCACTCACCACACAGACACCCTGAGCACCCAGTGTGTGTGCCACGCTCTGACTCTGGGGAACTCTGAGTCACATGGAGAAGACAGCGCCACTGGACAGACACTGGAGTGAGGACAGGATGCACCGGAGTGAGTGCTGAGGCCTGTAGCTGAGCTCTCCTGGAAAAGGACAGAACAAACCCTGGCTGCCTCCGCTAGGAATCATGGATTTGTCTGCAGCTCAAAACACCTGCAAACACACACCTACAGGCCCATGAGCCAAGGGCACAGTAGACCTAGACGTGCCCAGTGGGTCCTGAGCTGGGCTTCTGCTGGCCTTTCCTGGAAGGGAGAGGCAGTTTTTTTGTGTTTAATTTTGTTTTTAGACATTGTACAAGTATACATTTTAATACATGGAGGTGAAATAATACATGTGTGTTTTTTAAAACATATTTTTATTGATTTCAGAGAAGAAGGAAGAGGGAGAGAGAGATAGAAACATCCATGATGAGAGAGAATCATGGATCGGCTGCCTCCTGCAAGTCCCCCACTGGGGATCGAGCCCACAGCCCTGGCATGTGCCCTTGACCAGAATTGAACATAGGGCCTTTCAGTTCTCAGGCCGACGCTCTAGCCACTGAGGCAAACCAGCTAGGGTGGGAGAGGCAGTTTTGCACAAGGGCAGAGCAGGCATGCCCAGGGCACCCTGCCTGGATTCACATTCTAGCTCCGAGACTCACTCCCTGTGTGACCTCGGGCCAGTGACTCCCCAGGCCTGTTCCTCCTCTATGAGCAGGCGTGACGGTTAGAACCCACCTGGGACACCTATGGCGGATGGTGGTGCTGACACTGAAGATCTTCCCAGGGAGGCCCTGACCTGGCTCTTAGTCCCCCGCAGCTCAATTTATTTTCTCTTCCTTTTTTCCTTTTCTTGCTAGAATGCGATAGCAAGTGACCAAACTATAAGAAAAAAAATTCACAGAATAGTTCTATTCATTTTCCTACAAAGCAAAAGAAACAACAGTTATTTGTTGTTTGCTTGTTTTAGTGGCAGAACATGTGAGACAGGCGGCTGGCAGGTTTGGAGGATGAGAGGCAGGAGATGGTTCCCCTCTGAGGCTGGGAGAGCTGAGGCAGCTCAGAGCCCTCTGAGTCAGGAGAGGAGAAGCTGAGCTCTGGGGAGAATATGGGTCTTTGGGCATCAGAAAGGGTTGGGGTCTAGGGACAGAGGTCCACCTTGGGGCAGGGATTTAAGGCTCAATAAAGGGGGCTCTGTAATAAATCTGTGCCCTGGCTGGTGTGGCTCAGTTGGTTGAGGGTTGTCCCATGCCCTGGGAGGTCACTTGTTCAATACCCGTCTAGGTGCATTCCTGAGTTGCGGGCTCTATCCCCAGTAGGGTGTATGTAGCTGATCAAAGTTTCTCTCTCTTCCATGTTTCTCTCTCTCCCCACTCTTCCTCTCTCTGAAATAAATATATATTTAAAAAAATAAATCTTGTATCACATGATCTCACGCATCTAGGGGAAATAATGAACAACATAAGCTGATGAACAAGAACAGACCCGGAGACAGGGAAGCATCAATCAGACTGTCAAACCTCAGAGGGAAGGTAGGGGAGGGTGGGGGGAAGGGGGAGAGATCAACCAAAGGACTTGTATGCATACATATAAGCCTAACCAGTGGTCACAGACAACAGGGGGTTGGGGGAATACATGGGGAGGGGTTTGGAATGGGAATGGGGGGATGAGGACAATTATATGATACCATAATCAATAAAGAAATTAAAATAAATAAATAAATCTAACTGAAGGTAACCTCATAGGGTGATCTGATCATAAATTTCTAACCGGGCAGGTGGTGGTGGGTAGTCACACCCAAGGCCCATAGCAGGTTCCTCTCTCCATTGTTTTTGTAGATCTAGCTGAACTCGCCTTTGAAATGCCCCTTTTTCAGACCCCTCTGGAGAGGGCGTGATCTTGTTAAGTATCCTGTAATCCAATCAGAGATCTCCGCACTTTGCTCTCTCCCACCTCCCTGTAACCTTCCTCCCATTCCCTCAGATCTAAATGCAGAACAGAAACCGGGAAGCATTTTTCTCAGCCTGATTCAATCTTGCTTCCGGGAGTGTCCGACTGCTGGCTTAGGCACTCTCAAGCCGGCAGTCAGACATCTTTAGCACTGCCACAGAGGTGGGAGAGGCTCCAGCCACCGGGGCTATGCTTGCCAGCCATGCCCGGCTTCTGAGTGGCGCTCCCTCCTGCATTGAGCGTCTGCCCCCTGGTGGTCAGTGCGTGTCATAGTGACCAGTCATTCTGCCGTTAAGTCAATTTGCATATCAGCCTTTTATTATGTAGGATTGTCTACTGGGTTGCACATTGTTTTCGTTGACAGGAAGCAGCTGGATGGAGGTTCAAACTGGAGAACGAGAGTGGCTGTCAGGGGTGTGGCAGGATAGGGGCTCCTTGGGGAGTTCCCAACAGACAATGGTCCATTCTTCCAGCCCAGGATTATAAGCACCAACTCTATCCCAAGCGCTGCCTCTGCAGTAGTGAATGCAAACAGTTGGGGTGGAGACAGAAGGCAGAGAAAGGCCATTCACAGGAAGACTCTCCATGTCCAACCCCCACACTCAGAGGAAGCAGATCAGGGACCTGTTGTCCTCAACCCGAGGTGGACGCCACATGGGTGATAGAAGGTGCCTCAGGAGACTCCGCCCTGCGCCAGGACAGCACCCCCGTTCATGTGTGTAGGAAGGGGGCCTGTGATTCATCTTCAGCAGAGTCAACTCTTAATGGAAACGGTTACTGAATTTCCCCAGGGCCAACAGAATGGAGGGAGGAAGGAAGAGGACATAACAGCAAAGAACTGTGGACATGGCCAGCATCACAGTGGAAACCCCCAAGGTGCCTGCCTCAGCTACACAGGGTGGGGGAGAGGGGAGAGGTAGGGGAGGGAGAGGGAGAGGGAGGGGGAAGGAGGGGAAGGAGGGGAGGCAACTAGAAAAAGCCTGAGCCCAATTTTTCTTAATGGCCCAATGGGAGAGAGTAAGACCCAGGCGACGTAAGAGGCGTACCCTAGGGGGATAAACAGACTGTGGTCCCTACTCCAGGTGTGCTTGTACCACCGGACAGACACCCGCTCCCCAGAGCGCATTAAAAGTCTCACTTTCGTCATACTTCTGCCTCGTAGTCTGTTATCTGAATTCGGACAGGTGAGCATTTCTCACAATTTGTCACTGCGAGTCCTGGAGGGGGGTGCTGGGCACCTTCCCTTCCCCTGAGCTCTGAGGGTCAGTGCTCCTCTGCTCAGGCAGCGATGGGCACCCTGGACCTCCCCTGCTGCCCACCTCGTAACTCCGTTTGACTATTATTCCGTGGGCTTTTCCAGATGCACCCCCTAGTCAGATTCGTGTCTCCCATTGGACCAGATTCCCGGAAGGCATGTGCCAAGCTGTGGGAACTTGGAGGAGCCACATGACCTCTCTGGGCCCCAGTTTCCCCTCCCGTGAACTGAGGGAGCGGAACTTTAGGGTCCTTCTCCTAACGGTCTCTCTTCTGCACATACGTGACACTCCGCCGTGTCAAAGAGCTTTAATTGTGGGCTGGACAAGAAAGGAACCCGCGGGCGTGGAGGACCATGACTCTGAGGGACCCTCAATGGGCTGCATTTAAAACTCGGGGTGCATCTGCAGCTGCCTGCTCTCTGGCAGGTCCAGTCGCACAGTAGGTCTCCAGTTGGTTCTGCCTGTGCTGTGGGTGGGGTGACAGTTCTCAGAAGCGTGGGATGGGCTGCAGGCGCTGGGGAGGGACCGGGATGGCGTGCTCCCGCCGGGACAGAGCGCACAGCAGCGGTCTGGGGTAGGACAAAGTGTAAGTGCTCTTTCCCAGGCCAGCCTCGGGGGTGAGCCATCTCTGCTTCAGCTGCTCGTAGAGTCCGTAGTTTGTAGGGGGAACTGCAAGAGAAACAGGGTTTGGGTGGACAGGGCTCAGAGCATGGGGCCTGCCCCACAGGCAGTAGGGGAAGGGGGAGGGGGGAGGGGACACGGAGGCTTCCCAGGCTGTGGGATCAGGGATTCAGTTGGCAGTGCCCAGAAGGGGGGAGGGGGAAAGCAGGCCTGCAGGGGAATGTTGGCTCCGCCAGTACCCCCCTCCCTGGGAGTCGCAGGTGGGGGCCTGCTCCCTGTGTACTCAGGAGGGACCCGAACTGCTGGAGGCCTCAGAAAAGCCTACCCAGTGCCCAGGCTGAGGGCAGCCCTGCCTGCTCTTTGATAACCAGCCCAACCCAAGGGGGACGGGAGCAGTGTGAGATGAAGAAACCCCTGCCAAAGTGACAGAGCAGCCCCAGCCGGTCTGGCTCAGTGGACAGAGTCCTCAGGTTCAATTCTGATCAAGGGCACTTCTCCCCGGCCTGGGCCCTGGTCAGGGCGTGTGCAGGAGGCAACCAATCCATGTGTTTCTCTCACATCGATATTTCTCTGTCTTTCCCTCTCTTCCACTCTCTCTCAAAAAAAAAAAAAAAAAAACAATGGAAAAATATCCTCGGGGTCCCTTTGCATAGAAGGGTAGGACTGCAAAGGGGTGGATGCCAAGGGCTGGGGTATCTTGAGGGGTACATCAGAGCCGGGTAGTCTCCTACGCAAATCCCTCCAGAGTCTTGGGACTGTGGGAAGGACAAAATCCGCACCTACTGTGGCCCGTGGGTCCCTGTGGGGTCGTCCTCTCCTCCTGTCTTGCATCTTTTTCACCAGCTACTCTCACCCTGGAATGATCCTCCCCTTAATCCCCACAGGCTCCCGCCTTCTCAACTCAATTATCTCCTGGGGACAGCCCCTCCCTCATCATCTCACCCAGAGGAGGTCCACGGAGACCCGCCTCACTCTCTATCTTTTCTTCAGAGCACCTGTCCCGGTCCAAAGTTATCTCATTTACTAGCTCACTCACTGTCCTTTTCCCTCGAGGTGTCTCAGCTGTCTCCTGACTGAATATCAAGTCCCCGAGGGCAGGAGTCCCTCCCTGTTTGTCATGGCTGTGTCTCCAGATGCTACCATATGCCGGCACCCGGACATGGTACTATTTATGAAGTGTGCCCAGCCGGCGGGGCTCAGTGGTTGAGCGTTGACCTATGAACCAGGAGGTCACGGTTCGATTCCCGATCAGGGCGCATGCCTGGGTTGCGGCTTGATCCCCAGTGAGGAGCAAGCAAGAGGCAGCTGATCAATGATTCTCTCTCATGGATGTTTCTCTCTCTCTCTCCCTTCCTCTCTGAAATCAATAAAAATATATTAAAAAGAAAAGAAGAAGAAGGAGAAGGAGGAGGAGGAGGAGTAGAAGGAGGAGGAGGATGGGGAAGGAGGAGGAGAAGAAGAAGAGGAGGAGGAGGAGGAAGGAGGAGGAGGAGGAGGAGGAAGAGGAGGGGGAGAAGAAGATGGCAGCCCTGGGGGCAAATAGGACCGCACCCCCCCCCCCCTGCCCCATCATCTCATTCTAATGCTCTCCTGGAGTCCGGGTCCCCCGTGAGAGTCCTTCTGCGTGAGCCGGGCACACCTCAGTCCTGGGCAGGTGCGGACCCCTTACAGCCCAACACAGGGGGAGATCCCGAATTAGACAAATACCCAGAAGGGGGGAGTCGTTTTTCTCTGGAAGCCACAGCAACTTATGTCTATTCCAGGTGCGCTGCGGGGGCAGGCCCGGGTTATAATTGTGCCGGTTGTAATGGTCGTCGTACGTGCTGATCAGGTGGCGGTTCGAGGGCTCCTGGTGGTGGGTGATCAGGTGTTTGTACGGGAGCCCCTGGAAGGACAGACACGACGGGCATGTGACTGAGGGAGCAAGGCCTCACCTGGCCGTGGACAGAGGCAGAGTCGCCTGCCTTGGCGGCCCGTGGAGCTGACGGCCAGGGGGCCCCCACGGGCGCCGGCAAGTGTGGCTGCGTGGGCTCTCGGGGCCGCCGAACAGGAAACACACTGGTCTGTGCTGACCAGATACGGCTCACCCTCAAACACCGGTCTCAGCTCGGCTGCCGTGGGCTCTCCGTAGGAGTGGTCCCCAGCTTCGGCCAAGTCCGTGAGCTCTGGGGACATATTCGTGAAAGTCAGGAGGCACGCCGACTAGGAAGAGCCGGCGCCTTCTGGCTGCCTGCCCCTGGGAGCTGAAGTCAGACCCTGTGGTTTGTCTGAGTCTCATCCACCGAGAGCCCATTTCCAAAGAAGACGCTGACCCCCGGCGGGGCCTGACGCATGCACCTTGTATTTCCTTCGGTTACTATGGGAAGAGTCAGAGACGCCCCATGCATGGCTTTCTCCTGCCCAGGATTTATGGCTGGACACCTGGGGCGGGGTTGCTTTGGTGGGGAGTAATTTACAGGGAGAAGAAAGCCATGTTCTCCTTGCCCTGGGACGTTTGCCTGAAACGGTGCTTTTCCTAAGAAAATCCTCTTGGCCCCGGACGGGGGTTCTGGGGGACTGGGCTGATCTACAGGGAGGATAATGTTGATTTTCACGCCCGTCCTCCTGTCTGGAGCAGACAGGGAGGCCTGTGTCTGCTCTGGTCTGGAAATGCTGGCTGCACCCAATATTTCAAGTGGTGGTTCCATAAATAAGTCAGATCACAATGCCAGAGGGAGGCAGGGGGATGGGCACAGACGGGGAGCAGGGGTTCCCAAGGTCTCCATCGCCAGGCGCCCAGAGCGTTTCCAATGCCAGGGAAGGCAAGTTAAAGAGGTTCCCATCGGCCGAGGGGAGGAAAGGAGAGAGCCCCCGCCCCCTCCCCCAGGATTTTCGTGCTGTTCCTCTTGGTTTGGGGCTCGGCCCTGCTGTCTTGATAATGTTCCCAGGACTTTTGTCCTCATCAGGTAGGGCAGGTAAGGTGACAGACAGAGACAACTGCCTTTGAAAGAAGAGCTTACAGGCCCCCAAAGGAGGGGGCACGCCACGCCACCCAGGGCCACCCCGCAAAGCAGCAAGGTCGGTCAGCGGCAGGAGAAGAGAGAGTATGGCCCAGGGAATGGGCCAGGCAGGGTAAGCAAGTTTCAGAAGTTTAGGATTGCCTAGGTCAGGGGTCCTCAAACTACGGCCCGCGGGCCACATGCAGCCCGCCCAGGACATTTATCCGGCCCGCCGGGTGTTTTTGCCGCCGCTGCCTGTCCTGCTTAGCAGCCGACTTAGCAGTGTGCATAGGGATTTGTTCATAGTTGTTTCATCTATAGTCCGGCCCTCCAACGGTCTGAGGGACAGTGAACTGGCCCCTTGTTTAAAAAGTTTGAGGACCCCTGGCCTAGGTTGTTTGTTTGTTTGTTTGTTTAGGATTGCATAGTTTGAATAATTTCAGACTGCTCTAGGCTCCGGGAGTGCCTCTGGTTGGGGACATCTGTCCTTGGAGTAATTTAAGGCGGGGAGATACTGTCTTGGAGATCGAGTTTAGATAAGGGGGGGGGGGTGGCTCTGGAGTGTTGGTTTGCATCTGAAAGGCATGATGATAGCCAGCTGTTCACTCTGTCTAGGAATTAGCCCGCCCTGGGGGGGCAGCTCTCTGGATTACCAAGGCCCTATGGTAGCAAAGCATCATCAGATAGAAACAATGGAAACGGATTCATACGCCTGCCTGGGAGAGAAGCACAAGAAGGGGGTCCTCCTTGGTAACCTCATAACCTCATCTGCCGGTCAACTTGAAGCGCCATGAGCATTTCCTGAGAAGGGAGAAGAGCTGGGATGGGAGATGGGAAGGGACTGGTCCTGGGGGAGGAGGCGGTGCCTAACGAAGCAGAAAGAAGAGCTGATGGCCCGAACAGGCCGGTTCAGAGTCTGTAGGAATGAGTGTCCGATCACTTGGGCTCTATTTAGTGTGTGTGCTGGGGGAGGGGGACTGGCCTTAATTTTAACAACTATGCCTGTGTGGTTAGCCCTTCGCCAGGGTTTGTAATGGGTCCAGAGGTCTTTAAGAAAGGGCACGGCGTGGGCACGGAGGACGAGGCTAAGTGCCTCGTGTACACTGGTGGTTGGGGTCTGGAAGCCCCAGCTGGTGGCTTCTGAGATGCATTTGCGTGTCTCCGGTGCACGCTAACGGTAACGGGGGCAGCCTGGAGCAGCGGCGTGGTCTGAGGGTGTCAGCACGGTCCAGGGTGCCAGCACAGAGCTGAGACTCTGGCGCCCTTCACCCTGACAAAGATCCCCAAAGGCAGAAGACAACTCCAGCCAGGGAGGAAGGGCGCTCTCAGGACACTCCTGCTTCTCTCTCAGAGCAGCCACCTACGTGGTCCCTGGCCAACCAGCTACACAGTGTCTGACGAGACACTCGCCACCCCTGGCACCTTTTATGGGAAAATGAGGGTGCTGAGCTCAACAATCTCTTCCAGCTTCAGAACGCACCCCATCCGACAGATGTCCTGTGCCTCCTGCCCCGCCACGCATTCAGGCAGGTGTAGGGTCGGGGAGGGGTGATGGGAAGGGGGTGCCCTGAGAGTACAGTTCTCTGCTCCCCGCTCCGCAGGCCTGGAACACGACATACCACAGACACCCAGCGAGTGAGAGGGTGCTGAATGGTCATGGACTTTTTACACAAAAGAACAGGAAGCTGGGGCTGAGATGACCCACAGCGCTGTCATCTACACATCACCTCCGCGGGGTGTTGGAGTACCTTATGTGATTCCTCACTGTAGTCACCTGAACTCAGTATTAACCATGTTTGCCTGTTTTTTGCTCCATCCTTCGCCCGTGTCCTGTTGGAGACGTGGGGCGGAATGGGGAAGTGGTCCAGGGAAGTGCTGGGACCCAGGGTGGGGATGCTACCAGCTCCGGGTTGGACGGATCTCTGCTCCTCAGGACCTAAAGGTGAGTGCCGCCAGCAGCCGAGGAGCTGGGGAGGGTCCTGATGAGCCTAGTCCTGTGTTCTCAAGAGGGAACTGGGCTGGCGGGGTCTTCTGAGCCTTGGGGAGGGGCCCAGCCTGAACACGGGGCCCCCACTCCCTCTTACCTCGATTCTCCTCTTCCCATACCACCTGGAGATCTGGTCCGGTCTGTGGCCAGGGAAAGGGACGTACTCTTTACTGTAGGAGCTCTGGGGTGTCTTCTCAGTGGCTCTGATGAACTGAAAAAGATCACATATTCAAGACAACTTCTGCTGCGACCCCTCACCTCCTGGGCCATGGGACGCTGGGCAGAGAAGGGGTACATTAGGACTCCAGGGCATCCTGCAGAACCCAGGCTTTTGTCCCTGTCCTTCCAGGATTGGGAAAGGAGAGTGCACCCCACCACTCAGGACCCCCAGGGGAAGCTGGTATTGGTGTCACCTGACACTTCCCATGGTCAGCATCTGTTCGCTCTCTCATCTCCTCCCTCCCTGATCCTCTCTCTGCTTGCCTCCTCCCTTTCTTTTTCTTCTTTGTTCTCAGTCTTTCCAACTCACTCTTTTCTCCCTTGCTAGATTATGTTCTTTAAAAAATATTTTTTTTATTGATTTCAGAGAGGAAGGAAGAGGGAGAGAGGGACAGAAGCATCAGTGATGAGAGGGACTTATCGATGGGCTGCCTCCTGCACGCCCCACACTGGGGACCGAGCCCACAACTGGGCATGTGCCCTGAACTGGAATCGAACCGTGACCTCCTGGTTCATGGGTAGACGCTCAATTATTGAGCCACGCTGGCCGGGCTATTATGTTTTCTGGTTTGTATTTTAAAAACTCATTGTGGTAACATATACATAATGAAATTTACTATTTTAACCATTTTTAAGTGTACACTTCAGTGGCATTAAGTACATTCACATTATTGTGCAACTACCGTCACCACCATCCATTTCCAGAACTTTTTCATCATCTCAAACTGAAACTCTGTCTCCATTCAACAACTCCCTCCCCATCCCCCCCTCAGCCCCTGGCACCCACCATTCTACTTTCCATCTCTATGGATTTGACTACTCAAGATACTGCATGTAAGTGCAGTCATATAGTATTTGACCTCTGTGACTGGCTTCTTTCACTTATCATAGTGGCTCACAGTCCTGATTGCCAAAAATGAAGACACTCAACTTTAACCCTTTGCACTCGCTTGCTTTTTTCTCGATTCCTTTATTCTACTCAGGATTTAATTTTTTAAAAACCCCAGATTTTACAAAGCGCGGCAGTAGAATAAAAAACTGGAGTTTCTTTTCATACAAACTTATTTATTTGGATTTTTTTATATTTCAAATTATTGATACATTCAAAGAGTAATTTTAATCTCGACATCCGAGTGCAAAAGGTTAAATAGGCCAATTCAGGCAAACTGCCATCTTTTGTAATGGCCTTTCAAGTACATGGAACACCATGAACCCATTTGTTCTGTTTTGAAAGTAAAAATTGAAATGTAGCCCTAGCCAGTTTGGCTCAGTGGGTAGAGTGTCAGCTTGAGGACCAAAGGGTTCCGGGTTCGATCCCAATCACAGGCACATGCCTGGGCTTTGGGCTCCGTCCCCAGTTGGGGGCATGCAGCAGGCAGCCAATCAATGATGCTTTCTCATCGCTGGTGTTTCTATCTCTCCCTCTCTCTTCCTCTCTGAAATCAATAAAAATATATTTAGTGCCTATGGTTTCTTCTAGGACTTAAAACAACAACAACAACAACAACAAAAAACAACCTGAAATGCACAGGCAGGGCAAGGTTGTGGAACAGGTGCCAGAGAACAGCAGCTCATCCCAGACATCACTGCAGGGATGTCCGGCCTGCCCCAGGCAGGCAGGTACCAATTCAGTAAGGGCCGGGCCAGGGAGAGCAGAGTCTTCAAATCAAGGTGCAAAGGGATTAGGAACGGGAAACATCAGATGCCTAGAAACACTTCGCTGCAAAGACTTCTGTGAAGCACAACTATATTGACACATCTGCTATGGTATTTTCAAAATACGAGGGCGCGGGGAATGACCTTAATGATGGCTTGAATGTAACTCCCCAATGTTGCACACACAGACACCCTCAGGCCATATTCTTTTTTTTTTAAATATATTTTATTGATTTTTTACAGAGAGGAAAGGAGAGGGACAGAGAGCTAGAAACATCGATGAGAGAGAAACATTGACCAGCTGCCTCTTGCACACCCCCTACCGGGGTTGTGCCCGCAACCAATGTACATGCCCTTGACCGGAATCGAACCTGGGACCTTTCAGTCTGCAGACCGACGCTCTATCCACTGAGCCAAACCAGTTTCGGCTCAGGCCATATTCTTAAGAAGCAATCGTCTATGGCCCTTAATTTGAATATAGTAATGACTGCACTCCTACCTCTCCCTGTCAGACCTCCCCTCTGAGCCCTCTGTCCACCCTCTCTCTTTCCTTACCTTCCTCCTCTCTTCCACCCAGTTTCCGGTGAGCACTCTGGTTGAATACTTGCTTTCGACCTTCCAGCTTGGAGTATATACTGACTGTGGACTTACTGCAGTCGAAAACTGCATGGTAAGGATTCACCCCAGGTTTCCTTGACTTGACACCGTTTTAAGGTTTCGGGAGTGGGGATATTATGAAGTTGCTGAGTTTGGGGTGCCTTTTTTTTTCTTCTCTGACACCCTTTTGAGTGAGTTGTAGATGACAGCCTGCCAACCTCACAGAATAAAAGGGCCTTGAGAGTCCACTTTCAGCTTCCAGGGAGAGGTCACTTGATCTTGGATTCCGTATTGTTGACTGTCACCATGGTGATAGACTGAGTATAAATGCTCTCCTGTTCTGGCCGGTGTGGCTCAGGGCTTGAGCATCGACCCATGAACCACAAGGTCACTGGTTGAATTCCAGGTCAGGGCATATGCCTGGGTGGTGGGCTTGATCTCCAGTAGGGGTCATGCAACAGGCAGCCGATTCATGATTCTCTCTCATCATTGATGTTTCTCTCTCTCTCTCCCTCTCCCTTCCTCTCTGAAATCAATAAAAATCTATTAAAAAAAAAAAAGAAAGAAAAAGGACAAATAAGATCTTAGTATGGATGGTGGGCACACAATACAGATGATGTAGCATAGAACTGTACACTTGAGATATATATAATCTTTTTAACAAACTAGAGGCTCAGTGCACAAATTCATGCATGGGTGGGGTCCCTTGGCCTGGCTGGCAATTGGGGCGGATCAGGGCTGGCCGGGGGGGGGGGGGGACGGGGGGGTATAGGGGGACTGTGGGAGGTTGCCTGTGGGAGCGCACTGATCACCAGGGGGCAGCTCCTGCATTGAGCATCTTCCCCCTGGTGGTCAATGTACGTGATAGCTACCGGTTGACTGGTCATTCGGTCGACTGGTTATAACGGTCACTTAGGCTTTTATATATATATATATATATAGATGTCATCCTAATAAATTTAATTTTTTTAAAAATGGAAAAATATCAATGGCTATTCCATTATATCATCATTGGAAATATAATACTACATAAATATTAATATCTACACTAATAAAAGAGAAAGATGAAAATTGACCATCACTTTGCGACACCCACCAGACAATCAGGAGAGAGTATGCAAATTAACCTGACAAAGATGGCAGGTAAATTTGCATAGCAGGCGCCAAGCAGCCGGGGGCGGGTGGCCACTTGCGCGAGCACCAGCACCAAGTGGCCTGGGTCCCAGGGACGGGCGTCCTCGGGACCCAGGCTGCTCTGAGTCTGTAGGCCCGTGCATAGGCCCAGAGCGCCCAGGGTCCCGGAATGCCCCTGGCCACTCCGGGCCTACATGCGCAGGTGCCCAACAGCCAGGGGCGGGGTGGCTACTCGCTGGTGCCAAGCAACCTGCATCCCGAGGACAGGTGTTCTCAGGAGCCAGGCTGCTCTGAGCCTGTAGGCCCGTGAGTAGGAATGCCCCTGGACACTCTGGGCCTACATGCTCAGGTGCCAAGTGGCCGGGGGTGGAGTGGAAACATCCCCGGGACCCAGGAGCTCCGAGCCAGCACACACGCAAGTGGCCAGGGGTGGGGTGGGAACGTGCCCTGCAGCGAGTCAACAAACAGCAGACTGTGGGGCCCTGCTTTCCCCTTGCCATGGCAGCGAGGGGCAAGCAGTCCCCTGCAGGGCCCCCACAGAGAGTAGACACCAGGGCCTGTGGTGGCATCAAGCAGACAGGTTCGCAGAGAGCAGAGAACCATGGGGAGCAGGCCTAAGCCGTCAGTGGGACATCCCCTGAGGGCTCCCAAATTGGAGAGGGTGCAGGTTGGGCTGAGGGACCCTTCCCCCCATGTATGAATTTTGTGCACTGGGCCCCTAGTTTATTTATAATCCCTTAAATTAAATTGGTACTTCTCTTGAGTAATAAAAAATGAACAAACAAATAAAGAAGATCTTAGTATTATTAAGAAAGTGGTTTTGACCCTGCAGGTTCCCTGAAGGAAGTTTGGGGATCCCCAGGAAATTTTCCATCACTATATTTCAAATATTGCTTCTGCCTCCTTCCTCCTTTCTTTCTGGGACAGCAGTTACATCTTTGTGTGGCTTCTCACTGAATCCTCATGACTCCTGCTCACCTCTTCTGCATTTTCTATTCTTTTGTCTCTTTGTTTGATTCTGAATTATCCCTTCCAACCTATATTCCAGTTCCCTCTCCACTCTCAAGTGTGTCTCATGTGACTAAACCCATCGTTAATGTTTCATTTGATTTGTTGCACTTTTCAATTCTAAAATGTCTGTTTGATTTGTATATATGATATATACACACATATATAATGTTACTTTTCATAGCTCCAAATTTCTATTTGCTTTAACCTTCTGAATTTTCAGATTACCTATCACATTTTGCCTTTCAGATTTTCAAATGTATGGAATTATAAACCTGCAGGTTAATAGATTATATTTACAAATATATTCTATAGATTTTACCTCCTTAGACATAGTGAACAGAGCTATTTTACAGTCTGTGGCTCTTTTTTCTTTCTTTCTTTTTTTAACTGTTGTTTCTGTGAGTTTTGACTGCTAATACTTCTCTTCTCACATGCCCGGTAGCTGAAAAATTATTTGCAAAAATAATGGGAGGTCTAGGATGATATTACCTTCCTTCAGAGATGACTGCCATTTGTTTTTTCAGTCACCCATGGACATTAGAAACAGGACCACTTTAAGGGAGTCTAGGGGCAGGCATGTCAGTCATGGCATGCTCACAACTCTGTGCTCAGTGTTGAGCTCGAGGAGCTACAGGATGCTCTGAAGACTCACAGTGTGATTTCACCCTCCGGGGGAGGGAGGCTCTCCAGAGCAGGTAGCGCCTACAATGAGACCTGAGAGGTGAATGAAGCATTGACTTCTTCTCTCGGGTCTACGGTGGCCTGGAAACACTTCTTGGAGATGGCCAATCAGCTTGGGGCTGTTGCACAAGGAACCCAATGATGGTGGGCGGTGGACTTGGAACTCAGACACACTTGGCTTCAACTTCCAGTTGCTCCTCTTACCCAGGCCCTTGGCCAAGTCAACTGTGGTTTCCTAATCTATAAATTGGGAGTAAATACCTCGCACATACTTCGTCAGATTATGAGAATTCAGTGACCGGTCAAGCATTTGCAAAAAGCCTGTCACATCTATGGGGTCAATAAATGTTCCATGCTCTCTTCCCCACATGCCTGAACGATGTTTATTTTAGTAACAAAATCCATTCCTTTCTCTATATTACAGGAGTGTATTTGGGACATTGGGGCAGCAATATCCCCAAAGGCAGTAATTCCAGATTCCTTTTGAATAGAGGGTTCCTGGACACAAAAGCAATTTGTTATCCTCACCAGATGCTCAAGGTTCAAGATTTAATAAAACACCCCCATGCACTTGATATGATTATCCCCATTTCAAGGAAAGAAAACTGAGGGTCTGGAGATGAAGTAAACTTTGGGCCTCTAATTGGCTCTAGACCATAAGTCCTTCATCCCTCTGCCTCCTGGGGGAAGCCTTGTGGCACAGCAGCAACAAACCCAGAATGTGTCTTTTCAATTTAAAAGTCATCTGTCCTTCTGTGAAATGGTTTCACAGTGATGGACATGGGCCCTTGAAGGGTTTTGCCTATGACTAAATAATGCTTTGAAACTGAACCCCAGGCTCTGCCTTATCATATTCAACCTTGTCCTACAATTTGCAAGACACCCAACGGCAATATTAGGATAGTGATGGGCTGGCCAAGGAACAGAGCAGGCCATGGCCACCTTGGGGAAGGAGGAGCCACTTTTGATAGATTGAGGTGAGGATGTTAGAGGCAATGACCCAGTAAGACTGCAGCCTGATCTGACTCCTTCACTGACTCTTGCAGCGTTTCATTTGAGCTAAGGAACTTCCCTTCTAAAATACAAACATGCCATTTGTCAAGACAATCCATTTTCTTTCTGCTTTTGGGATTGGTGATTATGACCCAACTACTTCCCTCCCAGCTGAGATCTGCTGAATAAAAGGGAACGGGATAGGCATTTTGGGAGAGTCCAGCAACTTTCAAAATGTGCCCATAAACTAATACATATAATGTGCCCAGCCACCAATCCTTCTTGAATCTATCACATAGAACCACACGTGTGTGCAGAAATGTTCACTACCGACTTGTCTGTAAAAAGCTGGAAAGAGTCCAAATGTGTCCTCCAGAAGGGAATGGCTGAGAACTGTAATGTGGCCAGACCACGGAATATTAGGCAGTAGCTGAAAAGAATGAGGCAGATAGACCTCTACTGTTTACTAGGCTAGATTTCTAAGATCTATTGAGGGGGAAAACCCCAGTGGCACTGCTTATATAGAAGAACTATTGTTTTATGTACCAATGTATGGCAGTCATCCCACAAAGTAATACTCTATATATTTTCTTTGGGTACATATGTACCTAAGTATGTACAAGCATAGAACAGGCTTTGAAGTGTTGGCAGATCCTAGAATCCCTTCCCCGCAAAAGAAACAAATAAATGGGACTAGAGTTGCAGGAGAGTCATCAAAAAGGACTTTGCCCTATTTCTAGCATTTGAAGGCTTTATTGAAAAATATTTATGTATCACTTAGGTAACTTAAAATTAACTTTTTAAAAAAGGTAGAATGGAAGTGGAAATATGATGCAAAGTGTGGCAGCTGTCATGCTGTCCAAAAATATCTACTGCCCTCTGTCCTGTCAATGTCAGGCTTGGCCATGTGACTTGCTCTGGCCAATGAAAGGTGAGCAGGAACCATGAGCCTTACTTCTGAGCAGAAGCTTTGGGAGCCACCAGGTTCCTTTTCCCTCTGCCATGAGACTGGAGATGTTTCAAATAGAGGCTGCTCCATCAGCCTGGATCTCAGAACAGACAGACAAACATGGAGCAGAGCTGCCGCCGACCGGTGAGGGCTGAGTAATGAGTAACATGAGCAAGAAGTCGTCTTTGGCTGTCATAAGCCACTAAGACTGTGGGGCCATTTGTCTGCAGCAGATCCTAACCTCTACTAGCCTATATTAGCTCAGGAGCAAGAAGAGAGTCCAAGCAGTCATTCTGAAACAGAGAGTGCGGGGGGAGTGGGCGGGGAGAGGAAGACAAGGTTTGGGATCAGAAAGGCAGAGAGGTCCTGGGTGGGAGTGAGGAGCACCTGAGGAGGACACTGGGGGAAAGAGACTAATTTTGCCAATTCTTCGACTTTGCCCTCAGACCTTGTCTGAAATTGCCTGCTCCTGACCAAAGACAGCAATTTGGGATGCAACTCATCATCCTTCAGCAGATGGCACATGCCCTGGGCTACCTGGCAGATCTTTCCAGGGAAGTCCTGGGAATTTACTGAGAAAACATTCCCAGGGTGTCTGGGTTTAAAGGTGTGTGGGTGTCCATCTCCCCTGAGCTGTGTTAGCTGGGCACTTACAGGTAGCAATTCCAAAGTCATTCACACTTAGAGAAAGCTACAGTCCAGTTAACAAAAGAAACCAGATGGCAAAACACTGGACTCTGTTGACCTGACTCAGACAGCAGCGAACACCTACTTCAGGGGTCCTCAAACTTTTTAAACAGGGGGCCAGTTCACTGTCCCTCAGACCGTTGGAGGGCCGGACTATAGTTTTAAAAAAAAACTATGAACAAATTCCTATGCACACTGCACATATCTTATTTTGAAGTAAAAAAACAAAACGGCAAAAACACCCGCATGTGGCCCGCGGGCCGTAGTTTGAGGACGCCTGATCCACTTGGATGGGAAATGACTCAAGTAAGGCTATGGTCATCATTCTGAATGATGGGAAAGAAAAGGGCGAATGGGCCATGGGCACGGCAGAAATGGGTTATTGTTAGACAGATCGGGGTTGCAATGCACAGCACCTGGCCAATCACATGGCCTTGGACAAACTAGTTAATCAGCTGGCCTTGAGCCTGACTGGAAAGAAACAGGAAATGAGTGTTGTTATTAATGTGTCTGGGCCTCAATTTACTCATCTGTAAAATGGGCTTCAGAATACCCACTTTGTGCAATTCATTCAGATTATGACCTTCAGAATGAGGAGGCACCAACCCCCTGCTCCCATACCCCGCCCCACCCCCACCCCCAATACAGGGTTGCAGGTAGCTCCCTCAGCATCCAAGTTCCCACTTTGAGGAAGTGAAAATCCCAGGGTCATTTTGACTGAAGGTGCAGTTTCAACACTCATGCAAAGGAGGTGAAGTCACAAGACTTACTACTTGCAGATCTCCGAAACAGGGGGTAGGGCTGCAATGAGCCAGGGGAGAGGCAGTCCTCCAGCCCAGGTCATGAGCGAGCAGGAGACAAGAGCAGGGCTGCAAGCACTTGTTATCAGGTGGTTGGGGTGGAGGTCCATCTAACGTGCTTCCAGTCCCTAAAGTATAGCCCACTCACCTCCACTGGGCACAATCTTCCAGTGGCTCATCCCACTCTTCGGCACCCCGCAGTGGAAGAGCCAACCACCCAACGCTCCAGAAGGTCAGCTCATGTCTCTCCACCTGCCTCCAGAGGCAACAGTGAAATAACAAAGACCACACTCCAGGAGGGAAGCCAACCAGACTCAACTCAGAGGTCTGTCTCAAAAGGGACCATGCTTCTCAGATCCCAATGCTCCCCGACAGCTGAATGGCCACCAAACAATGTTCTTTCAATGAGTGGTTTCTAGTTCTCCAACAAAGCCACCTGCGGGTCTGCCTGCTGTGAATAGATCGAGAAGCCACCCAATGGCTTCTTCTCTGTCCCATGTTTTAGCACAAACATTCAACTGGAAGCCAGTTAAAGGAATGCATGGGGGTTTTGTAAACTTGGGTCTTGGTCTATAAAAGCCACTGGCCAACCAGGAATAGCGTCTCCTGAAGACTAGGTAGGGTCAGCATGGGAGCCTGGGTCATCCTTTTTTATTAATTTTTTAAAATATATTTTTTATTGATTTCAGAGAGGAAAGGAGAAGGAGAGAGAAATGGAAACATCAATGAAGAGAGAGAATCACTGATGGGCTGCCTCCTGCATGCCCTTGTGTGCAGATCGAGCCTGCAACCGAGGCATGTGCCCTGACCAGGAATCGAACCGTGACCACTTGGTTCATAGATCGACGCTCAACCACTGAGCCATGCCAGCCAGAACATTTTTTAAGAAATATTTTTTTTATTGATTTCAGAGAGGAAGGGAGAGGGAGATACAGAAACATCAATGATGAGAGGAATATCATTGATCAGTTGCCTCTTGCACACCCCCTACTGGGGATCAAGCCCACAACCCAGGCATGTGCCCTGACAGGGAATCCAACCATGACCTCTTGGTTCATAGGTTGATGCTCAACCACTGGGCCACAATGGCCGGATATGAGTCATCCTTTTAAAGGAATTGCTATTCCTAAGGGGCAGGTGGTCAATTGCCCATGGTCCTTGTCCCCTCTTGCCACTACCATGTACCTTGACTAAGGATTCAATTTGGCTTCTGTAGTAGAGTGAGTGTTGATATCCACCCAGTAGAGTAAGTATTGGTGTGAGGGAAGTAGTCCCTCCCTCCCCTGTGCTCAGTTTAAGCACCAGGTGGAGTTGACTCCACTCTCCTCTCCTAGGATGGCATGGGACTTGTGTCTGGTGAGTTAGAACATTCCATTCCCTTAGTTGCGGCAACTGGACACACCATGCTGAAAGCCCATAGAGCCACCCAGTTATAATGCGATTTCTGCTGACTGCTGAGAATGATGAGATAAATCCATAGTAATGACCCTGGGAGAACATAAGTATGGAGCTGCTCGTGGCCACCATGAAAAGTGAAGGTAAAATAAACAGGGAAAAGCATTAAATAGAGGAAAGAAGAAAAGGTGCTGGTGGCATTGAGTTCCTGCATCAAACCAACCCTAATTTATCCCAGGGGCCAATACATTGTCTCTGATTCAGGTCAGTTTGAGTTGGTTCTGTGTCTTACAACAGAAATAGTCCTTGCTACACATCTTCGGTACCTTTGGCTCTTCCTCAATTTCTCACTGTAGGTAAGATTGAGTTTGGTCAGACTCGGTCTTCATGGGTCTCTGACTGAGGACACAGACCTTTTCAACTGCTCTCTTCTCTTTTGTTTTCTTTTTGTTTGTGTGGGGTTTTTAAAATATATTTTTATTGATTTCAGAGAGGAAAGGAGAAGGAGGGAGAGATAGAAACATCAATGATGAGAAGGAGTCATTGATCAGCTGCCTCCTGCACACCCCCCACTAGGGACCGAGCCCGCAACCCGGGCATGTGCCCTTGACTGGAATTGAACCCAGGACCCTTCAGTCCACAGGCGGACACTCTATCCACTGAGCCCAACCAGCTAGGGCCCAACTGCTCTCTTCTGACACTTTGACACCAAGAGCTCCAGAGCTCCCCTAATCAGTGGCTCTGAGCTGTCTTCATCTGTCGCTAGCTGCCAACCACCATGGAAAACCGACCCACTCTGTCCTAACTCTTCCAGCCCAGGCAGTTGAGACTCTGAACTCAGAGACAGAGAAACAGCAGGAAAAATGTCACCCTGTACCCAGAGGAGGAGAGTGGAACCAGCTTCTCTTCCTCTACCTGCAAGTCTAGAACATCAGAGCCCCTCCCTCTCAGCCCGATTGGAAAAAGCCCATGATGCCCTGGGTGTTTTCAAGGCTAGCCAAGTGGTCACTCCTGTTCCCCACAGTCTGGATCAGCCTGGGCAGTCTGAACCCCACCTCAGGGAGGCTGTGGGCAACCCTTCCATACTCATTCCCTCTTGCAAAAGGCCACTACAGACCATTTTTCCCAACGGTGCACACAGACAGAGAGCCCCACCCTCCCCCAAACCTGTCACATCTACTACTCTCCCTTCAGACAGCAGAAACATGCACTCTCTGATTCTAGAACCTGGAGCAAAAAGGAGATGGCGCCCTAGCCAGTTTGACTCAGTGGTTAGAGTGTCAGCCCACGGAATGAAGGGTCTCAGGTTCGATTCTAGTCAAGGGCATGTACCTTGGTTGCAGGCTTGATCCCTAGCCTGGTCAGGGCATGTGCGGGAGGTAACCAATTGATGTGTCTCACATTGATGTTTCTGCCTGTCTCTAAAAATCAATGGGGGGGGGGGGGGGGGCAGGTGTGTGTGTGTGTATGTGTGAAGATTAACGAAAATATAAAATAAAACAAAAATATATTTTGTGTGATTAAAAAACATATATTTGTTTTTAAATATTTTTGTTGATTTCAGAGAGAAGAAGGAAGAGGAAGAGGGAGATAGAAACATCAATGATGAGAGAGAATCATTGATGGGCTGCCCCCTGCATGCCCCACACTGGGGATCTAGCCCACAACCTGGGTATATGCCTTGACCAAGAATCAAACCATGACCTTCGGGGTCATAGATCAAAGCTCAACTGGCCAGGCTGTGGTTTTTTTTTTGTTTGTTTGTTTTTTGTTTTAAAGAAGAAGATGGCAATCTCAATAGTTTCCCTGGCCCCACTCAGCATCACCTGCAACAGAGAGACCCATAAGGAACTGGATGATGGCGGGACCTACACTCTCACAGCCCCTCTATAAACTGGACCATGACCTTCAGAATCCTCGCGGCGCAGGGGAGTTGAAAGCAGCCCATACCGAAGGTGTTAAGCACCCCGTGGAAACCATCCTCCATGTGGTGCCAAGTCACTGGGACGCCCAGGTCCTCCAGTCGCTTCTTGTACAGCAGTGAATTGTCCCGGAGAAGGTCATACTCACAGCTCACGATGCAGGCTTCTGGGAGCCGAGACACAACTTCGTCTTCTGCAAGCATCGGCGAGTGCAGCAAATCCAGAAGGAGGTCTGTCTCCAGGTAAGCATCCTCATTCAGGGGCGCATGGGCCACCGGGCGGTAGCTTGTCTTCTTAAACCTCTCTGGGATGTTTTCCGGGCTCAGCCACTTTCTGTACTTTTCCCAGACTTGGGCAGGCAAATGGGCGCCCTTCAGGATAGCGCTTTTCCATTGGGGGCTTATGTCCAGGTAATAATGCATACAGAGGAAGGCAAAGTCCAGAGTGAGCAGTGGGACATTCTTGTTCTGCTGGAAGGACGGCAGTTGGTAATCCAGGACTTGGAGAGTGGCATAGATCAGAATCTGAGCCCGGATCTTGGGCAGATCTGACCGAGCCATACATTTTTGACAAATTGTCACGGCCGCTCCCCCTCCCACGCTGTCACCACAGACCACAACCCGGGCTGGATCTACCCCATACATATCTAGGGACTTCAGGAAGTGGATAGTGGCCACGAGGCAGTCTCTTATGGCCGACGGGAACCTGTGCTGGGGCGCCAGGCGGTATCTAAAAGGGAATCAAGGAACATGGATTACACTCATGACCCCAGGAGAGCCCAAAACACCTGTGTCTAGCATCCTGGGCTCGAAGTTCTTCCATTAACTCCTCCTCCTGAAACCTGAGCAGTTAAAGTTAAGGTATGGGGCTTAAATGAGCTCATAGACATAAAATCCTCAGTGCCCGGCACATGGGCTCTGTAAGTGGCAGCTGCTAGTCCCACGGTCTCCATGTCAAGTTAGGGGACAGGTTGAGACCTCAAGAGCCCTGCCATCCACCTATTGGTCCACAGCTTAGCTGTCACCACCAGGCCAGGAGCCCCCTCCCTCTGAACCTACCTGCTGGTGTTGCCCTGGCTCACACCCGTTCCCTACTTTTTGGATTTTTTCTTTTACGAGCAACCTCAGGCTGGCCTGGATTTATATAGTAAATAACGCTGCCACGCTCACAGGTCTTTGTGGCCTCGCCTCTTGAAGACTTAGATACTACCGATTGCCAGCAGATAACATACTAGTATGCACTTGAGTTCGCCAGCCTGGTCACAGCGTCGTTTCCCTGGCCCTCCCCACCCTCCCCTTTACTCACCCAATTATTAAAACCACCGAGTCACTCTCCTTGCACAAACGACAGCATATTTTGTGGTACAATCCTGGAAAATAAGAGGCTTTCTTAATTCACTAGGAAAGCTAATGGCTTCCTTTACCCATCATCAGCAGCCCTGCCCACCACGTAATGTTCATTGACACTATCTGAGAAGCTGTTTGGCCATCAGTACAGTGGTTCTGTGCGTGAACTCTGGATTCAGACCCAAGTTTGAATCTCTATGTTGCCTCCTATACATCCTATATAATACCAATATGCAAATTGTCTCCTCGACAAGGAGTTCCACAGGGAGTTTGACCAGGGGGCCGGGCTGGCCCACCAACCACCAGTGGCCCCTCCCCCTCCCTGGCTGGCCCTGCCCAATCAGCCCTGATCCGGGCGGGTGGGCCAGACCCCACCTGTGCATGAATTTCATGCAGGGTAAGGTCCCTAGGCCTGGCCTCCCTGCTTGCCCGTCTCCTCCTTCCCTAGCTCCCTCAGCACTCCTCTGCCCCTACTGGTCACCCGCCATGTTCTGTGCTGCCCCCTGGTGGTCAGTGCACATCATAGCGAGCAATCCAACTCCTGCTCTCCCAGTGGAACTCCCAAGTGCCCAATTTGCATATTGGCCTTTTATATATATAGATATTTTTTTTTTTTATTGATTTCAGAGAGGAAGGGAGAGGGAGAAAGAGAGAGAAACATCAATGATGACAGAGAATCATCGATTTGTTGCCTCCTGCATGCCCCCTACTGGGGATTGAGCCCACAACCCAGGCATGTGCCCTTGACAGAATTGAACCCAGGACCCTTCAGTCTGCAGGCCGATGCTCTATCCACTGAGACAAACCAGCCAGGGCTATGTTGCCTCCTTTTCACTTGAGTTGAAGTAGTGTGAGGCCCATCCCTTCTCTCCCTGAGGCTTGATTTTCTCATCTGTAAAATGGGGACAGTGATAATCATAGGGTGTGGGGGTTTTCAGTGAGATAATGCACACAAAGGGCTTCCACAGTGCCTGCCACGTAAATCCTAATATTTATAAATATTAATTAATAAATTCGATGTTGCCCTGGCCAGGTGGCTCAGTTGATGGAGTGTCATCCTGTGCACTGAAGGGTTGTGGGTTTGATCCCTGGTGGAGGTGAGTAGGGAGAAAACTGATCAATGTTTCTCACCTCTCTCTCTCTCTCAAATCAATGAAAAATATCTTCAGGTGAGGATAAAAATTAATAAATACTTGCTGTTCCTGTCATTTATTAGGCAGAGCATACCCAAACCATGGCTGCATCCAACCCCTATTCTCAAAGACTACTGCAATAGATCCTGGCATCCCAAAGACTAGAAAGCACCCTAAAGGTATTCCCCTCCTCCCCCTAATTCCTACAGTTGGGGGAGGGGGAGATTAAGAGAATAAAATTGTCTGAATTGTGAGTTTTTTTCTCTCATTAATTTTCCTGGAATCATTGGTCTTCACGTCTGTTTATCCCAGAATTTGTCTCAAGGAACTCCTGATGTGAAACAAAATGATGTGTTTTAGTCATTTTCATGTTTTAGAAATCCTTATTTCCAACTAAGTAGAAGCGGTGGCCACACAACATTGTGAATGTACTAAATGCCACTGAATTGTACACTTTCAAATGGTGAATTTTACATTGTGTGAATTTCATAGGGCTAGACGGCAGCCCCCGCTTTTTGAAACTTTGTTTTTACGAAACACCTACGTTAGTTAGTACCTGTTTTGGGCTAACCAAAGGAAGTCCCAAGTGGATTTTCACTTTTACAAAGAGAAAAAAAAAAAAAAAGCCATAACCAGTTTGGCTAAGTGGATAGAGCGACTGAGGACTCAGGGGTCCCAGGTTCGATTCCGGTCAAGGGCACGTACCTTGGTTGCGGGCACATCCCCAGTAGGGGGTGTGTAGGAGGCGGCTGATGGATGTTTCTCTCTCATCGATGTTTCTAACTCTCTCTCCCTCTCCCTTCCTGTCTGTAAAAAATCAATAAAATATATGAGAAAAAAAAAAAAGGTGAAAAGCAACAGTGTCTGTTTTGCAGAGAGCCCTTATGGAGGCAGCACCACCTCACCCCACCCCCATCCCAGCAGGGAGAGTGGCCCCTGCCAAGCTCCTCCCACGGGGACATGCCTCATCTCAGCCTCCAGCCCAGAGCTCTGAACTGAGCATCTGGGCTTTATCTCAGCTTACTCTGTGCAACCACCAGCAAGCTGGGTCCTAAGAGAATTACTTCTTTGCTTGACATCATTTCGGCTTAGGAAGGCTGTCCCCTGGACGCCCTACTTTCGCATAGTGGGGGGACCTGAACAGGCATAGCTTGCTCTCTTCCTTCCAGAAAGAGATCAATACATTCTGTATCTTTGCTGCCTGAACCAACTGGGACCCGCTAGCTGCCCCGGTGTTCCCAGGTCATCACAGCGGCGTCCAGACCCCGGAAGATGACAGGAGTACAGCCTCATGCCGGGAGGTGGGTGCCCCCCACCTGCTCGGCCTGTCACACCGCTGCAGGCCGGGTCTCAGGGGAGGACTCTTACTAAAGCTCCCGAGGATCGTCCCACCGCCGTGGAACAGCAGGATGCCGGGCCGGAGTCGGCGGGAGGTCCTCCTGGGCTGGTACAGCTTCACGGGGACGGTCCCGTAGCGGAGGTCGGTGACCACCACATCTGGATCCTTGCTGAACGGCAGCAGGTCGTGCACGAATTGGATAAACTGGGGCATCGAACAGATTCTCAGTTTCTCAAGAATCATCCCCTGTTGGCCAGAGAAGAGGAAATGCAGTGGGAAGGATTTCGGCGTGTCCCTGGGAGTCCGGCCGCCCCTCGGCCACACATGCCCTCCGCAGAGGGGGGGCCCCCATCCCCCAAGCAGATGGTCCCAGGCCGGCACTGGCCCTGCACCAGAGCGCTCAGACCTCTCCCCATCCCCGGACCCTGCACAGCCCAGCCCTGCAGACCAGGCTCTGGCCACCCCTGAGGGTTCCCCACCCCCACGGGGTCCCTGCTCCAGCTGGGCCTGGACCTGACATTTCTTCCAGAGACAACCCCCCCCCCCAACCTCCTCCCCCAGCCAACCTGGCCCTCCCAGTCGTTGTTGCTATTTTTAAGACATAATGACTGCATTGTGGTGGTTTTTCTAAAAGGGGAGGGTGGAGTTCTTATCTTTTAGAGATACCTATGGAAATAGTTTTGGATAAAATAATACGATATCCAGCCAGGCCAGCGTGGCTCAGTGGTTGAGCATCCACCTATGAACCTGAAGGTCACTGTTCGATTCCCGGTCAGGGCACATGCCAGGGTTGCAGGCTTGATCCCCAGTGTGGGGTGTGCAGGAGGCAGCTGATCAATGATTCTCTCATCACTGATGATTCTCTCTCTCTCTCTCTCTCTCTCTCTCTCTCTCTCTCTCTCTCTTCCTTCCTCACTGAAATCAATAACAAATTTTTTTTAAAATATAATATCCAGGACTTGCTTCATAAGCAAATGGGAATGAGGGACAGATTGGGGACACAGATGAAGCAAGATGGGCCAGGGTCACTCAAGCTGTGGGGTGGGGACGTGGGGATTCTTTCTACTGTTGGTGTATGTCTGAACGTTTGCATCATAAAAAAATAAAAACAAAGTGGGGTCTGCCCCTGGGCACCATCTTTCCAGGGTTCCTAACCTTTTCCGAGCCAAGGCCTCTGGGCTGGCAGTGAAGCCTGTGACCTCGTGGCAGGATGTTTGTGAATACATGGATGGGATTGCAAAGGAAGACAGTGTTATCTCTATATAAAAGGCTAATAATGCTAAGTGTCTGACCCTCTGACTGGTGGCTGTGATGCACACTGACCACCAGGGGGCAGACACTCAGTGCAGGAGCTGCTGAGCTACAGTGACTTGGCAGCAGCGGTTCTCGGGTGACGCACCCCGAAACCAGAGAGGAGGGTGCCCAATTCCTTGCGGGGCCACACGATTCCACCTTTGGCCGTGGGTTATGTTGTTGCTGGGGCACTGTCGGCCCGAATCTGGTTTACTGCACACTTACATTTGTGTTCCACACCCTGTAGACAGCAACTTTGCAGAGTGCCCTCTCACACTCCAGGACCCTCGGGGGATGTCAGAGAGCTGGTTTCAGCCCGATCCCTGCAGGCCAGGCCGAGGGACCCCATCTGTCGGAGGGACCTCGCTCACTCTGCAGATGCTCTTCCAGCCATGGTGCCACCCCAGGTGCAGCCAGCAGGGGAGGGACCATGGGAGGTTGGCTCCAGGGCGTGTCTGGCCCATATTGCCTAGTCCCACCCCACTGACCACCTTCCAATTGATTTCCTTTCAATGTGCAGGAATCCATGCACCAGGTCACTAGTTTTAATATAATCATAAAAATATTGAAGTGAATGTGTGATGTCATACTATGTGGGCTTCCTTATTAGCACACTAACTAGTGAGATCTGGGGCCTGGTCTTATACTATCACCATCTCAAAGGAATGGGGTAGACATGGGAGTTTTCACAGACTCTGCCACCGCTGTAATATGCTCAGAAAATATGTGATCCCTCTGGTGACCAAGTCACAGCTTATGCTGTCTCAGCACTGGGTTATCACCCTCATTTAGAATGGGAAGAAATAGTATATTTTCATTAGAGATTAGGGAAAGTGGGGTGATTTTTACCCCATCTAAATTCACAGACGCCCTGCCTTCTGTCACCCTTGGGGGCTTGGGGAACCCCATTAACAAGCCCTGTCTTACTTCCCCACAGCACTCGCCACTCTGTGAATCGTTTTGTTTGTATGTTGCTGTCTCTCCCCCACCCTTCCTATCCCCCAATCTCCCCCACTCTGCAGGAAGACTCTAGCTGGGACTTTACTGCCATCACTGACCCTCAGAGCTAGAACTGGCGGATGGCAGGTAGTAGTTGCACAACACATACATCTGTGTAGGAAAAAACCAAATCAACCAACAGTGCTAAGGCTAATATTTATGGAGAGCTCACTCTGTGCTGGGCCTTCAGACACACACTCAGCTCACTGCCTCGCCACAATAGGCTATGAAGTCAGGACTGTTACTTCCCTGTTTTGCAGATGAGGAAACGGAGTCGCTATGTTTGGGAACCCCGACTGTAGACTATGAAGGTCAAGGCCAGGAAGAGGACAGGAGCGAATGATCACCTGACCCTGGGCAAAGAAACCTGTGGTACCTGGGTTCTTCTGCATCGATGGTTTCCCATGAGAACAGGCGTTTGCAATCGCTTGTCATTACGTAAGAGACTTAAGAAAGGGATTTTCTATCTGCTGTTTCTGCCAGCCCTCAGAACAACACGGCAAACCCTTATTGCCAACCTCAACACGATTCTCACCATGACCTACTTACACGGATTTCGTTAAACCACACACACCAACAACAGCAAGCAGAATCTAATGCCATACACAGTCTTCCATCTTGCCCAGCCAGTGTGGCTCAGTGGTTGAACCAAGAGGTCCCCAATTGGATTCCCGGTCAGGGCACGTGCCCTGGTTGCAGGGTCGATCCCCAGTAGGGAGCGTGCAGGAGGCAGCCGATTGATGCCTCTTTCTCATGGATGTGTCTGTCTCTCTATTCCCTCCCCCTCCATCTCCCAAAAAGAAAGAAAGAAAAGAAACAGTCTTCCATCTCTCCGAGGCAAATTATACATTTCTATAAAGCCGCCTCCTATAGTTTTGTTCATCTGTACTCATTTGCTAATTTGCTAGCGCGCCTCTTTATTTTGTCATTGGCCAGTTCTAGCTAGCAGGTAGGTAGTAAGGGGGCCCCCAAAGATCCAGAACAACGCATTCCTGTCCTCGTGGCTTCACAGCGTGGTGAGCGGTGAGCGCTGTGAATGAGGTGAGACAGGAGACAGGGCCAGTGAGAATGAGAACGGGAATCACTCTTTGAATTCTGTAGCTCTCAGCCCATTCGGCTTGGGAAACTGGGAAGAGGTTGAGAGCCACTGGTTACCTAATGGGAACCATTCAGGCTCGAGAATATACTGTCAGCCTCTACTGCCAGGATATTAATTCAACTAGAAGCTTCTGCTCTGCCTTGCCAACTCTCTCCTTCACCTTCCCAACGAGGGGACAAATAAGACTCAAAGCTCACCCATGCCACCAGCAGCTGGAACCCGCAGTTCAAGATCCACACCTTCACAGGGTGGCCGATGGCCACGGGGATGTCCACGGTGAAGAAATGGCTGCAGATCACCCACAGCCCAACCCCCAGGAAGAGCAGGCAGGGGGCCCCGAGGAGGGCCAGGAGGACCGCCATCCGTCGTTTCCACCACAGAGGAGGCCACCAGCGGCCGCGCTCAGCACACGCCACTTAGGACACCGTGTGGAGCCAGCAGATCGCCGACACTTATATCACAACCTGCCTTCCCCACCTCCTCACGTCCCAGACGCCCAGGCCGGGTTGAGTCACAGACTCAAGTGAGGACCTGGCTCTGCAAAGCCCACAAAAAGGAGAACACGGCGTGTGCAACCTGGCCCGGCTGGAAACCGGGGCTCCTGGTGCCAGCGTCCATCCTGGCACTGCGGCGAGAAAGGGCCCTGCTCTAGGAAGTCAGCACGGACATCTCTGCCCTTGGTCCACTCTTGCTGCTCCCGAGTCTGTGCAGGTGGCCTCAGGGCTTTGGCACTTGTGCTCTGTGCAACATTCTTCCCTGACGTCAGCCGAGCCAACCCTCCCCTACTGCAGGCCTCTGCTCTAATTCTAATGTCGCCTGAGTGAGGCCACCCTGGCCACCTTATTTCACACACACACACACACACACACACACACACACACCTGCTTAATTTATAATTATGTCTTTTATTATCATCTGACATAATACCATGCTTCACTTGTTTGTTTACTGTCTGTAGAATGTAACTTCTGGGGAGACAGGGATTTTTGTTCTGTTCCTTGCTTTATCCCCAGAGGTTTGGTAGTCAGCAAATGTCTACTGAATGGAGGAATGAATACATAGACACTGTTGTTTGTATTTAAAAATATTTTTATTGATTTCAGAGAGGAAAGGAGAGAAAGAGAGAGAGAGAGAGAGAGAGAGAGAGAGAGAGAGAGAGAGAGAGATATCAATGATAAGAGAGAATCATTGATCGGCTGCCTCCTACATGCCCCCCACAGGGGATAGAGACCGAAACCTGGGCATGTGCCCTGACTGGAGAATCGAACCGTGACCTCCTGGTTCATAGATCGAGGCTCAACCACTGAGCCACGCCAGCCAGGCTTGCAATCACTTTAGAATTTGGAATTATATGTGTTTGTTTTCCCTGCTTATTTTCTGTCTCCCCAAGGAAATGACAATTCCAGCAAGGAGCCATGTCCATTTCACTCACTACGGCATCCCCAGTGTCTAGCACACACTATAGGGGCCCAATAAATCATCATTGAATGGATGGATGGATGATGTCACGTGACCTGGGGGAAAGGACAACATGGAGAACTCGGGTCCTCTCTCGGTTTGGTGTGTTTATTGTGGGTGCTGGTGGAAGTGAGAGGAGGTGGAATTGCAAAAAGCCTGGAGGCAACACACATGAAATCTGTGTGAAGTTTATGGCTTTTGAAACCGTCTTCGACTCCTTCAGATTTAGATCCTGCAGCCCCTGTCTCCTCCATGCTACCCCAGGTCCCCAAGGGCCCTTGACTGCTGGGTAGGGAGAGTTCCAGAACCCGAAACACCATTAGTTCCATTTCCACAGATGAGGAGACAGAGGCTGTTTGATGAAGCAGTTTGTCCACAGTCAGGGGCAGACAGCGCTGGGATTCAAACCCAGTTCAATTCAAATCTGACTCCAAGGCCAAGTGCATCCTTTTCCAGCAACCCACCACAGTCCACCTACCACAAAGCTTATAGAAACCACCCGAGTTCCTCTCTTTTTGATGCATCCACATTTTAATGATTTCCCATCATACGGTTCTTGAAAATGCCTTCCTGTGAGATGACTTGGGCAAAAATTCTTACTCATTGTAAAGATATGAAAGCAGAAGCTTGGGGTAATGGGTGTTTGCATTATTATTTAGGAAATCCAATTCTGCTCCGAAGAGAGAACAACAGGATGAAGGAAACTCAGAATAGTGTTAAGCACAGATGAAAGTAAATCGGTACCATGAGGCATAGATAAAACACAGAGGGAGTGTTAGGGATAGACTGTGAGTAAGCACAGAGCTTAGAGACACAGGAAGCAATACCACAAGTGTTCGCGAAAGGCAGTAAGCAAGATAGTAACAGTACCACATATTAACAATGGAGTCCAGACACAGAACACGGAAAGATCAAGTGGTAAGTCACGAGAATGCCAGGCCTGGATTGACAGCCACATCATCCTAAATTGCTCACCCATTGGTAACACCCAATATGGCCCCACTCTGGCCCTACGTGTCTTTCCCAAAGAATGCTGACAAAATTCACATCTACTCAGCAAGCCAATGAGTGAGCTCCTGCTGGCCAGGTGTACTGGTCCTGCGTCTCTCGGATAGAGTTAGTGTGTATGCTGGTTCCGGGCACCCTCCATTCATTGGAACCCCTCCAGTGCTCTAAACCACACCGAGAGAGCTCCCGCTGAATGTGGCAACGAGAGAAGACCCGTGAATCGTGCCGGGGAGGAGCAGGTATGCATCTGCCACCCCCTGGCACCTAATTCAATGTGGGCGACTTACCCTTCTCTTTCCCCTTGCCTCTTGCTATGTTTTAAAATGGGCTTAAACCTTGTGACTAGACCATCTCAATTTGGTCTGTGAGCCTGCTCAGTGACCTCCAGAACTCCTTGCCTGGTAGCATTTGGGGCTATTCCTGCACCGGGGTAATGTCTCACAGCACACACGGCTGATCTTGAACCAGAAACTTGCCTATGACCTTTGCCTTCTTCATTCTGCTTGTATGCCGCCCCATGTTCCCCTGGAGTCTCTCCATCGAAATCAGCTCCTTCCTCTATGGTTGGACATGCCAGAGAGGCCGCACCATTTCACATTCCCACCAGCAACGAAGGAGTGATCTGTTTGCTCCGCATCCTTGCCAACACTTTATGTGGTCACTAATTTCCATTTTAGCCAACCTGGTGGGAGTGTGGTGCTATCTCATTACGACCCCTATGTGTTCCTGGTCCTTTAATAGCTGTAACAAGATAATGCAAGAGGAGCATAGACGGTAGAGTACACACATCAGCCCAGCAGGGCGCGGGAGAAAGATTCCAAGGTGCACACACGAAGATTTCTGCAGCAAACCTATGAGCACGGATGTAAGCGAAATACGTAAGGGCAACAGCTACCGTCATCCCAGCTGCGATCTGAACGCACCAACAAACGGGCCCGGGTCAGATCTGGCTGCCCACCAAGCCGTGAAAACAGCTCTCCGTTCTCCCAGCTGCTGGGACCGGACCTGAAGGTGAGGAGCCTTGCACCTGCTGCTGAGTGATTCCAGGTGGCCTATTTCATGGAGGCGCCGCTGGAACGGACTCCACGGGTGGTGGAGAAGGAGGAGCTGGGAAACGACACTGCTCGTCGATTCGATGTTTCACCCACCCGACAGGCACTTGTTGAGTAACCACCCCGTACAGCCAGCGGGTGCTTCCTCTGTGCAGCCGGGGGAGGGAGGCCCTCCGCAAAGCCTGGCTGCCTGCCCCGCCTTTTCCTGAGCATCTGCCAGGTGCCCGGCAGGAACTCAGTGTGTCAGTCTCTGAGTGGGACAAAGGCCATGCTCAAGGGTACAGGCCACAGGTAAGCCTGTGGTAATAGCACCCTGAGGGTGGAAAAGGTGCGACTGGAACAGGGTGGCCACAAACATCCCACAGAAAGGAGTTGGTTAGCTTTATGACCAGGCTTGGCTGGGACTGAATGAGGGAGCTCGATCGGTTACTCTGCAAACAGGATCGCCAGCTCCAAGGCGCAGCGTGGGGCGTTGACTCTCCTTGGCCTACATATACCTGTGGGCCCTCCATGCGGCTTCAGGGAAACACCAAAGGCCTCAGAATGTCCTCCAGGCCCTGTGTGACTCCGCACCCCACACCCCTCTCCGATGTCCCTCGTCCCCTGCTCCCCCTGTCCTAGCCACACTGACCTGCCTGCAAAGCCCCCAAATGGAGACTCCAATCAGCCAGAAAGTAAACAGCAAAATGAAATCAGCTCTAGCTTGGGTTTTATCCAAGTCAGAGAATTAAAAAACTAAAAGGGAGCCCATTTTACAAGAGCACCAAGGTCCAGAGAGGTTAAGACACTTGTTCTGAGTTACCCAGCTGCTGCCAGCAGGTTTGGGGCTCATCTGGTGACCAGTTCGGCAATGTCTCCATTTCAGCTGCATCAACTTTCCAGCCACAGTTTGAAATGGGAATTAACATATACATAAATGTCACGTCAGTTTCTGTAGCTGGCTTGGCGTCCTCCCTCTCTCTTCCAATGGAATGTCTTTGCTCATTTTTCCGCTGCAACAGTGCTCATGAGCCATCGCCCACCGCCTGGACCAAGAATGCAGGTAGCGTCAACTTATTGCACAGCTACTGTGTGCACACCATTTATCCCAGTTCATTCATTTCATTTCTATATTGAACCTTCCTGGTGGCCACTATCTCCACCCCCTGCCATTTATTTTTATTTTTATTTCTTTTTGCTAAAATAGCTAGGACTCAATAGAGCTCAAGGGCATCCCCGTGTAAAGCATCGAGGCTCTACCTGGGGAGGCCCTGACCCTACAGGAGTGGAGCCCCAGCACCTGTCCCCAGGAGACAGGCGCAGGGCGGGGCCTTTGGAGTCATAAGCCCAAACCCTAGGTGGGCTCCTCGGATTGCAGAAATCACATAGGATGCCCTGTGCTCTCGTCTCAGTTATAAAATCAGAGATGAGAGAGCTGGCCAGTGTGCCACCTTCAGCCGGATGAGAAAAAACAAATCTCAGGTGGGAGGCATTCACCCCACCCCTTTCTCTCCCCTCCTGTCTCTATTCACAGACCTGACCTACTCAGGGTACGGAATCCGCTTCGTATTCCTTGTGTTAGCCATGTTTTTTTCATTCTGATGTTTTCACATCTGTGACCCTGCTGATCCAGAAGGGACTGTCCCTGCCAGTGTGAGCCAGGGGCCAGCGAGAGATAGTAAACAGAGTCGACCTATGAACCAAGAGGTCACGGTTTGCTTCCCGGTCAGGCACATGTCCGGGATGTGGACTCCATCCCCAGTGTGGGGCGTGCAGGAGGCAGCCGATCAATGATTCTCTCTCATCACTGATGTTTCTCTCTCTCTCTCCCCCTTCCTCTCTGAAATCAATAAAAAAATATTTAAAAAAAAACACCCAACAAATAAAAAAACAAAACAGCCTCCCCGTGAGTGGGCTTTCCACGTGCAAACCAGGACCCACACCTCCAAACTCCTCCCCCGTCCACCTGCCACACTCCAGGCCACGCTCCCCCGACGTAACCACCCACGGCCGGGTTCCAAACAGCTAGGGACAGCACCTATGGCCGGGAGCCCCTGAAATTATTCAAAGTAGCCACCCCCAGGCCGGTGTGCCCTGCCTCGTCTGTTCCTCCCACGGGAACGCTCTCCCGCTGCCTCCTGCCTGGCCCGGTCTTCCCCAGGGGCCCTGGCAGCCCAGCACCAAAGTGGAGAGCGCGGCTTCTCACCCAGTTTCCAAACCGGAACCAGTTCGCAGATCCGGAGCCCCGGATCGAAGAGGAGGCCAGGTCCCCTCGAGGAAGGAGCCTGCGTTTCCCCTCAAGTGTTTGTATCCCACAAATCCTCCTCCCAGGCCTCCCGCAGGGCGCTGCAGCCCCTCACCAGAGTGACTGTGCAGGAGGAAAGGAACACAGACCATTCGGGACACCACCACCCCCCCCACCCACACACACACACATGGTTCTCCTGCTTACAGTTTGTTTTTGTCACTTAGTTTTGCGTTTAAAAAAAAATTCTTAATTACAGTTGACATACAATATTATACTAGTTTCAGGTGTACAACATGGTAATTACACACCTATATAACTTGCTAAGGGATCACCCTGGTCAGTCTACTGCCCACCTGACTGTATTGTTACAACGTTACTGACTGTATTCTCTATGCTGTACTTCACACCCCCCTGGCTGTTTTTATAATTGGCCATTTGCATGTCTTAATCCCTTCTCCTTTTTCACCCATTTTCCCAGAGCCCCTCCCATCTGGCAACCATCAAAATGTTCCCTGTTAAATGAGTTTACTTCTGTGTTGTTTGTTCATTTATTTTGCTTTTTTAGATTCCACATATAATTGAAATCATGTGATATTTGTCTTTCTCTGTCTGACTTCTTTCACTTAGCATAATAACCTCCGGGTCCATCCATGTTGTTGCAAATAGCAAGATTTCCTTCTGTTTTTATGGCTGAGTAATATTCCATTGTATAAGTTGTACCACAACTTCTTCAGCCATTTGTCTATTGATGGACACTTAAGTTGCTTCTATATCTTTCCTATCTATAACAATAAAAGTGTAATATGCTAATTAGACCAGACAGCTGAACGACCTTCTGGATGACCTTCTGGACGAAGCCGCAGCAGTGGGGGCTGATCAGGCAGGCAAGTGAGCAATTAGGGACGATAAGGCAGGCAGGCAGCGTGGTTAGGGGTGATCAGGCAGGCAGGTGAGTGGTTAGGAGCCAGGTGTCCCCGATTGCGAGAAGGATGTCCCCCAAGGGGTCTCAGATTGCGAGAGGGTGCAGACTGGGCTGAGGGACTCCCTACCCCCCCAACCCCCACCATGCACAAATTTTGTGCACCTGGTCTCTAGTTGTAAATAATGCTGGGTGAACATAGGGGTGCATATGTTCACAATCCCACCACCCGTGCACAGGGTTCCCTTTTCTCCAATACTTGTTAGTTGACTTATTGATGATAGCCATTCTGACAGGTATGTAGACACCAGTTCTGAATGGACCCTGATCCCAGGACCAGCAGCACCAGTCACAGTGGGGCTTACTGTGGCCAGGTGACAGAAGAAGTCTTGCCTCAAGTCCAACTCACAGAGGGCCCGTTGGCCCACAGACTTGGGCATCTGTATTCCTAGTTCCCGAGTGTATCACTGGAACAGGTACTTGGAAACTGGCAGCGTCCCCACATGAGCTCTGTGACCTAAGAGGGGAAGGCCATGGAGCAGAAAGGCTAACTGGAAGGCCCTGGGCCTTCCCCATCCTAACAGAGGAAACCAGAAGCAGAGAACTGCACCCCCCCACACACACAGGAAACTGCAGAGATTAATGCCACCATCAAAGACGTCCAGGAAGCACCTCACACACCCCAATTTCATTCACCATTTTGCAATGTGCAGAAGCCATCCATCTTGCAGAAGGACTGTGAGTCTCCTAGACTTCTGCGGTGCCTCTGGGTGCAGCTGCTGTCCCAGCTGGAGCATCTCTATCGGAGCACGTAAACCCAGCCCTGGCCCTTGGGATGCAGCCACCGGCCTGGCTGAAGTGTTTCCTTCCACGCCACCGTGTAAGGCATCCTAGAGCCGCGTGCCTTCATCTGGCAGGGCCAGCGGTACAGCTTTACAGCCCCACCTCGGGGCTTTGCCAATCATGCTTTTGCAGGAAGCATATAGCGTGCTATCTACACATGTAAAGCTCATGGAAGTATAGCATGTACAGAGATCATGATCATGACATTCCACCAAACATCGCATCGATGACACCGTGCTGATTGGGTCAGAGGAGCAGAAAGTAGCAAGCTCTCTGGATGCTGTATTAGTCAGGGTCCAACCAGGACACAGAAACAAGGAGTCAAAGATCAGACAAAAAGCCTCTTCTCCTAAGACAAGCCCTTACTATCGAGAGCATTGGCCATAACTCACTGGAAGGGGTGCCAAGGGAGCCCTTCATAAGGAAGGGCCTCACTTAGTGGCACCTGCTGCCAAACTGCCTGCGTGGTGCCAGGGGAAGCTCTGGGCGCTGGGTGTGCGGGCCCAGTGTCCGGCAGGAGCCAGGCACGGGGAGCCACCCCCTGCAGGACCCGGGGGCTGGAGAATTTCATGCTACAGGAGTTTGGTTCTAGAGGAACCACAAATTGCTGGGGAGTGCACCAGACCCCGGAAGATAACCCTGTCCTTTTCAATACCCTCCTGCAGCCTTTACTGACAAACCTTCACAGTGTCCCAGGTGAGGGAGAGGCATGTAACGGGTGTCTCAAGAACTATAATCTCGGCCTGAGCTTTTATCCTGCTTGCAAACGAACACGTTAGCCTGCCCCAGTTCCATGGATATGTGTCAGAAAACATGAGACACTTTGCTCAGATTCAGCAATGAAGCAAACAGAACGAACCTCGTGTTCCCGTTGATTCTCCTTGTCTCTGAGGTCCCATGGAATGACACAGAGAAGCCCAGGTGGATGGGTGCACACAGTAGGTTTGCATTAAATTTTTTTACAAAGAAGCA
The DNA here is from genome assembly GCF_027574615.1 of Eptesicus fuscus. Taxonomy (NCBI): domain Eukaryota; kingdom Metazoa; phylum Chordata; class Mammalia; order Chiroptera; family Vespertilionidae; genus Eptesicus; species Eptesicus fuscus. The sequence continues at coordinate 7,130,697 of NC_072481.1, read as the reverse complement.
AACTTGCCTGGCCTTTCCCATTGCTTTAAAAAATTAGTTAATTAACTTTATCTTTAGAGCAGTTTTAGCATCACAACAAAATTGAGCATAAAGTACAAAAAATTCCCGTAATCCCCTGCCACCTCCTCCCCCCCCACACACACAACCTCCCCTCACTATTAGCTTCCTGCACCAGGTGGTGCCTCTTGTTACAGTCAGATTGTTACCATTAATGAACCTACACGTTCTTATCATCCAAAGTCCATAGTTTACATTGCATTTGCTCTTAGTGTGGTACATCCTATGGGTTTTGACAAATGTATAATGACGTGTATCCACCATTGCATTATCATACAGAATAGTACAACTGCCCTAAACATCTTCTGTGCTCTGCCTAGTCACCCGCCCTCCTCCCTAAGCCCTGGCATCCGCTAGTCCTTTTACTGTCTCCATCGTTTTGCCTTTTCCAGAATGTCATAGAGTTGAAATCATATAGTACACTAGATGCCCGTTACACGAAGATTCGTGCAATAGGCCTTCCTTCCCCTGGCTGCCTGCACCGGTTTTCCTCCGGCACCCAGAACCCAGGCCTTCGCTCCAGCCACAGTGGAGAAGCCAAGTCTCGAGGCTTCTCCGCTCCAGCCGCAGCAGCAAGCCTCTTCAGTCTTCAGTCTTCAGTCATCTTCAGTCTTCAGTCTTCAGTCTTCAGTCTTCAGTCTTCAGTCTTCGCTTGGGCCAGAGCCTTCAGTCTTTGCTCCGTGCCTGCATATGCAAATGAACCCACCATCTTTGTTGGGTTGATTTGCATACTCACTCCTGATTGGCTGGTGGGTGTCGCAGAAGTATGGTCAGTTTGCATATTTCTCTTTTATTAGTGTAGATAGCTTTTTTTACATTGGCTTCTTTCACTAAGTAGCATGCACTGAAGGTCCCTACGTGTCTTTTCATGGCTTGATAGTTCATTTATTTTAGCTCTGAATAGCATTCTATTATCTGGATGGATCACCGTTCATTTTATCTATTCACCTACTAAGGGACCTCTTGGTTGCTTCCAAGTTTGGCAATTACGAGTAAAGCTGCTATAAACATCCATGTGCTGGTTTTTGTGTGAACATAAGTTTTCAATTTATTTGGGTAAATACTAAGGAGCACGGTTACTGTATCACATGTTAAGAGTATGTTTAGTTTTGTAAGGAACTGCCAAACTGTCTTCCAAGGGGCTGTCCCACTTTGCATTCCCCCCAGCGATGAATGAGAATTCCTGTTGCTCCATATCCTCACCTGCATTTGGTGTTGTCAGGGTTTGGGATTTGGGCCACCCTAACAGGTGCACAGCGATATGTCATTGTTGTTTTAATTGGCAACAATTAAACAAGCTGCCTCCTGCTAATGACATGCTGTGTTGAACATCAATTCACATGCTCATTTGCCATCTGTAGATCTTCTTTGGCGAGGTGTCTGTTCAGGTCTTTTGGCCATTTTTAAAATCAGATTGTTCTTTTTTTTTAATTGTTGAGTTTAAGACTTCTTTTTCTATTTTGAATAACAGTCTTTATCAGATGTGTCCATTGCAAAGATTTTCCCCAGTCTGTGGCTCATCTTCTCATATGTTGACATCTTCACGGAGCAGAAACTCTGACTTTCAATGAAGTCCCACTTACCAGTTATTTCTTTCATGAATCCTGCCTTTGGTGTTGATCTAAAAAGTCATCACCTCCCCCAAGGTCACCGAGATTTTCTCCTCTGTTATCTTCTAGGAGGGTTCTAGTTTTGCATTTTATATCTATGATCCATTTTGAGTTACTCTTGGTGGAGGGTATAAGGCCTGTGTCTAGATTTTCTTTTTCTTTTTTGCATATGGTTGTCCAGTTGTTCCAGCACCATTAGTTGAAGAGACTGTCTTTCTGCATTGTGTTGCCTATGCTTCTTTGTCAACGACCACTTGACTATATATTTCCCTGGGTCTGCTTCTCTATTCTGTTCCATGGATCTATTTTTCCTCTTCTTCCACCAGTTCCGCACTGTGTTGGTGATGTAGCCCTCTTGTAAGTCTTCAAGATGCGCAGTGTCGGGGTTCTGACTTCGTTCTTCTCCTTCAATACTGCGTTGGCTATTCTGGGTCTTTTGCCTCTCCATATAAACTTTAGAGAAGCAGTTTGCCAACACCCACAAAATAACTCGCTGGCATTTTGACTGAGATTGCATTGAACCTATAGATGAAGTTGGGAAGAAATGTCATCTTGAAACCATTGAGTCTTCCTAATCATGAACGTGGACTCTCTCTCCATTTATTTACTTCTTTCTTGATATTTTTCATCAGAGTTTTGAGGTTTTCCTTATGTGGCTCTAGTACATATTTTTGTTAGATTTTATACCTAAGTATCTCATTGCAAGGGTGAGGGGGATACAAATGGCAATTTGTTTTTAATTTTAAATTCCACCTGCTCATTGTTGGTAAATAGAAAGCTGCCTCCTGCATGACTCCTACTCAAGCCCACAACCCACTCATGTGCTCTGACCAGGAATCACGCTGTAACCTCCTGGTTCATGGGTTGACACTCAACCATGGAGTCACACTGACCAAGCATGAAAAGCAATTGACTTTTTCATATTAATCTTGTGTCCTGCTACCTTCCTGTAATTGCTTCCTGGTGTTTTTGTTTGTTTTGTTTTGTCTATTATTTTGAATATACTACATAGATGATCATGTCATCTGTGAACAAAGACAATTCTATTTCTTCCTTCCCAGTCTGCATACCTTTTTTTTCCCCTTATCTTACTGCATTTGTTATGACTTCTCCTACAATGTTGAAAATCAATAGTGAGAAAAGGAATCCTTACCTATTCCTGATCTTAGCATGAAATCTTCAAGTTTCTCACCATTACGTATGATGTCAGTTGTAGGTTTTTTATCAATGCTCTTTATCAAGTTGAGGAAGTTCCCTTGCGTTCCAAGTATGCCAAGCGTTCTTACCATGAATGGGTGATGGATTTTGTCAAATGATTTTTCTGCCTCTATTGATATGATCATCTGGTTTTTCTTCTTTAGCCTATTGATATGATGGACTACATTAAGCAACTTTCAAATGTTGAACCAGTCTTTCAGACCTTGGGAAAACACTACTTGTGGTTGTGGTGTATAATTCTTTCTTAGACATTGTTAGATTCAATTTGCTAGCATTTTGCTGGTGATTTTTACAGCTATTTCACAAGAAATAATAGTCTGTGGTTTTCTTTTCTTGCAATGTCTTTGTCTGGTTTTGGTATTAGGGTAATGTAGGCCTCATAGAATGAGTTAGGAAGTCTTCCTTCTGCTTCTATTTTCTGTAAGAGATTGCAGAGAACTGGCTTGATTTCTTCCTTGTTAGACCAGTGAAACCACGTGGGTCTGGTGCTGTCCATTTTGAGAGATTATTAATTATTGATTCAATTCCTTCAATTCATGCCTATTCAGAATGTCTATTTCTTCTTGTGTGAGTCGTGGCATCTTGTATCTTTAAAGGAATTTCATCTAGGTTATCAAATTTGACAAAACAGCATTGTTCATAAATTCCTTTATTATCCTTTGGATGTTCGTGGAATATATAGTGATATCCTCTCTTTCATTTCTGATACTAGTAATTTGTATCTTACTTCTTTTTTCTTAGAGGCTTATCCATTTCACTGATCTTTCCAAAGAACTAGCTTTTAGTTTTGTTAATTTTTCTCTATTCGTTACCTGTTTTCAATTTCAGTGACTTATGCTCTAATTTTTATTATTTCCTTTTTCCTGCTTGCTTTGAGTTTAATGTGTTCTTCTTTTTCTAGTTCCCTAAGATAAAAGCCAAGATTCTTGATTTACTGATTTCTTCTTTTCTAATATATGCATTCAATTGTATACATTTCCCTCTAAGCACTACTTTCACTGTATTCTACAAATTTTGATAGGTCGTATTTTCATTTAGTTCAAAATGTTTTTTATAATTTCTGTTGAGATTTCTCCTTTGACCCATGTGTTCTTTTGAAGTATGTTTTATAATCATCATGTATTTGAGGACTTTTTCAGCTATCTTTCTGTTATTGTTCCTAAATTCTAGTTTAAGTCCACCATGGTCTAAAAGCAGAGATTGTATGATTTCCATTCTTTTAAATTTGTTAGGATATGTTTTTTGGTTTGTTTTTGTTTTTGTTTTTTATTGATTTCAGAGAAGAAGGGAGAGGAAGAAATAGAAACATCAATAATGAGAGAGAATCATCGGTCAGTTGCCTCCTGCACACCCCTCACTGGGGATGGAGCCCACAACTCAGGCATATGCCCCTACCGGGAATCAGACCATGAGCTCCTGGTTCATAGATCAATGCTCAACCACTGATCCATAACAGCCGAGCCGAGGATGTGTTTTTTGGCCCAGAATGTGGTCTGTCTTGGTGAGTGTTTCACATGCAAATACCTTATAATAACAAAACATTCCTAATGCCTTCCTCTCATCCTTTGTCATTCATTTCACCCATACATAATAATATCTGATCAAATATGTTGTTGCTGCTATTATTTTGAACTAATGTTATTTATTTGATCAGTTAAAAATAAGAAAAAATAAAGTTTTTTGTTTAACTTTACTTATTCATTTTCTGATGCTTTTCCTTTCTTTACATAGATCTGAGCTTCTAACCTATATTATTATTTTTTTCTGTCCAAAGAACTTCTTTTAACATTTCTTGTAAGGCAGGTAGGTCTACAGGCAATGTATTCCCTCAATTTTTCTTTGTCTGAGACAGTTTTAATTTCTCCTTCACCTTTGAAGGATAATTTCATAAGGTACAGAATTTTTGGTTGGCTTATCTGTTTTTTCTTAAGCTTTAAATATTTCACTCCACCCTCCTCTTGCCTGCTTGGCTTCTGAGGGGTTAAATGTAATTCTTATCTTTGTTCCTCTATAGCTAAGGTATATTTTTCCTCTGGATTTTTCCAAGATGTTTTTTTTTTAACCTTTGATTTTCTGAAGTTCAAATATGATATAGTTAGGTGTAGGTTTGGAGGCATTTATCCTACTTGGTATTCTCTGTGCTCCTTGGATCTGCAGTTTGGTGTCTGACATATTTGGGGGGGAATTTTTTAGTCATTGTTGCTTGTGTTCCTTTCTTCTTCTGTGTTATGCATATGTTACACTTTTAAAAGTTGTTTCACAATTCTCAGATATTCTACCTGTTTTTTTTTTTCAGGTTTATTTTTTCTCTTTGCTTCTCCATTTTAGAAGTATCCATTGTCATATCCTCAAGCTTAGAGACGTTTTTCCTCAACTGTGTCCACTCTATAAATGCCCATTAAAGAATTTTTTTTTTATTTAGGTCATAGTATTTTTGGTAACATTTCTTTTTTATTCTTTCTAAGAATTTCCATCTCTCTGCATTTTCCATTTGTTCTTGCATATTGACTACTTGCATTTTTCCATTAAAGCTCTCAACATATCAGTCATTTTTCCATTAAAGCTCTCAGCATATCAGTCACAGTTTTTTAAATATCTGGTCTGATAATTCCCACATTCCTGCCATATCTGACTCTAGTTCTGATGTTTATGCAGTCTCTTAGCACTATGTTTCTGGCCTTTCAGTATGCCTTGTAATATTTTGCTGAAGGGTGGACATGTACTGGGAAAAGGGATTGTGGCAATGAGACCTTTAGTGATGAATATAGCGGTCAGGTGTGGGAGGAGTGGAAGCATTCTACAGCCCTATGATTAGGTCTCAGCATTGTGGTCAGCCTGTGCCCTGGTGTGTGAACTTACCAGTGCTTCTAAGTGTGGGGGCCTCCCAATGACAGGTCCCTCTGGAGTTTTTAACTGTCTTGTTCATGCTGAGCCCCAGCAATTTGTTGAATACAGTTCAGTTTTTCCTACCCCAGTACTGATTCACACAGAGGTTTGTATCCTGTATGCACTGCAGGTCCAAGGTGATGTTTCCTTAAATACTTTTTTTTATTATTTATTTAAAATATCTTTTTATTGATTTCAGAGGAAAAGGGGGGAGAGAGAGAGAGAAAGAAAAAAAAAAGAGAGAGAGAGAGACATCAATGATAAGAGGAAATCATTGATTGGCTGCCTCCTGCATGCCCTCCCCTGGGGCTCAAGGCCACAACCCGGGCATGTGCCCTTGACTGGAATTGAACCCGGGACCCTTCAGTCTACAGGCCAACGCTCCATCCACTGAGCCAAATTATCTAGGGCTTCTTAAATACTTTCAGACCATATACAAGGCTTTCTTCTGTATTGGAAAGGAGAGAGGCAAGCTAATATATGGCATCCACTCAGGAAGTACGGTACTATGGCACCCATGGAAAGAAAATGTGGTTTACAATTTGGGGGTTCGCCCACTGTGACCTACATCAATTGTAGAGCACAGGTTATCAGTGCCCCCAAAGAATGCTGAAAAGAAAATGTGGTTCACAATCAATTGGAGGTTCACAAAGTGAGACACCATTTGTAGGCCACAGATTTGCCTACAGCAAATGCACTGGCTGGCTGGTAGAATGCGGGAGAGCTCCCTCGTGGCAGAGCAGCTTATAGCACAGCTTACAGTGGCTACAGAGCTTTCGGTTGCTCTGGTCCTCGCTCAAAACAAGCAAGCAGGCCGGATCGGCATGGCTCCATAATTGAGTGTTTACCTATTAACCAGATCACAGTTCGATTCCAGTCAAGGGCACATGCCCAGGTTGTGGGCTTGATCCCTAGTGGGGTGTGTGCAGAAGGCAACCGATCAATGGTTCTCTCTCATCATGGATGTTTCTATTTCTCTCTCCCTCTCCCTTCCTCTCTGAAATCAATGGAAGTATATTTTAAAAAACAAAAACAAAAACAAAAAAACAACAATAAGCAAGCATGTTATAAGGGATTTTGTAGCTGGGTATGTTGCCTCCAAATTACAAAATAGCCTGATGAGCATTGTGCATTTTTCATGCTAGATGGTACAGCTGCAGTAATTGGTCGTTTACCTTGGAGCTGAACCCCAAGAAACTTCACTGAGATGGTTTCCCTCGATTGTTTGAGGGTTTATCCACCACCCTCCACTTTGCATATGTCTTACTAAGGCATTCTAAACTACATGCTTGCCAGATCCAATAGCATATCCAGCCTTGTGGACTATTGTGATGTTTTCTGGAATGCCAAAACAATTGAGATCCCTAGGGACTATATTATGGCAGAAAGCATGATTGGCAAAGCCCCGAGGTGAGGCTGTAAAGCTGTACCGCTGGCCCTGCCAGATGAAGGCACATGGCTCTGGGATGCCTTACACGGTAGCGTGGAGGGAAACACTTCAGCCAGGCCAGTGGCTGCATCCCAAGGGCCAGGGCTGGGTTTACGTGCTCTGATGGAGATGCTCCAGCTGGGACAGCAGCTGCACCCAGAGGCACCGCAGAAGTCTAGGAGACTCACCATCCTTCTGCAAGATGGACGGCTTCTGCACATTGCAAAATGGTGAGTGAAATTGGGGTGTGCGAGGTGCTCCCTGGACGTCTTTGATGGTGGCATTAATCTCTGCAGTTCCCTGGGGGGGGGGGTGTGCAGTTCTCTGCTTCTGGTTTCCTCTGTTAGGGAGGGGAAGGCCCCAGGGCCTTCCAGTTAGCCCTTTCTGCTCCATGGCCTTCCCCTCTTAGGTCACAGAGCCCACGTGGGGACGCTGCCAGTTTCCAAGTACCTGTTCCAGTGATACACTCGGGAACTAAGAATACAGATGCCCAAGTCTGTGGGCCAATGGGCCCTCTGTGAGTTGGACTTGAGACAAGATGGCCTGCCCACAGGGGTGCTGAGGAAGCCACTGGAGACAGGTATCCGAGAAACCATGAGCCCCAGTTTCCAGACAAGAGGAGCCCCGGGATTTAGGGAGAGAAACCGGTCCCGCCCCTGCCATCCTGCCGGGGCCTTCCGCTCACACAGCTTAAGCCGTGCCAGCTGACAGGGAAAGACAGTCCAAAGGCCCATCTCTGCATTCAGAGAGCGGGCAATGGAAAGCGGCATTTCGGCCGAGGGGCAGCTCTGGGTAACTGGCACAGACGTACACACATTAGAAGGCAGGAGACACATTCCACCAAAACCTGGACACTCAGCCGCCCTCCGCAGACCTCCCAGACATTCAGCCGCCAGGCACATATTGAAATTTTTCCTCCAAAGTGAAGGACAAGTTGCTGGACCGCGTCCTGCTGACTCTGAAAAAGAGGCGCAGTGTTTGGCAGGCCTGAGCTTTCGGTATAACACGCAGTCGTGCCTTACTGTTCACGGTACAGCCCTCTGCGCCATTCTCCACGCCACGGCCCCATGCTGCCTCCATGGGAAACCACCTGCCTATTCGTCTCCTCTCATTGTCCGGCCCCTCTTTAGAGTCCGCTCCATGGGGATCCTGCTTGCTCTCCAGCATCCCCTGTCCCTGGAAGACAGTCTGACACGAAGTCAGCGCTCAGTAAATGTTTACCGAGTAAGCCCTGGTTTTACTTCAGAAATGACATCATCACTCTGCAAAGGAAAGGCCACAGTCCCAGCCAACTAATGGGGTGCTCCTGGGTGGGGGTGTGGGGGGGACTTCAGAAAGGGAAGAGTGATCCCAGACAAGGGTGAGGCCAGTAGATGGGAGATAGTTAACTTCTGAAGAAGGGAGAGCAGCCCAAGGCAAATTCAGATGTTGTTATTTCTACCACCAGGTGGCAGTCCATCCCAATCTCAGGGGGACATGATGTAATGGACTAACTAAGCTGACCTCTTTACATGGGTAAATTTTCTCTCATGAGTCCATCCACCCATCAACCTATCCATTCATCCATCCATCCATTTGTCCATAAACACATCCTCTCATCCAATTAGTCACCCACCTAGTCATCTATGTATTCCCACACTCATACAGTCCTTCAGAAATAAGAAGCCCAGGCCAGGCTCCGGGCAGATACGGCGGCTACAGAGTGGGAGTCTTCCCTGCACCCTCGGAGTTTCCATTTCTAGTTGGGGGAAGACAGATGGTAAATAAGGAAACATGCCAAGGAAGAGGATAGGTCCGGGGAGTGACAAGAGCCATGGGGGTGATTTAAAAGGATGACGTCAGGGCTGGAGGTGGGGGACCGGAGGGGGAGTAGAGTGGGCAGAGGGTTCTTCAGATACGATGTTCGGGAGGCCACTGGGGAGGGCCATTTGAGATCAGACCGGGAGAATGAACAAGGGGTCGCCAGTCTTGCCAAGTCGAGGGGATTTGGGTCCCTCTTTTGAGGCTGAGGGAACAGCAAGGGCAGAGGATGCAGAGAGGGAGGAGCCTGGTGTGTCTGCAGCACAGATGCGCAGTGTGGCTGCAGTGGAGCGGGTGGCTATGGGCGGGGGGTGGGGGGCAGCTTGGGAACTTGTGTCAGGAGCACTTGGGGAGGTTATATGAGCTGTTTCCTTCTCCCACTGTTTTTGGACTAACCGTGACCTGACCTGATTTTTTTAAAAAAATAAGTGTCAAGCACAGGTTTTTTACAAATATTTTTTATTGATTTCAGAGAGGAAGGGAGAGGGAGGGAGAAAGAGAAACATCAATAATGAGAGAGAATCATTGATCCGCTGCCTCCTGCACACCCCCTACTGGTGATCGAGCCCGAAACCTGGGCATATGCCCTTGACCAGAATCCAACCCAGGACCCTTCAATCCACAGGCCAGACGCTCTATCCACTGAGCCAAACCAGCTAGGGCCGGACCTGGATTTTTAGGTGTAAACCCAACCAGGCCAGTGGATGCTGGGGGAGCTTCCAGTACTTCAGTAAGAAATGCAAAACCAAGAAAACGGACCCTGCCACCAGGGGGAGTCTTGAGAGATGTGCTTCCCAAAGGATCTGCAGAAGTCAGGCCCAAAGGCACCCGCACCTGGGCAGCCGAGGGAGAGGCAGCCACTGTGGCCTGATCTTTGCATCATAAGACAGGAGACCCATGGCCAGCCTTCCTCACCGGAGCGTGGTACTGGTGCACAAATCACTCTCATTCCCCTCGACTGCCCTGACCCTACTCTGATGCTCCAATCCAGGCCGTGGAGAGAGGCAGCATGGCCAACGTTGAGAGCACCCACTCAGGTGCCAGCCGGTCTGGGTTAGAATCCTGCTTTCCTCCTGGCCTCAGGTAAGTTATATCTGTTCTCTGCATCTTGGTTTCTTTTTCTGTGAGCTTGAGGGTTTGTTTATTTGTTTGTTTCTCAGTGAATTTTCACCAGTTTTCGTTTGGTGCTGTTTTATTGTGTGGACCATCTACACTAATAAAAGAGTAAGATGCAAATTGACCATACTTTTGTGCCGTCCACCAGCCAATCAGGAGTGAGTATGCAAATTAACCCAACAAAGATGGTGAGTTAATTTGCATACACAGGCACCAAGTGGCAGGGGGCAGGGCAGAACCCTTGCATCGTCGCCATGGAGACAACGCAGGCATTCTGCACCGTCCAAGCCGCTCTGGGCCTCTGGGCAGTGTGGGAAGGTGGAAAGGTGGCTCCAGGCCGGAGCAAAAAGGAGGCTCCAGCCAGAGTGAAGTCGGTGCCGGCAGCCAGGGGAAGGAAGGCCCATTCTTGCACGAATCTTCGCGCATCGGGACTTTAGTATTTACATATTCGGATAAGTACACAAAACACCAGTGCTGTTAATGGCCTTAGCGGAGGCTCATGCTAAATTTGCCAGTAAAACAGAGAAGGTTAAAGACTGGCAGGTACATCATCACATCAATGCTGTCAGTATAAAGTTGTGGGGCTAAAGGAAGCAGGGTATTTTTAGCACAATGCTCATGATAATCTATGTGCTTGGTGGCTGTGCTGCTGACTCAGCTATAATTAAAATTCTCATCCCATTGGAGTGTCTAATAGAAGCTTCCTCCATCAATTGGCAGACCGGTCTCTGTGCGCCTCCACTTTCCGTCCTTGGTTCTCAGGGTTCTCTCCAGCTAGTCTTCAGCTGATTATTCTGTAAGTTTGGGGTTTTGCCAGTTATCAATGGATTGCCTCTTGGTACCAAACTCTCACTTCCTGTCTGCTCTGTGCAAATGGAGCTGGAACCTTTCAATAGTTTTGGTTGGCCCCTGGCACTGAAGCACTGTCAGGAAAGGGCACTGGAGTGACAGCGCGGGAGAGAAGGGCTCAGCTTTCCTGGTTCCAGGGGCTCACATGTAGGCTCCTGCAGCACTCGTGGCTCAGCACATGTGGCTCGGCACACGTGGCTTCATTAGTGTCCAGCTTCTGCAGTGTGTGGGGGAAAGTACAATAAAAGGAATTATTAACTATAACAGGGTTAATAATTATAACAGGGTAAGGGTATCGCAAGAGACTGGCTAGCAACAAGTAAAGAGAGCTCAAAGAAATATAGGGATTGCAGGTAGGAGGAACAACGATTACCCCTCAGGCTGAGATGGCTCACCCAAGGAAGACCACCTCCCAGCCCCTAGGGCTGAGGTCCAGAGCTTGCTGGAGAGGGCCTAGCGTGACTCACTGAACTGGCAAAGAAGTTGCTCAGCTGTTGTCCCAGTGGCACTTGTTGGCATCTACCCTTTCCCACAACCAAAGAATTTGCTGAAAATCTCCCCTCTTGGGTGCTGGGTAAAACCATTTCTCTACAGGGAGGCATCTTGCTGGAGGCACCCTGGAATGGAGCTACACAGGGGGCTGGGCGAGAAACGGCTGTAGGAGGGAGGCCTGGGAAGCCATCTGCCCTGCAGGAGCTCGGAGCCAGACAAGCCACACACACTGCAGGGTCTGAGGACAGGAACAGCTACCCACACTTCAGAAGCCAGAAACCCAACGGAGAAGCCTGAGGAGCAATGGGAGCCCATGGGCATTACTGAAAACAATAGAGCAATTAGCCTGCAATTAGTGGAGGCTAACAGCTGGGTGTGACACCAATAGAGACAGACAGTTTAACAGACAGACCAGGGAAAGTCAGAGAGAGCTCTAATGAAAACAATGTCATCCAGGCTGTCTGTACTCCGCCCAAGGCTGCCCACCCCCCAGGAGTGACATCAGAAGCCAGCTGCATTGTGGGAAATAGACATGACTAAAATAGTCCTTCCAAGTCACTAAGCGAACAGTGAGCACCAAACCCAGGGAGGAGTGGGGAGAATCAGCACTGTGACAGTACAATATCTAAAATCTCCAGTTTCCAAAAGCAAAAGAATCAGGAGACACACAAAGCAGCAGGGAAGTGTGATCCACACGGAGGAAAAAACAGACAACAGAAGCTGCCGTGGAGAGGACCCAGATGTCAGACTTAACAAAGACTTCCAAGCAGTTGTTTCAAATATGTTCAAAGCGCTAAAGACTGGCATAAAGAAGGAAAAGAAAGTTGGATGACAATATTTCAAAGAGAGAATACCAACAAAGTGATACAAATTATTTTTAAAAAATGACTAAAGTGATGCTCAGCCAGTGTGACTCATGAGCGCCGACCTATGAACCAGGAGGTCATGATTCAATTCCCAGTCAGGGCACATTCCCAGGTTGTGGGCTCGATCCCCAGTGTGGGGTATGCAGGAGGCAGCCGATCAATGATTCTCTCTCATCATTGGTGTTTTTATCTTTCTCTCCCTCTCCCTTCCTCTCTAAAATCAATAAAAAAAAATATTTTTAAAAATGACCGAAGTGAAATTATGGAATGGGAAAGTACAACGCTGAAATAAAATATTCACAAGAGGGGCTCCACAGTGGATTTGAGCTGGCAGAAGAAAGAATCAGCAAACTTGAAGGTAGACTGATGGAGATCATGCAATCAAAAGGAAACGTATGAAGAAAAATGAACAGAGCCTCTAAGGACAGGGAAACATTGCCCTTACATGCATGTAATGGGAGTACTAATGGAGAGAAAAGAAACAGGAAAATAGTCCAATAAATAATGGCTGAGGACTACCTAAATTTGATGAAAAACATTATACACATCCAAGAAGCTCAGGGAACTCCAAGAGTGATCCACGGAAGGAGGAGGATTCACTGGTAATGTCTCTCAAACAAAGAACAGCGAACTCAAATCCTTCATAAACTCTTCTGAAAAATAAGACACTTCCCAACTCATTCTGAGGCCAGTGTTACCCCAATACCAAAGACAAAGGTATCCAAAGAGAACTTTAGACCAATGGTCCTTATGAATATACTTAGGAAAATCCTCAATAAAATACTAGTCAACTGACTCTAGCAACATATAAAAGGGGTTCATTACCAACTGGGATTTATTCCAGGAATGCAAAGTTGGTTTAACACATGAAATTTAATTCACGTACTATACCTACCGTATCAATAGAATACAGGACAAAGATCGCATGCTCTCCCAGGGTCCAGAAGCCAGGAAATGGAGAGTGAACAGAGCTTGGTTCAAAGAGGTCAGCAAACCTTTTGCCATGTTGTATTCCAGAGAGAAAGGGGAAGAGGTTGAACCTACTGGAGAATATTTGCTGAGCACTTACTATGTGCCAGGCACTGTGCCAAGTGCTCTCAGAATATCATCTTATTTACACGTCAGTAGAAGCCTGTAGGGTATGTGTTATCCCCATGGAACAGATGAAGCAACTGAGTCTCAAAGAAGGGAAGCCCTGGACTAAGCATTGGAGCAGGGATTTGATTTAAGTAGTTTGATCCTGAGTCCACAATCTTAACCAACATTCTTCCTTCCTCCCAATATAGGGACCCAGAGGACGAACAGGACGAGGAGAGCTCCGAGCTTTGGGGTTTTCACTCCCAGCCCATTCTCTTCCCATGACCTCCACCCCATATGGCTGCACTGAGGCTATGGATTTAGCTTGGGTGGGACTTCAGACTGCAGGGAGCTGTGAGCACAGCAGTGGGCAGGTGCAACATAGTCCTGAAATGTCCAAAGCCCGAGGAGATACGGAAGCACGGGTCCTGTAGCCCATCAGGTGTGGTGGCTCCTGGCTAGAACTCTAGGTGCTCCGGGCAGTCATGCAACGGATAACTCATTGCCATTTGCTGAGGACTGCCAAGCCCGCGTCCTACCGATAGCCAGTGGAGCTGAGCACACAAATATGAAACCGATTCTGCAAGGTGGGTGCAAGGTAGTATCAACTTCCCCAGATCACCACAACGTGGTTTCCTCCAAGTGAGTGAGGCTGTGTGTTCATTTCATGCAGGTTCCCATAGCAACATAATAATAGCAGCAGCAACAACAACAATAATAAATAAGGTCCCACCTTAGTTTCTTGCTTACTATGGGCGGGCGCAGTAGTTCAGTGCCTTACATGCATGGCTTATTTATGCCTGAGACCACCCCAAGAGGTAGGTATGGATGTCATCCCCACTTCACAGGGGAGGACCCCAAGGCCCAGGTTGCCTAACCTGCCCACGTTTACAGAGCCAGAAAGCAGAAGGTAACTGGCGCTAACGGGACCCTGTGTGAGTTGGACTGGGCAGGCCCCGTGATGGATAGACGGACAGGACAGATGAACGGTGGACAGACAGGTGGACGGAGGCCAGGCCCCACACACCGGAGCAGGTAGGGGGTGCCTTCCTGGAATTAGACACTGGGAGGCCCGTGGGGCAGCGCTGATCACAGTGGGGTTCAGAGCCAGGTTCCAAACCACGGACACCGGAGGGAAAAACAGCCCAGGGCATTCTGGGTGGCAAGTTGATACTTCCTGCGTCCAGCCAGTGAGGCTCTGTTGTGTCTTTATTTTATTGCTTATTGATTGCAGAGAGGAAGGGAGAGGGAGATAGAAACATCAATGATGAGAGAGAATCACTGACTGGCTGCCTCCTGCACGCCCGCACTGGTGATCAAGCCCGAAATCTGGGCATGTGCCCTGACCGGGAATCAAACCGTGACCTCCTGGTTCATAGGTCGACACTCAACCACTGAGCCACGCCAGCTGGACTCCTGTTATGTCTTGAGGACAGGACGTCCTGCCCAGCTCAAGCCTCACCCTGTTTCCTAAGACACCCTGAGTCTCCTGGGGACTCGCAGCACAGCAAGCTGGGGGCTTAGAATCCCAGCCGTGTTGGGGGTGATGTTTTGAACCCCGTTTTGCAGGTGAGAACACTGGAGTCAGGGAGGCTGAAACCTGTCCCCGGATCTCACTACGGCCCCGGGCAGCCATCCAGGGACGCCCTCCCCTTTGGAAGGGTCCTGGGTCCCTACTTGCCCGGCTGGTCCCTCAGGAGTGGGGCTGCCTTCCCTGGGGGGTGCCCAGGCTGTGTGGTTGTTCCTGTGCCCGCTCCATGCACCCCCACACAAGGAGAAATTCCGGGACACCAACTACTGGGGAAAATGAGAAGCGGACTGAGCCCCGCCAGGATGCCCTGGCCTCGCGGGACAGTGGGAATCCTTGTCCTGGTTCGCCCTTCCCACCCCACTCCCTGGGCTGTAGCCCACGCTCCCTGCGCTAAAGTCCAGCCCATGACCCAGCCCTGGAGCAGACCCCTTGGGGACACTCCCTTAGCCAAGAATTCCAAGCATTCAGGGGGCAGGGCCCTTGAGAAAACAGACATGTGACTGCCAAAGCAGTTTCCATGCCTGGCCTGGGAGAGCTCACACCCCCAGGCCCGCGGCGGGGGGGGGGGGGGGGGGGGACAGAGGGGGGCGGGCAAGGGCGGAGGCTCCCATCCACCTGTCTCGCCTTCCAGTGTCTGCTGAGAAGATCCTGAGCAGCATGCAGCCGAGAACCCTCCCGGGTGGGGGTGAGCTGCCTTCAGAGGCAAGCAGTGAAGAGGCAGTTTTGCTTCCAGTGGAAACTTGGTTGGGTTTCAAAGGCAAAGGAATGCCCTCCTTCCTGAGGCTGACATTGATTGAACAGCCACACGAGGCTTTCCCAGCACCAGCCTGAGCATTTACAAACACCGAGGAGTCGTAGCACAGGGGACACTGTGCCCATTTACAGGTCAGGAAACTGAGGCACAGAGAGGGTCATTAACTTGCTCAAGGTCACACAGCAAGTGAGTCACAAGAGCAGGCATCTAAACCCAGGGAACCTGACCCAGAGGCTGTGGTCTGACCACAGCGAGATCCTGCCTCCCTTTAATGGGGTGTTAAAGATGACACGGAGAGGGGTCCTTCCCATACTCTGACCACAGTGAGATCCCGCCATTCCTTCATCACAAGGGGGCCAGAACGCTTGGCTAACATAACCTTACATGCTCTCTGCCAGGTGAGGAGCACTTAGGGGGGCCAGGCCTTTCTCTGAAGGCTTTACCTACAACATCTCATCAAGTCCTCATACACACACCCCGCCAATGTAGACACCACAGATGTCCCTGTTTCCCAGGTGTGGAGGCCAAGGCCCAGGAGCACGAAGAAACGTGAGCCAGGTGCGGCAGCAGGTACGGGGGAAGGCAGGTGTGTTCATTTCCTACAGCTGCTGTGACAAATTTACCACCCCTCTGGCTTAACACAACAGAATGCGTTCCCCCCAACTCTAGAGGCCCGAGGTGCGGCAGTCAAGGTGCGGGCCTGCCACGCTCCCGCTGAGGCTGGGAAGGAGAACCGTGCCTCCGGCCTCTGGTGGCTCCGGTGGCTCCTCGGCCATGACCGAGTCACCCACGTGGCCTCTGTGGTCACGTGGCCGAACCCTCATCTCTGTGTGTCGTCTCTCTTCTTTTATAATGACACACGTCATTGGACTGGAAGTCTATTGGGATCATCCAAGATGACCTAGATTCTTAACCACATCTGCACAGACCTTTTCCCAAATTCAATCACATTCCAGATTAGGATGCAGATATAAATTTTGGAGTGAAGGGTGGAGGGGTTAATCTTTCAACTCACTAGTTGAAAGGAGCTGAGGCAGAGTGCCACCTCGGGGATGGGGGTGGGGAGAGGGGTGGTTAAAAAGCATTGGGCTGGCCCGGCTGGTGTGGCTCAGTGGTTGAGCATCAACCTATGAGCCAGGAGGTCACAGTTCTATTCCCAGTCAGGGCACCTGCCCAGGTTGCAGGCTTGATCCCCAGTGTGGGGTGTGCAGGAGGCAGCTGATCAAGGATTCTCTCTCATCATTGATGTTTCTCTCTCTCTCCCTTCCTCTCTGAAATCAATTAAAGAAAAACATATTTTTTAAAAAAGAAAAAGCATAAGGCTGAGCGGGGGGCACAAGTGCCCAGGATGCCAGCCCCAGTGAGGGGCTCTGCCCACCCCAGGCGGAACTTGAAACACACAAGACCTGCCTCCTCAGGACGCCTGGTCACAGGACAACAGCACAGCCTGGGGCCTCTAGGCGTTGGGGACAGGGGCCCTGGGTAGTCTTTTCATCCCCACTCCCTTTCCCTGCCCTGAGCAACCCCCACTCCCCTGATGCGGAGGCACCCTGCTTCTCCTCTGTCTCAGTTGAATCCATAGTCATTTCATTCATTCATTCGTCAGTTCCCTCCCCAGCGACCTCCTGCCCACCTCCACTGTGCAGGCTCTGTGCTGGGCGCTGGGGACAAGACGGCTCAGACATCATCCCCGCCCTCTCGCGGGTGAGGGAGGCCGGCATGTGAGTGCGCGTGCGGCACCAGGCCCCCCATCGCTGTTATAACCACACACCACAGCCTGGGCGCCTCACACAATAGAAACGCATGTTCTCACAGTCTGGACGCCGAAGGTTCTAGATAAAGGCTTGGTGTCTCCGGAGGCCTCTCTCCTTGGCCCGTGTCCTCACAGGGACGTTTCCCTGTGCACGCACATCCCTGGGGTCTCTTCATCCTAAGAGCCTCATTTTGACTTAATCACCCTTTCCAAGGTCCTGCCACCAAATACAATAAAATCCCGGGGTGTTCGGGATGAGGGTTCCCACGTGTGGATGTAAGAGCATAACAACCGGTGCTCTTCAGAAATGTCAAGGTCACGAGAGACGAAGGAAGGCAGGCAGGCGACCAGATGAAAGCCGTCAAAGGAGGCTCGCCGACGGGGTTCCCGGGCTCCTCTGGACTGGATCCCGGACCAGAAAAAAACGTGTTTGTCTTTTGTTATGAAAGACGATCATGACACAACGGGCAAAATCTGAATAGGCCGGTGGATTACATAACAGTATTCTATCAATGTCCGCTTCCTGATTTTGATTCTTAAAAAAGTGCTGTCGTTATGTAATAGTGTTTGTTTTTGAGACACATATGCTCAAGTGTTTGGGACTATGGAGCAATCCAGTCTGCAATGTACCCTCAAAACAAGATAGATAGATAGATAGATAGATAGATAGATAGATAGATAGATAGATAGATAGATAGATAGATGATAGATAGATAGATAGATAGATGATAGGTAGATAGATAAATAGATAGATAGATAGATGATGATAGATAGATAGATAGATAGATAGATAGATTGATAGATAGATAGATGATGGAGAGACATAGCAAATGTAACATGTTAACTAACACATGAGTGAAGACCACACTGAAATTCTTTTTTTTTTTTTAAATATATTTTTTATTGATTTCAGAAGGGAAGGGAGAGGGAGAGAGAGATAGAGAGACATCCATGAGGAGAGAGAATCATGGATCGGCTGCCTCCTACACGCCCCCTACTGGGGATCGAGCCCGCAACCTGGGCATGTGCCCTGACCGGGAATCGAACCCTGACCTCCTGGTTCCTAGGTCGATGCTCAATCCCTGAGCCACGCCGGCCGGGCAACACACTGAAATTCTTGTTTCCATTTTTTTTTTCACTTTAAAAAAATCTTTATTTTTGAAAGTAGTACATAGTCGTAGGTCCTCTTTTTCCCCCCCATTGACTTCTTCCAGCCCACCCCCATCCTGCCCCCTCCCCCAGGCCCTCACCACCCCATTGTCTGTGTCCACGGGTTACGCATCTATGCAGTCAAGTCCATTGGTTGATCTCTTCCCACCCACCCTCCCCGGCCTTCCCTCTGAGGCTCAACAGTTCTTGGTTCAAACTCTGCAACCTTTCTGTAAGTCTTTTCAGCCCTAGAGTGTAAAAACGTTTAAACCCTGAGCTACGAAAACCTAGGCAGGAGGTACCCATCCGGGGGCACTGTAGTGGGGGCGGGGAAGGAATGTCAGGCAGCCCTTTCGGTCTTAGCACAGCCCTGCGAGGTCCTTAGTAGAACCCTCGTTCTCAATCTTAGGAAATGGAAGCACAGAGGAAACAACTTGCCCAAGGCCATTCCGGGCACCCACCCCCAGGCCCGGCCTCCAGGTAGGGCACCCAACCTTTCCACCCACTCTGCCCCACTTTTGCCACCAGCCCCCAAAGCAGCTCCAGAGAAGGTCCAGGCCCCGGGGGAGGCGGGTACGTTACCGCTGCGTTTACAAATCTGTGGTTTCCGCTGGGTCCTCAGCCCCTTCCCGCCCCACAGACGTGCAGCACTCCCGTTAGATGAAATAGAGACCCAACGTGGTCCGCACAAAGTGTTTCTATAAACTCGTGAAAAGAGTCCTTATTAGCACGGCTCAGGCAGGAGGCAGGCGTGGGGGCCGGGACACGCTGATCATTTCTGCAGACTCCTGGCAAGCAGCGATCATTAGCAGATTTCATTCTGGGCAGGCTCAGCGTCAGCTCCCCGATATGGGATTTTACGGGATTTGCGCGCAGAACTTGCCTACAAAGGAAGGTATTATAGGACGGATTAGGCAGTTCCAAACGCAAAGGTCTGGCTCCCCTGTCTGGTTTTTTAGCAGGTTTTTAAAGAGGCCCCTGGTCAGGGGCTCTGTGGCCTCACACCAGAACCCCTGCCTCCCGCTGACTCTAAAACAAGCAAACTTGACAAAAAGATCATTGAGTGGGTTTCTCTGAATATAAGCTCGCTCTAGAACATTGGGGATATGTAAAAAGGCATTTTAAAAAGATGAAAATCACCTCTTCCGCCATCCAGAGACTGCCACCACTAACACTCTGACGTGTTTCTTTTCTGTCTTCTTTCTGTGTGTACACACATGTCCGTGTGCGTGTGTTGGGAGGGAGTGACAGAGAGAGAAAGACAAAGAGCCAGAGCAGGGTGAGAAGGAAGCAGAGAAAAGGGCTTTGAAGGAAGACAGAGCCAACTTTGAATTCCATACCTGCCACTCCGTGACTCCATGACCTTGGCCACGCTGCTTGACCTTCAAGTCCACAGATCTAAATGGGGAATGTAGAGCCTACCTCAAGGGGACCATTTTGACTAAATGAGATTAAATTAAATGAATCCGAAGCATTTAGTGAGTTGCCTGACACGCAGTGAGTCCTGGCCAAGTGGTAATGAAATAAATATGCATATATACCATAGCCTTTTTCTTTCCAAAAGGGGGATCATACTGGCTCTACGAATTTGTATCCTAGCACTTTAAGGGTTTTACTGTTAAGACTGTGGGGAAATAGAGCTCTTTCCCAGGAGCTGAAAAAAAAAAAAGTATAACATTCCCAATTGCACCCCGCTCTGTAGCCTGCATTTTGAATGGTGTATATTGTGAATATCGTGCACATGCTTGGGAGGTTGTCCTTGCTCTTTTCCTTTGTACTTGACCGCCCCAGAGGAAGCTCAACAGGCACCCGACAGCAGCGTCACCACGTCCAGGAGGCCTGATCACCCCGTCCGTGTCCAGCAACGCCACTTAACACTGCAGGTGTGGACAAGGTACGCCGCTCTGGGCCTCAGCTTCCCCACCCATTACATTCAGACGACACCAGTTGTCCCTCAGCAGGTGGCTGGGATGGCCACAGGAGATAATCCACATGAGGCATGATGCCTACTAAAGTGCTCACTGGAAGGTAACATAACAATTATTATTCAGTTTCTTACATTTAAGAGACATAATCTCCAGCCCTAACTGGTTTGGCTCAGTGGATAGAGCGTCGGCCTGTGGACTCAAGGGTCCCAGGTTCGATTCCGGTCAAGGGCATGTACCTTGGTTGCAGGCACATCCCCAGTAGGGGGTGTGCAGGAGGCAGCTGATGGATATTTCTCTCTTATCGATGTTTCTAACTCTCTCTCCCTCTCCCTTCCTGTCTGTAAAAAAATCAATAAAAATATATTTTAAAAAAAAGACAATCTCCATATTAGGAACATCCACACTTCCGCTCATCTATTTCCTACTTGTTTTTGTAAACTGACGAGTGCAATAGGCAATGAGACACTGAAATCATCGCCCATGGTGGGGGGGCGGGGGGAGGAGCTTTTCAACAGAGGAGCCAGGGCTGGCAGGCCCCGAGGGGCAGGAGGCTAGATGTGGCCAAGGAAACGGAGTCCGGAGGATCCAGGGAGCATGAGCAAAGCTAAGGGCCTCACGTCTATCCGCACCCGAAGGCACGGACTGGGCCTTCTTGGTCGTCTCTGAGAGCCCTTAGAGTAAATGGCAGAAATGTAATAGATTTAGGGGTGTCCATTATTGGGAGGCAATGAAGGGGAGACACCAGGATCCCAAGTCAGACCCCGAGAGTTCTTACCTCCTGCTTGAGTGTGTACGAGCCTGTGGCCTCCGGGGGCGTCTCAATGTCCTCCTCTGTTAGGACCAAATTATCATGTTTGAGGAGCTAGAAACAGCACCCGGAGTGTGTGAGCTCTCAGTGAATGTTCGCTAATTGTGATAACTTCAATCCCTTGTTGGACTCTCATGTCCATTGCTTTTGGTTTTCCACTTCTCAGTGGACTCAGTCTCCCCCGGGACCCTCTGTTGCTCACAGCGGATGGTGACTTGGTGGGTCCCTGTGAACACATTTCCAGAAAGAGGCAAGAAACGGAGGCTGCTTTCCTGGGGCTCATGCTTCACTGACTTCTTCGTCTTGATCAATTGATGTGTGATGTGCCAGGGCAGAAATTGGCAAACTGCAGTCCATAGGCCACGTCTGGCCCCCCGCCCTGCTGCCCCTGCCTGGGGTTCAGGACAGTCATGGGAAGGGAACCTCGGGTGCGCGGCATGCAGCCTGCAGAGGACGGGAGACATAACTCCACGGAAAAGGCTCCCCTGTGGGGGAGGATTTCATGGTCTGAAAGGAGCCATTCTACCTGCTTTGGGTCTTTCAAAAAATACGTCTAGTCCTATTAACCTATATGTCCTCACCAAGGAGAAAAGGGGCCCTCTGGCAAATGTTCTGGGTTAGAAAGGGAAGGTGTTTTATGAGGTTTTTAAACGTCTCCAACGTTGGCAGACCCGTGTCCCCTCCCCCTGGGGACCTGCCACACGCCTGAAGCCTGTTTCCAACTCACTTGCCACACATCTGAAGCTGCTCATACAGCTCATGCCCCACCCTCAGGCGTCCATCTCCACAAAGATGCCCTCCCCCCCCCCGCAAGGTAGCCCATCTTGAACTTCAGGGAACGCTGCTCTCTGCTAGACCAGGAGGCTCTCCAAATCCAACTCCCTCACTCAGCACTGCCAGCTCGTTCTGCCCGGGCAAAGTAGCCAGCTGTCCCATAAAGCCGTGTGTGTGTGTGTGTGTGTGTGTGTGTGTGTGTGTGTGTCCAGGTGCCCTGCCCACCCACCGTGTACCTGGGAGCTGTGGCCATCTCTCCCTGAACATCCCGGGCCGCTTCCTCACCTCTGTCCCTGCGTCCACCCTTGACCCCCCACAGGCTGTTCTGGACCCAGCAGCTGAACACGGCTTCTAGAACACAGAGCCCCCCACCTCCCCTCCGCTCCTGTCACACTGGAAATGAAACCCACAGTCGTCCCCGTGGCCTGCAGGACCCTCCCTCAGCACTCCTCCAACTTCAGTGTGCACAGAACTACCTGGCGGGTGGGCGGGGGGGGGGAGGGGGAGGTCAAAATAAAATGCAGACTCGGACTCCGGAGGCCTGGGCCAGGGCCTGGGATTCAGCACGTCTCACACGGCGTGCCTGGTGTCATGATGCCCATCCAACACCACACGGATGCCCCTGGTCCAGGGCCACAGGGAGCCTGGAAGCCCTGGGAGTGGCCCCGCCCACCCACCTCCTGCTCCCTCCAGCCCCGCCTGGCTGCTCCAGCCCACCACGCAGCCTCCTGCCCTGGTCCTTCCTTCCCCTCCATTCGGGGGCTCTTTACTCAGAGTTCCTCAGGTTTCATTCCCCACTTCATTCAGGTCTCGCCCCAATGTCGCCTCAGAGAGGCCTTCCCTGGTTTAACAGCTGCCCAACCCACCCCCATCACTCTGTCCCCCAAACACCCCCATCACCCTGTGCCCCCACATCATCACGCTGGTCCCCGGGACCCTATCTCTCTGTGCCCACATGGCACTCTTCGCCTCCTGCCAGTGGAGATGCCCGCCCCGTGAGGGCAGGGACTGTGCTGTCCCTCCAACATCCGGAAAGGGCCTGGCACACGGCAACCGCTCAGTAAATATGTGACGAATGAATGAAAGAGTGAATGAATGAAAGAGTGAATGAATGAATGAGTGAGTGAGTGAATGAGTGAGTGAGTGAATGGAGATACGTTTGAAAGCTGTCACTGCCTTTGCTCGGAAGCTTTGTCTCAGTGACTCAGTTTCTTCACTGGGGCAACAACAGATCCGACTTCACTTATGAAAACCAAGTTAAACACAAAATCACCAGCTGTGAGAAGGTGAGCATTGACCCACTGCAGGGCCACACACCCACCCAACCCCTCTGCCCCCCACCTCACCCCACCCGCCCAGCCCCAGTCTGAAAACCAGCGATGACAGGGTGCTTGTGCTGGGAGGGGAGGAAGTCAGGGCCAAGAGGAGGGGCCCCTGGGAGGCCTGGGACAGAGACTTTGGGACTGACGGGAGGGGCGGGAGCTGGGAAGAGCTTCCTGGAAGACGACACCACGAGCTGAAGGAAACCTTGGAAGATGAACAGGGGTTACTTGGCCAAAGAGAAAGGTCCTGGGGAAAGGGTGCTGGCGGGTGTGGGGTGGCGGGTAGCTGCTGGTCGGCAGGAGGCAGCTCCGCAGCAACACGCAAAGGACCTGGCCTGCAGGGCCCACACTGGCATTCCCTGAGCTCTGCTAACCCTATTGTCATTATCATCCTCCCTTTCCAAGTGAGGAAGCTGGGATTTGAAGTAAAGCTGCCGGAACCCTAAGCCAGAACTACCCCATGTGGTGCTCTCTAACACAGCTGCCTCAGCGCCTGGCCTCCCAGCCCCTGGGGGGCTGCCCAGGTGAGGGTGCGATGGTGTCTGACTGATGGAGAGGCTTCCTTGCCCCTCTGATCCCCGCATGCGCCCTTCCCTCCTTTGCACTTAGGATGTGTCCTGTGTGCAGGGCTGGAAATAAGGAGGGGCCATGAAGAGGCAGCACTGGAGGTTCCAGAACAATCACCTGTCCTCCGATCCCTGCTCCCTCCCCCCACCTCTCCCACCAGGATGCTAGTCCCGGAAGTCTAGGCTGGGAGCCCAGGAACCTGCATTTTGACAAGCTCCCCAGTGGTCCTATGTGTTCTGAGAGCAACCCAAGGATAATGCAGCCAGAGCTGAGCATTTGACCAGGGTTCAATTCCCACCGCCCTCTCTCAGCCCTGAGATCCTGAAGGACTTTCTTAACTCTTCTAAGCCTCAGGTAAGTAAAGGTAGAAGGCAAGGCTTGAGACCCATTTATTTCCAGCTCTCAGCTGAGATGGTAATAAGCAAAGTGCCTGGTTAAAAGGCTTCACATGTGTGTTTGGCCCTGGGGATGCAATAGTAAGTGAAAAAAAAAAAGGGGGGGGCTTGGCCCTGGGGGTGTGAGGAGTGGGGTGACTGGTTACAGCCTGGTGGCCCATCCAGGGCCAGTAAGTTCCCTGCAGGTCACAGGTGGCTCTCTCGGGGCGGTTGGGGGCAGGGGGTACCTATAATCCTGGAACTGGCTGCCTGGCTAGAAGGCGCTCCCGCCCGCCCTGCTGAGTCCTCACACCTCCCTGGGCCGGGAGGGCTGAGTCATGGAAACAGTTAGCTCCTCAGGCTGCACCTCACCTCCCTCCTCCTCAAGCCCACAAAGGCTCCTTTCACGTTTTGGGGGGCGGGGTGTGGGGAGAGGCTGTGGGGCCCTCTCCCCAGGCTGGGATGTGAAATTCAAACTTCACCCTGGAGTTACGGTCCCCACCCCCTGCCCCAAAGGAAACTAAGGGGGGGAGGGGCTACCAGGAGCAAAGGACCTGGGGTTGGGGGAGAGGGTGCGAGGGGGGGGCAGTAGGCTCGTGTCTCTTGCAGTTCTCACTGAAGCCAAGCCCAGGGACCCTCTGTGCTGGCTGAGAGCTGTGCACCCCAGCCAGCACCCCTGGCCCTCATCTTCCTTGAGAACTTGGAGGGGGGAGCTCAGAGGAAGTGACAGCGCTTGTTGGGGCACCGAGGGTGGAAGAGGCCTGAGGCTCGCAGGGATACTAGGCCCACAAAACCCACTCCCTGAAGGTGGAACAAGTAGAAATGAGGCGTCTGCTTCCCAGTCACCGTCCAACCCCAGCTCCTTTTAGGATTGCCTGCCGTTGCTTTTTACTCTGATTTCACCCCAAACCTGATGGTCGGAAAAGTAAGAGGCGCACCCCGCGTGGCCTTGCACGAGTTCCTCAGATTTGCTGAGCCTCCGCTTCCTCCCCATAAATGGCACAGTGGCACCCACCCCCTTGGGCTGTTACGGAGAGTAAGTGCGAATCTGTGCACAAGGCCTGATACAGTTAAAGTCAGTTTGGGTCCTCAACCTCCTTCTCCCCCAGACACACGCCCAGAGAAAATGTAGGTAGGACTCAGGTCACCAGGTTGGTCTGGCGTCCGAACCGGTTGGAGATCAGGGGCCTTAGGGGAGCACGCTGCTGTGTGTATGGGTTACTTAACAACTCTGTGCCTCAGTCTCCCCATAAAGCAGTGGGTGTGTGGGGCCCTGGGGCTAAGGTCTTCAGGAGCCTTTTGAGGCCTGAAAGGAAAAGGATAGCTTGGTGGGTTTAGCAGAAAAGGGGGAGGCGGGAGGCCGGAGCAGTATCACAGCCCGGCCACTAGGTGGCCTCGAGGATAACAGATGAGACCAGGCTGAGTGCACCCCTTCCAGCTCCAGACTTTCTGAGTCGTCTTCTTGGCAGGCCTGGCAGACACCAGGCATGGCCGGGTAGGAAGGGCCCGGCTCTCCAGGGCTGGGATTCCTTTTCCATTTTTACAGACCTCCCTCCGAGGTAGGAGGCGGCAATCACTCTAACCAAGTGCTGACTTGAGCCGTGGCCTGGGAGTTGGATGAAGGCAACGGCCTGCCTTTCAGTCATACTTCTGGAGGGTTGGATGGAGGCCGGAGGGAGCCTCATCCTGCCCCTCTCTCCTCCCTCCTGCCTGAATGGGGTGGGTGGGAAAACAAATTGGGTCTAGATTCGGATCCTTCCCTCCTGCACTTCCTGGCAGGGTAACCTGGCAAATGGGGATAATTGTCAGTGGGAGATTGCATGGTCAGTGGGAGATAGTCAGAAAATAAGCATTTTTTTACAATTTATTTTTATTGTTGAGTGTATTATAGATGCCCCCCCATTTTTACCCTTTTGCCCCGCTCAACCTGGCTCCTGCCCCACCCCAGGCCTTCATTGGACTACTGTCTGTGTCCAAAGCTATGCATACACGCATAGAAATTCTTTGGTGAATCTCTTCCACCCACCCTCCCCCCTTCCCTCTGAGATCCGTCAGTCTGCTCCATGCTTACAGGTCTCTGGACCTCTTTTGTTCATTCGATTCCACATGTATGCTTTCCGTGCAGGACAGAGAGTCTCTCATCCAACCCCACCCCCAAGCTCTCCCAGCTGCTTCTCGATTAAGAGTTTCCCAGTTCACCTGGAAGATCCTCCCCTGCAGAACTTCTCCCCGGAACTTGGGGGGTCTTTGCAGCGGAGGAGGAGGTAAACCCCAGCCACCTCTCCCCAAATCAGCCTAGCTCACAAAGACTTCCTCAAAGGGTCCTCAGCATTGGCCGAGCTGATTCCAGCGGTGGCACTGGGAACGTGGGGCGGGGAGGCCTGAACAAACCTGCCTGCAGAGCCGCTGCCCCAGATGGCAGGGCAGCTCCCTGGCTCCCCCTGTCGCTCCTCCTGGCCTGGACCCGTGGGGGCAGCAGGAAGCAAGTCCCATCAGCACTTTTAACTGGGGCTGCTGCTTAGTGAGTCACCTCCCAGACTTCCTGCAACAGACAGCTCGGCGGAGCTGGGTCCCACCCTCCAGCAGGGGCGACGGGCTTCCTGGGGGAAGACAGGAGGCTACAGGGTGGGTGCCCAGCGAGGGCAGCCCAAGGAGACCCACGGAGAGAAGGCGCCGCCAGCGCGGCACAGGGGGCACTGGCTCAGGACGTTTTGTTTACAGGCTTTTGTTATTAAGGAAATTGCTGTCAGTCACGGTAATTCGAGCCCAGATGAGCAATAAATACGCTCCCACCTAATCTTATGGGGATTTTATTGGCACCTTGGGGGCAGAGTTCCTTCCCCTGCCCACCTTTTCTCCTCACGGCAAAACCCTGCTCCCCAGCTGTTTCCCCCATCAGCGCGAGGCTCCCGGCGCAGCTTGGGAAAGTGCAGGCTAAGTGAAGACAGAGGACGTCTGGGCAAAGGTCGGGAGTGGCTTCCTGGTCCTACCTGCAGGCTGGGGGGCGGCCTGACCTAAACCCTGGGCGACCTGGTTGGATCAAGGCATGCGCGAGCTCCCCCGGGCCTGCCCCGAACGCCGGGGGGCAGTCACCTGGTCCCCGGGCACCCCCGCTCCGGGAGACCGCGTCCGGGACCAGGAGGAATGTCTCGACGAGGGAGCCGGTTCGCCGGAGTCGGTCCCAGCGCGTTGGAGTTACAGCTGCGAGCTCTCAGAGGCACCGCCGGCAAGCCCCGGCTTGCAAATAGGGGAGCCAGCCCCGGGAGGACTCGCGTCGGAGCGAACCCGGGTGCGCGCCCGCGCGCGCGCGCGCGCCCCGCGACCGCGACCGCGCAGGGGGAGGGGAAGCCGCGGCAGCCAGTCAGAGGAACGGGAGTGAAGCCTCCGACCAACTTTAACTGTCAATCAGACTTAATGGGGTATTAAAAAAAAAAAAAAAATGGGGGGAAAAACGGCCGCCCTCCAGTTCCGCGCGCTGCCGCCCCAGGAGCGAATGAATAAGGCGGCGCAGACCCGGGTGTCCGATCCACGCGCGCTCCGCACCCGGGCCCTCTCCAAGTTGGAAAGGACAAAAAGGAGGCAATAAATGCTAACGAGGGAGAGAAAGGGAGCCGGATCGGGCGGCAACTCCCAGCCGCGGCTGGAAGCGAGAGGGAGGGAGCCGGAGAGAGCGAGCGAGCGCGCGCGAGGGCGAGCCATGCACGTAAAGAAACTGACACCCGGACCCCCCACTTCTGCTGCACGTTGCTGGCAATCAGAGCGCGTTTAAGCAATTTCCTGAGCCCAAGAATAGCAATGAGTCGGGAGCCTTTCGCGGGCTGAAATTGGGAGCTCCCAGCACTTTTCCCCCCACTTTTTTTTTTTTTTCCTTCCTGGAGAAGGGGTGGGGAAGCGCTACAATTTGGAAACAGCTTTTTTTTTTTTTTTTCATCTTGCACTTTGAAACCGCGGGGCTGAAGCAGGGTGCGCGCGGGTGGTTGGTGCCCTTTCCCCCCCCCCCCTTCCTCTGCCTAAACTCCTCTGTCAGCCTGTAAACATTACCTGCGAATTCCCCAGCCGAAACGGCAGCCGGGGCAAGAAACTTCTTGTTAGAACTTCCCACCTCCGGCTTCCCCTCCACCCCTCTCACTGTCCCAACCTTCGGAGACGCTTTTTTCTCCTCCCCAGGAGGATTTATCTTTGCTTTTTCTTTCTTTCTTTCTTTCTTTTTTTCTTTTTCTTTTTCTCACCCGGTGCTTTGCACTTGGGAAGAGGTGATTTCCAGCGTGGCCAGGTGGGACGCCTCTCTGCCCCTCATTCCGTTTATTTATTATTGTTTGGAGGTGTTTTCTTTTTCAATTCCTGTTTTGTTCGGCTCGGGGAGTTTCGCCCCCCGCCCTGCCCGGCTCCGCGGCGCGGAGGATGGTGTGGAAATGGCTGGGCGCGTTGGTGGTGTTCCCTCTCCAGATGATCTATCTGGTGGCGAAGGCGGCCGTCGGGCTGGTGCTGCCCGCCAAGCTGCGGGACCTGTCTCGGGAGAACGTGCTCATCACCGGCGGCGGCAGAGGCATCGGGCGCCAGCTCGCTCGCGAGTTCGCAGAACGCGGCGCCAGGAAGGTATGGGGGGCGAGGCGAGGCCCGCGGGTGGGGGCCGGAGTTGCTCGGGACCACGGGAGCGGAGGCGGGGTGGGGGGTGCGGGGGGGGGTGGGGGGTGCGCCCACCTGCCGCCGCCGCCGCCGCCGCCGCCGCCCGAACCCGCGCCCGGGACCTGAGAGTCGCCCGCCGCCCGACTTCTCTGCGCCACCCGCGAACGCTGAGCTAGTCGGTTTCACCTTGTACATTTCCCGGGCCCCGGACTGTCGGTATTGGCAGGTCCCGAGCTGGTCTGCTCCCGTAGGATCCGTGGCTTGGCTGGCTGTTCGCCCCCACCCCGAAACTTGGGAGACCCACCCATTTCCCACATTCCTCCCTCCCCGGGAAGGTGTTGCGTCCCCCCTCCTCGCTTCCCCGCTTTGCCACCGCCGCGGCGAGCGGAGGGTGTGTGCGCTCCTGGGGAGAGCTGGGAGCCAGCGGCTGCTTGCTGGCGCTTCGTATTTTCCTTGGCAACCCGCTTCCCAGCCCCAACCTGGGCGGCTGCGGCGCTGGAGGCACCGAGAGAGAGGATACTTGGTTTGGGTTTGAAAGAAGGGGAAGTGGTCTTTGATGGTCTAGCCTGGCTTGACAGGCGCTGGGAGGCCCAGGTGTTTGGAAATCTGGAGAGAGGGGGGGACGGGGAACGGCAGCTGATAAAGAGCCCTTGTTCTTACCTTCAGCCCTGTCCCCACCCCACCCCCCAAAACAGCCTGGGAGGGGATCCTTGCCTCCCAGCGCCGCCTGTAACTTTTTGGTAGTCCCAGCACCTCTTCCTCCAGTTTCCCCAGACCTGGTGCCGGGGAGCGGGGAGGGTGAGCCGGCTGTCACCCAACTCCAACCCAAGCCAGGCTGACTCACCCAGCCCTGTGAAGAGGAAGAGCAAAAACAGGGAATTCGTTTGAAACTTAAACTGTTGAGAGCCAGGGGGGGGCGGGGGGTGAAAGGGCCAGCAAAGCCAGCTGATCTGACAGGGGGCCACATACCTGGGAGATTAAGTAAATATGTAGAAAACCAAACCTGCATGTAATTCCAGGTTGCTTTTGTTTTGTTAAATGCTGCCCCGAGATTTACAATTCCTCGGGGGTGGCTGGGACTGGGACTGAACTTTGGAGCCTGAGCTATCAGCCAAAGCTGATCACCATTTAACTCTTCCCTCGCCGGCCGGCGGGGGCGTCCTGGCCCCGGCGAGCCGGGGTCTGCTGTCCGGGGCTCCCGCTTCTCCTTGGGTGGTTTGGACAGCTGCTTGACCTTGCAGTTGGAAGGGGAGTTTGGGAGTGTTTTTAACCCTTGGACACACAGAAAAAGGAGAAGTAAGACTGGTTCTCAGCAGTTTCATTTCCTCGGGACGATGCCCCGGGGAAGGGCTCCCCAGGCCCTTGGCGGAGGGGCTCAGGAGGGAGAGGAGGGCGTCCTTGCAGGGGGACGTGGAGTTGAGGACAGTCGCGTGTGATTGTCATTCCTTAGCTGTCTGCATCCCACAGAAACGTTCTTCTGACTCTCCCAGCTGGCCCCAGTCCTGCGTCTCTCGCTGCTCCTGTAACTGGCTGCAGGAGGCACACGAAGAAATCCTTGAGTCAATCTGGAAAAACTTGACTGACTATAAACAAGCCTAAATTGAAAGAAGTCTATGGCATTGGGGGAGGAGTTGGGGGGAGCGTGCAGAGTGGGCCCTGCAAGTTCACACGCTGGGAGCCGCACCCCACCTCACTCGGGTTGGACCCTCTCTCCCAGGGAATGAACCAGGGCCAATGGAAAGTATCTTAAAGTGGCGCCAGGTCCCCAGAAACAGGATCCACGGGGCCCCCGAAACTCCCAGTGCCATTCACCCTAAGTTCAGTCGCCAGACCTGTTGGGGTGACCAGGAACGCTCCCTGTAACTCATAATTATCCGGCCAATTACTGGAGCGACTTTTGAATGAGCTGTCCCCTCTCTGTCACACTGTCGCCGTGGGAAATTTGGAATCTTGCCTGAGCCCATCTGGGCCCAGGGAGAGGGCCTTGGGACCATCTCCAGACCTAGGAGTGTTTGGGGGCCCAGTGGACTTGGGGACCAAGGGACAAGTGTGGTGGAGTGGGGAATTTCCAGGAGACTGCGGGGTGGGTGATGTGAACCATGGGCCTTGGGTAGGTCCTGGAGCTGCTGGAGAGAGCTGGGAGGGCAGCGCCCCCTGCAGCCTGCAGCGAGGTTAGACAGGTGGTAGTGTCAAACCGCAGATGGCTGTGCCTCCTTTGGTGGAAGGAGGGGATGCCTCTGAGAGCCCTTCCAGCTTGGATTTGGGGTGGGTTGGACTCAGCGGGGGTGGGGGGGTTGGGGGGGTGGGGAAAAGCGCCCAGAGAGAAAGAAAGGAGGAAGAGCCGAGTCTGCAAACAGCCAGCAGGTCCAGGAAAGGTCTATTTACTTTTGGGGGCGAGTGCCTATCCAGTTTCACACAATGACCTTGAGTCAAACAGGATTTGGCAATATTTGTGGACAGTAGTGTGCCTTAGGCCGTAAAGGTGACCCAAATAAGGGCTTTTCTTAAAGGGACACAAAGGCTCCAGGAATTAGAGAGGTCCCCCCCCATGTACGAGGGTGCCACGGCAGGGCCAGGCAAGGTTAGGGTCTCTCAGGGGAAGGCTCTTCCTTTTTATTTTCCATGTCCTCCTGGGGTTCCTCCCATGAAAGCATTTATAGAGCTTGGGCCCATCCCTCTTCCCCCCAAAGGCTCCTGGCCAGCTAGTCAGCTGGCCCAGCCTCCAACGTCTTTGACCTTGACATGGTTTTTACAGGAGGAGGGGGAGGAGGAGGAGAAGTGGACTGTTTGTTTGGAAGCATTTGCAGTGGCTGTTCCAGCCTTGGGTCCAGTACGAGGAAGTGGCTGGACCAGAGGCCTGAGCCATGATGGCAGGCTTGCGGAGGCAGGAGCCATATACCAGGGCCTGAGCGCCCCATCGAGGAGGGATAGAGCCGGGACTCGGGGACCCATCTCAGGGAGGTGGTGTGAGAACTGGCTCGCAATTGCATCTGCCTTGCTGCTACGGAATTGACGGTGTGTGCGTCTCTGGCCCTGCTCCTAAAGCAGCCAGCCATGAGCTAGCCTCTGATGGAGATCTGTGAATCCCATTCTCCATCACATCCATCCAGCAAATCGCATGCTCTTCTCCTTCCTGACCCTGGGGCAGGCCCAGGCCCATCTGCCCCAGGACGGCAGCCTTCGCGAGACCTCAGCAAAGCCTGCTGAGTGTCTGCCAGCGTTGGTGCAGCGCTGGGTCCAGGTTAGGGGCTGGATACAATAAAGATGAATGAAGTCAGAGAGACGCGGCCAGGTGCTCACAGTCAAGACGCAGATTACGGCGTGCCTTCGTTTCCCGTGGCCGCCATAACAGATTGCCACGAACTTGGTGGCTTACAACAGTGGCAACACATTCTCCCACAGCTCGGGGGGCCACAGATCTGGAATCAAGGTGTTGGCAGAGCCCCACCCGCTCCAGAGACTCTAGGGGACAACCCTTCCTCGCCTCTTCCGGCCCCTGGTGACTCCTCGTGGCTCCTGGGTGGTGTCCTAGGCTGGTGGCAGTCTCTCTCCAGTCTCTGCGTCTGTCTTCACGGGGGTGTCTGCTTTGTCGCTCTGTGTGTGTCTGTGTCCTCTCATCTCCTTAGAAGGACACACTCATGGGGTTTAGGGCACACACTAAATTCGGTATGACCTCACCTGGAGATCCTTAACCAATTACCTTTCCAAAGACCTTAGTGGACGAAAAAGGGGCCACCTGCTAACCCTGATGAGCTCAGGGGAGGCCAGCATGGCAGGCCCTGCGAACTCCGACGGAAAGTAACCACACGGGATGACCGGAACATGAAAACCCCTCACGAAAAGTGAGTCATCGTGGTAGTCACATCCTGGGCCTGTGGCTTCCTCGACAAAGATCAGTCTTTACCTTAACTGAGCCTGTCTGTTGTCTTTTGCATCTAAGATAACATACCTTTGAACTGTCAGTGGAATCTCCTTTTTCAGGCCCCTCAGGGCTCGTGTAAGCACCAGAGCAGAGACCAGAGACCCTGCACTGTTCCCTTGCTCCCCGACCACCATCTCTGTGCGCTGTAAAGATTAACTGCTAACTCTCCCGCACCCAGCGATGTCAGAGAAGTACGTGTTTCTCCATTTTTCTTTTTATCCAATCCCAGGGATTCCCTCTCCCCGTGGCTTTCTCCCGCCCCCCTCACCGACCAGCATTGGGTTTCAGGTCACGCTCCTGTGTCTCCTCCTTGGATTCTAATGGAAAATGAGCTGCGAAACGGCCATTCTCCAGAGCATCTTCTCAATTCGTTAAGATTTTGCTTTCTGGCCCTTGTCAGTTTGCCTCAAATAAACTCATAAAAAAAAAAAAAATGCTCTACAGGTTTGGACGTTTCCTAGGTCAACACCCTGTTTCCAAATAAGGTCATGTTCAGAGGTGCCAGGTAAACATGAATTTTGAGGGGACACAAAACAGAGGAGGCCCAGTGGAGCTGTTAAACTGGCTCAGGGGACGCTTCATGGAGGAAGTGGCATTTGAGTGAGCCTCGAAGAAGGTCAGCCAGCCCAGCCGGTGTGGTTCAGTGGTTGAGCCTTGACCTATGACTAAGGTGACCAGATCGTCCCGCTTTTGGCGGGACAATCCCGGTTTTTAACAGCTTGTCCCGCGTCCCACGGCATTTTAAAAAAGTCCCTATTTTTGGAAAGAATCTTTTTAAAATAGGGGCTTTTTTAAAACGCCGTGGGACGCAGGACAAATGGTTAAAAATCGGTTTTGTCCCGCCAAAAGTGGGACGATCTGGTCACCTGACCTATGACCCAGAAGGTCACAGTTCAATTCCTGGACAGGGCATACGCTTGGGTTGCGGGCTCGATCTCAGTGTGGGGTGTGCAGGAGGCACCCCATAAACAACTTTCTCTCATCACTGATGTTTCAATCTCTCTCTCTCTCTCCCTCTCCCTTCCTTTCTGAAATCAATAATAAAAAAAAATACATATATATATTTTTTAAAAAGAGTCAACCAGAAGGGATGTGAGAAGGGCGATCCAGGCACAAGAAACCACCCGGTCAAAGGCTGTGTTCCGGGCTGGAATTGAAGGAGGGAGGGAGAAGGCAAAGAAGGAAGCTATTGCAGAGCTTGGGAGGTCAGCAGGGACTTCGTACCTCACACTCAGCGTTAGGCGGTTCTGATGAGAACAGGAAAAAGGAGAGAGAGGAGAGGGGTTCAGACAGGTCATCTTATGGGACGAAGCAGAGTCATGGGGGCAAAAGTTCTGCACTAAAACAACTGGCATGTGATGAAGGTCACAAGGGCATGGGTGGCTTGGGAGATAGCGGTGCCACCTCCCCGATCCGCACCCCAAATGCAGCCTTTGGTGGGAATTTCTGGGAAAAGTACCAGGCTTCCATTTGGCAGGAGGTGGGCTACCCCTCCTACCTGCCACATCTGGGGAAAGCCTTTCGGCTCCTAGCAGGTAGCATCTGGTCCTGAGGTTTCAGACAACGGGCCTTACCATTCGGCCTGCCTCCTGAATGGACAAACACCTCCCTCTGTCTGCCCACCTCCTTCCCCTGGGGAACAAAAGCGGCCACCTCTAGGGTCACGCCCCCTGCTGCCTGGCTCACCTGGGCTGGGAGGCCAGAGGCCAGAAGGTTCTAGACTGGGCTCCGCTGAGACCCTGCTTCCGGCTGCAGCTAAGAAACACACCTGTGAAGTGAGAGGGGACACAAGGACCACTAAGATCCTAGCCCGCTCTAAAATTCTCCTGTGTGGATCGGCCATCCCAGGAAGGAAACGGATGGCCAAGCTCCCTGAGTTGTGAAGGGACTCCAGCAAAAGCAGTTCGTCCTCGTGCCTGCTCATCTCATGGAAAAAGCAACTCGGTTAGAAAATACACCCTTGGTGGGTAGGACAGACCCCCCCCCCCGCCCCCGCCCAGCAGCCACCAGGTAACCATCTGCCATGGATGTATTTCTTCTCCTGGAGGAGATGTTCATATTTTCAACCTGTAGCTTCCCAGGTAATGAGTGGCCTAGGTTTTCCAACGAGCACAACTTCCTGTTTATTATCCTAAAATCGCCAAATTGTCTATTTGGGCCTCGAAGAATGCTCCCTAGGCCCAGTAACACCGAACCTGAATCAAGAGGTCCTGCTTAGGCCCGGCCGGCGTGGCTCAGCGGTGGAGGCCGCGGTTCCTGCTTTGGTCTAGCTAGCCCACTCCAGGCGCTTCTGAACTTCCAGCTTTTCTGAGCCCAGGGCCCCTGCACAGAGCCCTCCCAACCTCCTCGGCATGCTGGTTACTTCTGGTTCATTTCCATCTTCTTACTATTTGAGGTACCACTGAGAAAACCATCTCGACCTTATTCATGAGAAGTTCGCTCTCAGCTATCCTTTTCTATTTTTTATAACATATTTTTATTGATTTCAGAGAGGAAGGGAGAGGGGGGGAGAGAGAGAAACATCAAGGATGAGAGAGAACCATTGATCGGCTGCCTTCTGCATGCCCACACTGGGGAATCAAGCCCAGAACCCGGACATAGGCCCCGACCGGGAATCAGACCGTGACCTCCTGATTCATAGGTCAGTGCTCAGCCACTGAGCCATGCAGCTGGGCTTCGCCCTCCTTTTCTATCCTGGAAAGAGACCTGGCGGTTGCAATCACTGCCACTTGTCCTCGAAGACCTGGTTCCAACCTGCTGCCGCCCAAATCCAGCATCGTTCTGGGCATCCGTGCAGGGCGGGCTCCAGACCCAGCACCCTCTCCTTTGTCTTTGGGCAAAAGCGGGACCACACTTAGAAGGTGATAAGGCGTTCTCCTTGTTGGCTGCGGAAGACACCGTCGGAAGGATATCCCACGTGTGTAAGATACCTGAAAGGAAATGTGTGAGCCGTTATTCAGATGAAGCACACAGGTCGGGAGGCAGTTGGAGCCAAACGAGGAGGAGGAAAGCGAACCTCAAATGTGCGCTTGTCGCCGGGGACCAGTGAGGGCCTTAGGGTGCGTTACGGAGACGCGTGCGTGTCTGGAGTCTGAGGAAGAGAGCGGACAGGACAAGCGAGGCCCCAGTGGTTCCGGCACTCATTCAGGCACTCGGCAGACCCGTGCCTGGGCTCCCGCTCCCTCCTTTCCCGCGTGGCCTCATCCGTGGGCCTGGCCGCCTTTGTTTTCTCCTTCCCGTTTGCTGCGATCCACCCGGCTATTTTGTGTCTTGTTTATTGTCTGTCTGCCCCGCACTGAACTGTCAGCTCTAGGTGGGGATGTTTGTCTTCACTGCTCACTGCTATATCCCCAGTGTCTGAGGAAGGAACGTGCCCTCCCCCCCCCCCCCCCGCTTCCCTGCCCCCCATCCCCTATCCTGCTCCCCCACCCCCACCAGGCTCCCTCACACACCACACCCTCCTCACCCCTCCTTCTCTGTGCTCATGCCACACCGGCCTCCTCGCCGTCCCCCACATACCCTGGAGCTCCTCGTACTCTAGGTGACCCTAGTCCCGTATGTGACAACCATAGCATGTGTGACTGTGGTACTACACGGGACTGTAGTATTGTATGTGAGACTGTATGTAGTACTGAGTGCGAGTGGTACTCCATGTGGCTGTAGTGCCATAGTGACCACAGTAGTCACGTGACTGTGGTGCCATACGTGATGGATACTGTGTCGACTGGGGTGCGACATGTGACTGTACTCTATGTGACCACAGGACCGTACGTGCTTTCACATGTTCACTGTGTCGCGCACGCCCAGGGCAGGTACGATCAACAGCCCAGTTCTAAGACGCCGATGAAGTGAGCTGCCCAGGATGCTTGGCCTGTGTTAGACTTTGAACCCCCGATTCCCAGCTTCAAAACCAGGGCCTTTCTTGCCAGAAGAAATAACCTCAGCCGGCTGCCTACCCCGGTCGGGGTCACGGAGAGGTCAAGAGGCAAGCTGTGGAACAGTGGGGCCTGGCGCACAGAGGGTTCTGCGGAGAGGGGAGAGGGCCGATAAGCAGTAGCAGGAGTCAACAGGATGGCGTTAAAATTACTTTCACAAAAACAATGTTTTAGCCACTGAGTAGCAGTATTTGCATACAATGACTGGGATACTTGCCAGGGGATTAAGGTAGTCATGGGTTATCAGGGCTCTGCTTTAAACAAGTAACTGATAAGCAGAAAACCAGCAGCAGCCCGGTTTCATTCACTTGACCACAGTGTAGCACCTCAAACCTGCAAGGAGCCAGCTCTCAGGGAAGAGTGAGCACTGCTCCTTCCAGCTAGACCCGAGGTCACTGAGCTGGAGCCTCTGAAGTGATCCGAGAGCTGGGATAGGACAGAGAAGGGAGAGTCATTATAAATTAAGGGAAACCTTAGAAGGCTTCTTGAAGGAGGTGGCAACTGAGGGGGTTACAGCAAGTCTTTATCTTTTGCTGGTTATAGAGGCCTTAAAGGATCTGAAGAAAGTATAAATGCCCCAAGAAGAATGCACAAAGATTCACATTTTTACACTTTTAAGGGACCCCCAGCCCCACCCCCATGCCCATCTCAGACTCCAGGTTAAAAAGGCCTGGATTAGATCTGATCAAAACCCGTCTAACTCCTTCCGGTTTGGATCTAGGTCCAGGACTGGAGCTCACGTCAGTGGCAGGGGACTGTCTGGTGTCTTGCAACCCAGAAGCCAGGACCAAGCCCGGGGTGGACAGTGCAGATCTGTGGCCTGGTGGTGCTTCATGCCAGCAAAGGCCACCCAGCCCAAGCCTGTCTGACTCCACTGCCACCCCCTGCTTTAGGGAAGGTGACCTTGAATTCCCTTTCAGTGGCCTTGCAGGGAAGGGGCTAGAAAGCATTTGGATCAATGAACCATGTGGTCATTTTGTCCACACTGAAAGGGACCCCTGGGGGTGTTCAAGGATAACTGTCTCCTGTCGAGAGACTCGGCCATCCTCGCCCCAACAGCCCCCAAGGCAGACCCCAGCTCCAGCTGATGTTTATTTGTTCTGTTTCATTCATTCATTCATTCATTTCATTGATTTCAGAGAGGACAGGAGAGGGAGAGAGAGATAGAAACATCAGTGAGGAGAGAGAGTTATCAATTGGCTGCCTCCTGCACGCCCCACACTGGGGATCGAGCCAGAAACCAGGGCATGTGCCCTGCCCGGGAATCGAACCATGACCTTTTGGTTCATAGGTCGACACTCAACCACTGAGCCACGCCAGCTGGGCACCAGTTGATGTTTTAAAACCACATTTCCAAACAGTGTTCCGAGGGGCTCCAGGAAGGTGGACCCTGTGGGAGGGGCTGCAGGTGGGGCTCTGAGGGGCCCCCACCTCCATGGGACTAGATTGGCTTCCGTTCCATGTAATCTTACGTTCCATGTAAGATGGTGTGTGTGTTTTTAAAGAATGCCGTGGATTTAAAGAGAAGAAAGAATAGGCTGGAAAATCACTGTGTTAGCAAATCACTGCAGACACCTCTCCCTTACTTGGATCTGCCGAGGCGTCTCACTGGGTTCTTAACCTTTGCCTCTTTACTCCAAGGTGAGGGAGCTGGTGGATGGAAGTGACTCCTCTTAGTTTGCGCCTTTGCCCCTCAGGAAGGGGGCCCCCCTCCCACCCCAAGCATGCGGAAGCCCAGGCCCTGCTCAGCCCTCAGCCAGGGCCCCACTGCGGAGCCCTAATTATCAAGCAGGCCTGAGACAACCTCCCCACGGGGGCCCAGCCCAAATTCAGCTCCCAGCCTTGGGAAAATGTGACGGGGCCACCCAGCCCCAAAGCCAGGGGCTGCCTATAGGTACAGCCACCACGCTCTTTTGAATGGCAGAGCCCAGCCCGCCTGCCAGAGCACTCATGCCCTTGTGCAGGTCAGAGCTGCTGGGAACCAGTTCCTGATCCCACAAATCCTAGGAGGCCTCCCAGTGACCTGCTGTGTGACCTTGGAGAAGTAACTTGATCTCTCTGGGCTTTATTTGCCCCATCTGATACTTGGAGTGAGATAAATAACGTAAAACTCCTAGGTCACCAGGAGAACACTGGCAAGAAATGATGGCTCCGCCCCGTGCGTGACAGGGGGGCCGTGGATACCCGCAGCCCTGGCTCTGCACCTTCTGCTCGTTGAACCAGGTGCTCTGCTGGGCACGAGGGGCAAAAGGCAAAAGACCCGCTGGCCGGACTCGCCCTGCTTCTGGGATTCCCCGGGGAGGAAGGGAGAATGCTGCCCGTGCCACAGAGGCCTCAGGAATGCCGGCTCTTGACCCTAGCAATCAGTGGGAGGGGATCCGTCTCCCACAGGGAGGGCCACAGCCTGTCGAGGTGACTGGTGACAACGGCCTCTTTCTTCGTGGGCAGGGCCTGGTCCAGTGCAGGTCCTTCTGTGGCCGAGGAGTGGAGGCCGGTCCAGGGCTGGGCCTCTGCTCTGTCCCTGCTGCCCACTCCCCTGACCACCTCCCAACTTCCCCTGTGTGAGCATTAGTCATTTTCATCGCTGCGTCCAAGTAGCTCAACTGGTCAGGGCTGGGCTGTGGTGAGGTCAAAGTCATGGGTTACCATGGCAGCTCACCACGCTTGGTGGCTGCTTGTTGTCTTGCCCAAGAGATTGTAAGAGCCTCAGGGACAGGGGACATGTCCTCTTACCGAGTGTCCTGGGCACCTGGCACAGCATCTGGCACACAGTAGGCACTTTATAATCGTTTGCTGTCTGAGCAAATGCATGACCAATCCATCATGGCTAATTAGAGACCATTTTTTAGTGAGCACCTACTACGTGCCAGGAACCATTCTGAGTACTTGACAGTCATTCACTTCCTCCAGTAACTGGGTACTGTTATCGTCCTCGTTTCACTGGTCAAGATGCTGAGGGTCACGAACTTAAGATCACACAGCTAGTAAGTGACCAAGTAGGGTTTGAACCCAGGGCATCTGCTCTTGAACCCGTGAGTTTTGTTGCCTCTCGGTCATTCTATGGAACAGAATAGACCGTGTTGACAGCCCCGAGCAGAGTCTGTGCAGCGCGTGCCTGCAGCCAGGCTGTCTAAGTGGGTCAAACGACATGAGCTGCAGACTTCCTGATGGGCCCGGAGGTGTCCTCAGCCTGGTGTCTTGACTCCTGTGGCTGGAGGCCCCTGGTTGGTCTCACTCTGGGCATGGTATTGTCAGGACTCGGTCTCTCTTTCAGCAGGCCCTCTCTGCCACGGGGCTGCTCACCTCTGTCCCTGCTGCCTTAAATCCCCCAGCTCCCATTCCAGTGGACAGAATGGTGTCCTCTGCCCTGCCGTTCCAGAGGGTCGCGGAATTGAGTCTCCCCGGCTGGGACTGCGTCAGCCTGAAGAAGTCACTTGTAATGGTTCCATGATTGATTGGCCAGCTGTGAGTCAGAGGCTCGTCTCTGAGCCAGGGGTGTACCAGCCCCGGCCAAACCACTATGTTTGAGAGTGGGGAGGCAGGCTTTGGTGGGTAAAATTGGGGTGCTGTTCCAGGAGCAAAGGGGATTGGGGACAGATGTCCAGACCTCCTTCTTGTGGGAGGACCAATCCAATCCTTAGGAGGGAACTTCCAGGAGATTCATGCCTGCCTGTGAGCTAGTCCTCCCGGGTCTAGTCCTGCAGACCTTGTCAGGTCATTGACTGACACTCACAGGTAAAAAGATGAGATGAACTTTTCAGAGTTGAGCTGAAACATCCTTGCCCTCAGGAAATTTGTAGTTCAAAGAGGCAAAATGGGCAGCCACTCAAAGTGGCCTAGTCTGTTGTCAACAGACTTCCTTTGTAGTTTTTTGTCTAGATTTCAGGCCACGGTGGTAGGAGAAGAAAAAGAATGGAAGTGTGCTAAGTCACCATCCATGGTGGTGTCCCCTGGGTGTGAGAAGCCGGCTCTCCCTCCTTTCCCGCTGCAGGCAGATGAGCCGAGGGCCCTTCCAAGGTGGGAGGAAGTCTCGGGGTCCCTCAGAGCTCCTCGGACCCAGGGGGACACGGTCCAGCCCAGCCCACTGGCCCAGCCCACTGGCCCAGCCTGCCCTGACCTCTCACAGGCCCCGAGGCAGGTCGTGGGGAGCCGGGGCCGGCGTGACCGGGGGCAGCGTGACCTTCCTGCAGACAGGCAGTCCTGCCAGGCACTCCCGTGTGGAGCCAGGCCATCCTTGGCTCCCACATCCCATGTCCTCACATCTCACTTGGCAAAGAGGGGGAGTCTCCCCTCACCTCTGCAGGCCACTTCCCTGTGAACACGCAGCAGAGGGGTGGGGTCCTCCAGGCCCCCAGGGGCACAGGGGCAACATGGACGGGGCACGCTGTGTGCCCTCTGAGGGCTCACGCCCCCTCGGCTGGCAGATCCGTTGTCTTGATCTGGGGGGCCCACCTCTTGAGTCTTTGTGTTGACAGGTGTGTTTATGTGTGTGCGCGTTGTTTTGCTTTTTGTCTTCCTCAAGGAGCCAGTATAGAACGATGATTCACATTTTGAGCTCAGGAGTCAGCAAAGTCCATATGCTGGCTTTTCTATTCACTTGCTGAGTGGCCCAGGGCAAGTTACTAGACCTCTCTGAGCCTGTGTCTTCATCTGTAAAATGAGGACTAATGCGATAATGTGTGGAAGGCCCTGAGCACAGAATGTGTGCTCAGCACGTGTTGGCCATGGTGGTGGGGCTGTGGCTCAGCTCTGACTGTCCACGGCAGCCCCCGCGTGCACTGCTACGGCCGTCTCAGGGGCATTTCTCTACGACAGAAAGGGCTCGCTTTAAATACCGAGGACTGCTGTGCCATTGAGAGCCCGGACTTTGGAGCAGCGTGGGTTCCTTTTTCATTATTTTTATTTTTAATCCTCACTTGAGGATATTTTTTTAATTGCTTTTTAGAGAAAAAGGAAGGGGAGGGGAGAGAGAGAGAGAGATCTCTGTGAGAAACATCCATCAGTTGCCTCCTGTAAGGACCCTGACCACGGATCGAACCCGAAACCTAGGTATGTGCCCTGAGCAGGAATTGAACCCACAATTTTGGTGGATGGGACGATGCTCCAACCAACTGAGCCACCAGGCCAGGGCCATGCCTGGGTCTTCATCCCAGCTCCTCTGGCTGGAAGCCTGACCTCTCCCATAAGCTTCCTGTGGCTGCTCTAACACATGACCACGGACTCAGTGGCTGACAACGGCTCACATTTATTCTCTTACTGTTCTGGAGGTCAGAATCCGACACAGGTTTCATGGGGCTAAAACCAAGGTGTCACAGGTGCTGGAGGCTCTCGGGGAGAATCTGTGTCCCTGCCTTGTCCACCTTCTGTCAGCCGCCCACATTCCTTGGCTCATGGCCCCTTCCTCCATTTCAAAGCCAGCAAGGCTGCATCACCCTGACCCGGCTTCCACAGTCACGTCTCCCTCTAACCCCCCTCTTCTGTCTCCTTCCTCCATCGCTAAGGCCCCTTGTGATTACACTGGCCCACCTGGGGAACCCAGGGTACTTTTCTCTTCTAAAGCCAACTGATTAGCAAATGCAATTCCACCTGCCACCTTAACCCCCCTTTCCCATGTCGGGTGACATATTCCCAGGTTCTGGGGATTAGGATGTGGGCATCCTTGGGGAAGGCCACTATTCTGCCGGCCACTCTCTCTGAGCCTGGCCCAAAGTGACAGTGCTAGTCCCACCTCCCAGGGCCCCGGAGGATTCCCGGAGACTGCTGACCACGCAGGCCAGCCGCGCAGAAAACGCTGCGTGGATCTGCCCCGAGCACCAGCTGAACACTCAGCTCTGTTCCAGGTGCGACTGAGTCACCAGGGATGGAAGATGCCCCGTCCCCGCTGCAGAGCATCTGGCAATGTGACTGGGGCAGTAGGACGTCATCGGGGAGGGTTTGCCCTTGGAGAGCAAAACAGCAACGGGAAACTTTAACTGACCCCGAGCTGGGTGGGCAGCTGCTCAGAGAAGGGAAAACTCTGGGTCAGCTGGAAGGCTTCCTATGGGGAGAGGAGGGGAGGCGGGAAGGGCGTGAGGGCCTTTCCTAGGCACAGGGACCAGGTGGGCAGGGACAAGCACCGGGGTCCAGGGCCCGTCCTCGCTCTCGCTGGGCAGACGGACCAGGGGCGTCCGTGACACTATGGTGTGGTGGGCGCTTTGACGGAGCAAACCAGGCAAAGTATGAGCACAGGGCGTGGCTTCCAATGGGTCTTTGTTTCTTTTATCTTTTATTATTAAATCTTTATTGTTGAAAGTATTACATACTTCCCCTGTTATCCCCATTTCCACCCCCCCCCCCCGCTTCCCCCCACCGATCTTTGAATCATTATTAAAATTCTTCCTACACACTAAGTGACTGACAGGGATAATCTGATTAGGTCCTCAGAGCAACCCTATGAGGCGGGCACTATTACTGACCCCGTTTAAAAAA
This sequence comes from Eptesicus fuscus, assembly GCF_027574615.1. NCBI lineage: Eukaryota > Metazoa > Chordata > Mammalia > Chiroptera > Vespertilionidae > Eptesicus > Eptesicus fuscus. The sequence goes on along the minus strand of NC_072481.1, from coordinate 7,087,386 downwards.
TGAGGAAACTGAGGCTCAGAGAGGTTAAATACCTGCCCAACATCACACAGCACACACACAGTCATGGGATTTGAATCCAGGCAGTCTAGCTTCTGGGGAAGAAAGGCTGGCGATGGCTAGGACTAGGGTCCAAGGCAGGGGTCCTCAAACTTTTTAAACAGGGGGCCAGTTCACTGTCCCTCAGACCGTTGGGAGGGCCGGACTATAGTTTTTTAAAAAAACTATGAACAAATTCCTATGCACACTGCACAGATCTTATTTTGAAGTAAAAAACAAAACGGCAAAAACACCCGCATGTGGCCCGCGGGCCGCAGTTTGAGGACGCCTGGTCTAAGGAGAGGCATCGGGGGTGCGGTGGAGGCAGGAGGAAAACATCCCAGGCAGAGGGGAAGAGCGTGTCTGGAAAACGAGAGTCGGGAGAGGTGGACCCCTTCGAGGGATCCCAGAGTTGGGGCTGGCCAGAACGAGAGTGCGAGTGCGGAGCAGTGGAGATGGGCAGGGCCCGGCCTCGCAGAGCTTGGTGGCCGTGAAGTTTGGACTGGATTTGGGAACGCTAGGGAGCCACAGCAGGGTTTGCACAGGACGCGTGGCCAGGCCGGCTGAAAGGAAGGGGAGGAAAGCCTGGTTCTCCGATGGGCAGGGCTGGGTCTCTGGACCAGTGAAAGCCACTCTCTGCAGGGCTGGTGCCAAAGGGAAACCCCGCCCACCTGGCTTCCTGGGCCGAGGCCCATTCAGGTTTGTTCCCAACATCCGGCCCTTGTAGGATGTGCTGACCAGGCCATTTGCTGTGTCGATGCCCAATCGCTTTTCCTGAACCCCCCCAACCCCCTGGGCCCAGATCCCCAGGCCGATAGTGGATGCCAGCCACCAGCCAGAGGGAAGGGGCAATTCTGTGGCATTTGACCTTCATCAGCAGAGATGAAAAGGATTCCTAATCAATAGCTGTAGGAGAGACAGTTACCCTGGCACAGCTTGCAAGTCATGTGAAGCTTGTCCTCGGGAGGCCAGGGCATAGTTAGTGGAGGGTCTCCCTGGGGCACACCAGCTCGGGACCCCCGAAGCTCAGGTGGGATAGGATGGGGATGCTGAAAGAGGTACCCTGATAAAAAGCAAGTCTGTCTTTCCTCTCCCAAAACAACAGCTAAATTCCCCCCCCCCCCCCCCCCCCCCCCCCCCGCCGCAGCTCCCACAGTGTTGCCAGGATTGCGGTCCTGGCTCAGCCGATTCCTGGCTGTGCCCTTGACATTTCCAGGACCTCAGCGTCTCGTCTCTAAAATGGACCCGTAGCTCAGGTCCACGGCCCCTTGAGGACTCGCCTAAATGCATGGGTCAAATGAAGGGGCAAAAGGACTTCGGGAGTTTGGGGGATTGTGGAACGGAGGCGCAGGCGCTGTGGGTCCTCTGGAGCACTCGGGAGGCTCCGGAGCCAGTGCTTCCGTGGCGACCAGTGCTCTGTGATTACCTTCCCCCTCCTCGTAACGTGCTTTCGTACTGACTGCTTTTGCCTTTTGCAGGGGGAGCAGGGGTGTGTGTGCAGGCACCCCTTGCTTAGCCAGCTGCGGTCAGCCTCCCTTTGGGGTGTGTGGCACAATGCTGCCCAGGGAAGGGGTGGAGGCTCGTGCCCGGGCATTCGCTCTCGTATTGCTATGGAGCCCCCTCTGCGTCATCACCTGGGCCGGCATCCTGGCTTCCCGACCTGTGCAGTCACACGGGACGCTGGCTCAGAGGCGCCCTGCTGTTGCCGCCTTGAAAAATTCTCAGTAATTTTGGAAGCAGGGGCCCAAATCTTCCTTTTGCCCCATGGGGCCTTGCACATGAGGACCCACAGACTTTTCCCTTCCAAAGTCCCCGTCAGGGGGCCTTATCACCCATTCCACAGGGGAGACAAAATGATTTCATTCATTCGTTCCCATACTCGCAGAGACCTGATTACCAAGCCAGGTGCTGGGGTGAGAGCCTCCTTCTAGAGGTGTGTGTGTCGGGGGAGGGGAATAGACAAGAAACAAGCAAGCAAATGACTAAAAATTTCAGACAGTGACAGCGTGCTCCAAAGACAATAAAACAGGGTGACGAGAGGAATTTAAATATTAACTTCAGTGAAAGGGAAGCTGGTATTGGCTCTGGTGTGAAGCTGTGCCTGCTGCATTCCTGGGGCGCTTTTTAAAGACTTGGGGCCATTTCTATGTTCTCCCCATCCCCACAAGGACCTGAGATGGTGGGTTCCAGGTAGAGGAGCCAGTGTGTGGGGTCCGTGGGCCCGGGGGACTGTTTACCGCTATGTCTCCAGCCCCAGGCTCTCCCAGTGAGCCCAGAGGCCCCGTGTGGGAGGCAGGTAGGTGAGCAGAGAGCCTGCCTTCGCTTTTCCGAGCATCTCCGTGTGCTCACTGCCGGCCGCACGGGAGGCTTTGATTCACCCTCGCAGCCTGGTGAGGGTTTCTTGCACTTGTGACCTTCCGCACACCAGCATCCGGAGGCCACTTTCGATTCTCCCCACTTCCCAGGAGGAGCTGATGGAGCCCAGAGATGCCAAGTGACTCATCCAAAAGTCACACAGCAAATCAACTCCAGAGCCGAGTGCTGGCCTGCCTGGCTCCAGCCCGGCTGCTCTCCATTCCCAGGGGCAGTTCAGATACCGCTGGGGCTGCCAAGGGTGTGCGGTCCAGGAGGCTCTGGGAGATCCCGGGATACAGGGTGACCCCCTGCTTGGTGGGCGGGGGAGTGGCTGGGGGGGCACTTTGGCATCTGCTTAAGCCCAGGGGCAGGGCCTCCGGCATTGGCTTCTGAAGAGAAGCGAGCTTCCCAGAGAGCCGAGTGGGAAGGCAGGCACTTCCCCAGTGTGGTGGGCAGAAAGCCCAAAGCTGCCCCCGGAAGGCCCCGGGTTTGGAGGCCTCCTGCGGGGGCACAGGACCGGTCCCTCTTGGAGAGGCTGACCCCAGATGGGTGGAAGCTGCCAGCCCCCCGGGGTGCTCCGGAGGAGGGAGGCCTGCTCCAGCTGGGCTGGTGCCCGCCAGGGGGGCGGCGGAGGAGGGCGGCGGGACGGTTCACGCGGCGGCCAGCAGACTGGCTGCGTGTTGCAATGTCTGGTGGCGTTTGCAGCATCCTGTCCGCGTGTGCAGCTGGGGTAACCTCAGGCCGGCGGCGGAGCGTGTGTGGCTCGCAGGCTGCTGGGCCGTGGGCTGCTGGCACCTTGCATCTCATTTACAGCTCCGGGTTCAGCCGCAGGTCAGCGGCGCCCGTGACATCACCGCGTTTGTTTACCGCTCCGCCGGAGGGAGGAAGCGAGGGCGGTCCCTGCGCGGGAGGGGACCGCTCACCCCCACCCGCGCCCCCCCTCTCCCGCCCCGCCCCGCCATCCACGCCCGACCCCCCGCCCGTCCTCGCCCAACCCGACACTTTCCCTGTCCTCACCCCAAACTGTCCCCCCCAGCCCTCCCATCCGCGCCCCAACCCCAACCCTAAACCAGCGCCCTTTCTACCCCCTCCTTCGCCCCCCCCCCCCCCCCCGCGCCCCATCTGCGTCTAGATCCCGACCTGGCCTCCTCCCCACCTCTAATCCCTCCCCACAGCCCAATCCCTGTCCCTCGGCCCCCTTACCAGACGCCCCGCCCACCTCTTCCCAGCTACCTACCCTTTCCATCCCTTTCCCATCGCCAAATGGGATTCCAGCCCAATCCCCACCCAGGACTCCAGCCCAGCCCCGCCCCGGCCCCTCTGGGGACCCCCGCGGCCCCCGCCCTCCACCCGCCCTGGGCCCTCCTTCCGACAGGCTTCCTGGAGCCTCCTGCCAGCCCCGCGGAGGCTTCGCCCGCCCGGCGGCTCCTCCTGCCACCCCCTCACCCCATCATGTGAGCGCAGGCTCGCCTCCCGGCGCGGGGCTGAGCAGGCGCCGGCTCTTCGCCGTCGGGGGCAGGGCTGGGATGGCCAGTCATTGCCTTAAAGGGGGGTGGGGGGCGGGCAGGCAGGGCTGGGATGGCCGCTCATTGCCGTCGGGGGCAGGGCTGGGGTGGCCGGCCACTTTGTTATTGGAAACTGGTGTGTTTACCAGTGGCGCTAGGTGGGTAGCTGGCCTGCTTGGCGGGCCTCCAGGCACCTCTGCCTGGGGAGGCCGCCCTGGCCACCTGGAGCTGCTTCCCCGCCGGGCCCCCTCCCCCTCCCTCTGGTTAAGCCGAGTGTTCTGGAAGCTGGAGGGACCTGGGATCTGAGGCAGGAGGCAGGATCTCGCTCTTTCTCCCACCTGGGGCTTGCCAGAGTCCTTCCCTAGAGAGCCGGCTCGGGGCCTCAGTGCCCTTCTTGCTGATCTCAGGCCCCACCCTGGGGCCCTCCTCTCCGGCAGCCCAGCCCTGCAGCCTGAGGCCCCTTTTCCATCACCTCCGCCCCAGTGTGCCCCCCCCCCCCATCCGCACATCTGTCACCTGCCACACAGCTCCCAACTGGCCCCTCCACCCCCCTGGTTCCCACCCCCATGGCCCCCCTCACTTCAGCAGCCAGGACTGGTTCCAAAATGCCAGGCAGAGGCTGTTATTTCTCTGCTCCCAGCCCTCCGAAGGGCTGCCCATCACTGGGAGTAGAATTCCAAGCCCCCCACCCATGGTGACAGCCTCCCACCTCCTCTCTCCCATTCGGCTCAGCCACTTGGCTTCCTCCCCAACACCCCAAACTCATTCCCACCCCAGGGCCTTTGCACTGGCCGGTCCCTCGGCCTGGAATGGCTGCATCGCTGCCTCCTTCACTTCCCTCAGATCTCTGCCCAAATGTTCCCTTAGAGGCTTTCCGGGTCCCTGCCTCCATCTGAATACACTCCCCACCCCACGAGCCACCTTTCTATACTGTATCGTCAACTGCCCTGTGTTTGTCGTCACACATCTTCCACGTACACACAGGAAAGCAAACTCCAGGAGGGCGGGGTGGGTTATTCCCTCCAGCAGTGCCGTGAGTGCCTGTGTGAGTGAGTGCGTGAGCCAATGAGGCGGGGGAGGGAGTAGTGACGGAGCTTGCCTTTGGAGTCCAGGTTCAAGTGTTGCCTTGAACCTTCCTGCCGCAGCCTCACCCGTGGGCTGGACTATGGTCCCATTTCTCAGGATGGTAATACTGAAGAAGTGCCCCCTGCTGGAAAGTGGTCTAAACGCCGGCTCTCCTCTCCCTGTGGGGGCCCCCCCACCTCCCGCTCCCCTGGCTTCTCCCACCCAGGGCTCAGATGGAGGAACTGGGACAGAGGTCCTGGGGATCAGCCAGGAACTCTGACCTGAGCTTCTCCACCCCCGTATTTTGCCAAGCGCAGTCTGAAGGAGGTACAGCCCTCGGGCCAGTCTCGTGGGCAGTTCGTGTTTGTGGAAAGAGACACCAGCCCCTGGGTTCCTGGCCGGAAATGAGACGTTGGCTCTGCTCTCCCCGGAGCCAGCCTTCCAGAAGGTCCCCCTGGAGGCTGCTCCCAGCCGCCCCAGAACCAAGCTGAGCCCCAGGAATCACGCTGGGGGAGGAGGTGCCGACTTAGCCCAGTTGTCACACTTGCGCTCTGAGCACCTGCTCTTGGCGGGCGATGATGGTGTGAGGTTTTGAGGGGGGTGTCCTCTATCCTCGGGGACACGAGATGTCCATCACAGAGGGAGGCCTGTGCCTCGGCCACGGGAAGCGCCTCAAAGGGCAGGGACATGCCCGCGGATGTTCCCAGCAGCTCTCTGCCTAACTGCCCAGACTTGCCACCGAGTGGCCCTTCAGTAAGTGAGCGGCTAAATAAACCGCGGCCTCCAGACAAAGGGGTGTTACTCACTCGGTGCTCCAAAGAAATGAGCTATCAGGCCACGGAAAGACCTGGAGGGAAGGAACCTCAGTCCATGCCTGTGACTAAGTGAAAGAGGCCGACCCGGAAAGGCTACAAACTGTGTGATTCCAACTCCATGACATTCTGGAAAAGGCAGAATTATGGAGACAATAAAAAGATCAGTGGCTGCCAGGGGCTGTGGGAAGAAGGGATGAGTAGGCAGAACACAGGGTTTTTAGGGCCGTGAACTGCTCTGTAGGATCCTGCAGTGTGTCATTACGCATGTCATTACGCATTTGTCCAAACGCACAGGATGCGCAACCCCCAGAGTGGCCCGGGTGAGGTCTGGGCTTGGGTGATAGTGACGTGTCGGTGTAGGGCCATGGGTTGTAACAAATGTACCATCTGGGGCTCGTGTTGATGGTGGGGGAGGCTGTGCCTGTGTGCGGACCAGGGTTACTAGCATGTGGGCAATCTCCGTACCTTCCACTCAGTTTTGCTGTGGCCTTAAAACTGCTCTGAAAAATAAAGTCTGTGAATAAAAAACTATTTTTGAAAGGCAAGGGCAGGGTTGGGAAGCGAGTGTCTGTTGGGGTGAGGGGGGGCCTTTGCATGAAGGCCTCTCGGGTAAAGGCACATGAGCAGAACCTGTGGGAAGGGGGCCGCTGGGTGGGAGGAGGACAGAGAGGAGCTGGTGCAAAGGCCCTGAGGGACGTGGCCCCTGCGGAGGGATGTGCGAGCCAGCCAGGCCGGGGAGGGGGCGAGCTGAGGGCAGGTGGTGGGGCATGCGATGATGGTAAACACTGGATTTCACTCCGGGTGAAATGGGGAGTCACTGGGAGTTGTGAGCAGGGCCACAGTTGCGTTCTAGAAGGGTCTCTGTGGCCGCTGTGTTGAGAGTAGGCTGGGCAGGGGCAGGGGCTCGGGGGGTGAAGCAGGGAGAGCTGGTTGGGCCTTTGCTGTGGTCCAGGTGCGGGATGACAGGCTGGGCCCAGAGAGACAGCGCGGAGGAGGCGGGAAGTGGTCAGCTTCTGATTCCAGAGGTCGAACCGGCGGGTCAGGTGGAGGGTGAGAGAAAACAATTCATGGGGGGCAGTAGGGTGTCCAGGGGGAGAAAAGGGCCGGACATCTGCGGTCCGCACCATTCCCGCCTCCCCACCTGCCCCCACTGTCAGCCTGTGAAGACCCCGGGATCCTCACATGGGGGGAAGGTCATCCTGGTCACCATTCAGCAGGCACTTGGTCAGCAGGACCACGCACTGGCGCAGGACGGCGGCCTTCCTTCCGCCCCTGGGCGTCGGACGCCTCGCTGTCCAGTGCTTGTCACTGGCGTGCGCGTGGTTACCTGTGCGATGAATGGACATGTCCCCTGACGGGGTCACCGGGCTCCTGTGGGTGGAGTACAGCGGCCCAGAGCACGGGCTGGCCTGGGCCTTATTCCTGTGGCTCCCCGGGGGCTGGCTCCAGGCTGGATGTCCGCGGGAGGAAGTCTGTCCGGCTCCAGGCTGCGGTCAGGGGCCTGTGGGAGGAGATCTAATTTGAGGACCTTCAGCACAGTCCTCTCCAGCAGCCGAGCCAGCGGCCACCAGACATCGTCACAGGCTCCACGGGACGAAGCCAGGGCGCGCCTACCACGCGTGGCTGCGTGGGAAAGGCCTGCCTGCGGCGTGGGCAGCTCGGCTGTGCAGGGACAGGAAGGGGAGGGTGTGCGCAGCCTAACAGAGAGGCCCAGGAGATGTCACCTCTGGTTCCCAGGGGAGCGGGGGGCCACAGGTGGTGGGGGCCACAGGTGGTGGGCCTGCGGCTGCACCAAGGGCAGATGCAGGCAGAGGCAGGCGGAGTTTGGAAACGGCTCCCAGGAGGAAAGGGGGAAGGTTAGGAAGTCCGGAAAGGTCTCAGGGGGGTACCCGGCCGCTGTCATCGGTTCTGAAGGGCTGTCTTCGCTGTCATCGGTTCTGAAGGGCTGTCTTCGCACGCAGGGCTGGTAGGCTTGTTGGCACCCCCGGTGAGAGCTGGAGGCGCTAAGAAACAGACAGCTTCCGGGGAAACAAAACAAAACAAGCAGGCAGCAGGCAAACTTCAGTCTTTTTTTTTTTTTTTTTAATACATTTTTTATTGATTTTTTTACAGAGAGGAAGGGAGAGGGATAGAGAGTTAGAAACATCGATGAGAGAGAAACATCGATCAGCTGCCTCCTGCACACCTCCTACAGGGGATGTGCCCACAACCAAGGTACATGCCCTTGACCAGAATCGAACCTGGAACCTTTCAGTCCACAGGCCGACGCTCTATCCACTGAGCCAAACCAGTTAGGGCAAACGTCAGTCTTTTTTAAAATATATATTTTTGGTGATTTCAGAGAAGAAGGGAGAGGGAGGGAGAGAGAGAAACATCAGTGATGAGAGCGAATCATTAATCAGCTGCCTCCTGCACGCCCCACACTGGGGATCGAGCCCACAGCCTGAGCATATGCCCTGACTGGGAATTGAATCTGTGACCTCCTGGTTCATAGGTCGACGCTCAACCACTGAGCCACGCTGGTTGGGCCAAACCGCAGTCTTTTTTAGCAGCAGAACCTCTGTAGAAATGACTGGTCCAGAAGCCCAATAAAGGTAGGGCTCTGGGTTACCGGGTCCCTGTCTACCCGGCCCCAGCTCTCAGCAGCCCCTGGGGGTCCTCAGCGCAACCCCCAGAGTTCAGCGTGAAAACCTCTCCTACCGAGAAATCCCCTCGAGGGGTGATCTGCAGCCCATGCCGCCCGCCCTGCAGTGGGGCAGTTCTGTCGCTGGCCTCCACCTTCCCGGGCCGGGGTGTGGGCGGAAGAGGTCGGCTCAGTCAGGGGAAGGACAGGAATGGGGGTCTCTAAGAGTCTGAGGTTCTGCCCAGTCAAGGCTGAGTCTAGAAGCAGAGGCCCCGGCGGGGTCCTCCAGGCATCTGTCACCCCGATGACTCCCTTTCTGTGAGGGACAGTGGGAACTTCTGTGAGCAAGGGGGGTCTATCTCTGTTCCTGAGTTAATCACAATAATAATAATAATAATAATAATAATAATAATAATAATAGCTAACATTTATCCTGTCCTTTTTTCACCCAGCCAGCCACCCTTCGGAGTGGGTGCTCTAATAACCATAATTTCCAGCGCGGCTAAGTGGGTTTTCCACGCTCGTGTGAGTTCTAAGTGGCCGATCAGAGAACCGAGCCCAGGCAGCGGCTCCCGAGTTCTGGGCCACGCTACTCACGCCGGCATCTCCTTTTGGAAATGGACGGGGATGGGGACGAGGGGAAGCTCCATGTTTAACTCACACGCGCGGCACCTCTAAGAGTGTGCGTGTCCACGTTTCAGATGCCACCTGCCCACACACGGCACCCACCCGTGCACTTCCCGCCAGCACCCTGGTCTGGCCCTCGAGGTTTGCACTCACTCTGTTGCTTGCTTGTTGTCAGCTGGCCACGGGATAGAATTTTAGGAGCATCCTCCTGCTGGAGGTGCTGGGCGGACGAAACTGTGCACCCTCCACACTGACCTTCCACCCCGCCCCCCCCCCTGCCTGGTTTGGGGTCTCTGGTGGGTATTTTCTTTGCTTCTGAGAAGCCAACTCAGCGGCGCTCTGGTCCAAAACGCGGCGCCCATGGGACACGAGCGGGCCTGCCCAGGACCTGCCCAGGGGCCTGATCGTCCCAGAGCTGCCAATTATCAACAGATGCTCCTCCTGGGACCCGCCCGAGACCACCCGGCTCATGCCCCTGGTGGAGCCGTGTTCTGCAGCTGAGCGCGAGCCGTGAATGTCAAGTCCAGGTCCTCGTGTGAGCTCCTCTGGGCGAGGAAAGCGAGGCTGGGTGGAGAAGGGCCTGTTCTCTGGCCAGCAGAGCTTTCTGGAGTCCTCCTGGGCCAGGGCCTTGTGGCAGTGTTGGCTGCGCCTGGCCCTGCTGGGTGCTGAGGTTCCCAGCTGAGTAGGACAACCCGGAGGACCTCGTGACCTCGGGGGGCAGGGATGCTCACAAACAGGCCCCGCCCCCTGGCAGCTGTGCCCAGCAGAGGTCTGAACCAGGGTCAGGGCTGACGGTAGGGAACGTGAATTCTGAGTCACACTGCTCTGCTCATTCTGAGCGGTGTGGACTCGGGCGAGTCATTTTATCTGTCTGAGCCTCACCCATAAAACGGAGAGAGTGACCATCCCCACGTGGGACTGTGAGGATGAGAGAAGAAAGCACGTGGATGTACTCAGCACAGCACCTGGCCCGCGGCGAGTACTCCCTAGAGGTCAGCCTTGGTGTAGTGTTGTAGGGAGGATGGAAGGAGCAGCCAGAGAGGCTTCAGAACCGAAGGGGCATTCTAGCAGGGTTCTGCAGGATGAATAGGAGTCCGCAAGTATACTTGGCATTTAAAACAAAGGCACCCAGCCTGTGCTGGGCACGAGGTAGGGCCACAGGGAACCCACAATGGGTGAGATTTAGTCCCTGCCTCCCAGGAGACAGGATGTAGACTCAAAACAGCGGCGACAGCACACGGGGCCAAGCGCACCGTGTAAGGAGCGGACGCCAAGCGGAACTCTGGAGCCCAGCACTCCCTCACCCGTGCACTCAGCAACGGGAGGGAGATGCGGACAATGGATGGGAGCCCCGAACAGGCACTGCCGGGGACGGGAGCAGCAGGGGTTGGACCTGCGCTTCTGAGTTACCCGTGTGCAAAACACCTAGTTGGGGTCCGATTTGCAGGGGCAGCTTAGTTCTGCCTTCCGTTCCTAAGATCATACATAAGGGTACTTGCCCTTTAGCCACTTCTTGTGCAGACAAGCAGAAGGAAGCGAACGGAGCCAGCCTCGATCCCGCCCGAGACAACCGTGAGCCTACGCGGCCTGGTGGCTTCCATTGCCCTGCTGAGCTGTTGGGGTTGAGCGGACCCTATATGGGCAATGCCGCACTTTCTCCCTGAACGTTAGGTCTCTGAGCGGTTCTCCGTGTCGTGAGCCCTCGTCGTTCTAAGGCTGCAGAGCAGGGTACATTGAGAGGCTGTGCTGTGTGTGTGTGTGCACTAGTATGTGTGTGTTCTGTGATTTTCTCAGCTCTCCCTCTCCCCGCCGCGCCCCCCCCTCCCCCGGGGGAACAATAATGAGAGCGCTCACTGAACTCTTAGCTTCTGCGCACTAATCCCCACGAGACCGCCCGAGGAGAGGAAATGGCTCTTCTCCCACTGGGGGAGGGAACGATGGTGAAAAATCTCCGTTCCAAGCCCAGCTCTGTCACTCAGTTGCTGTGTGACTTCAGACAAGTTGCTCAGCCTCTCTGAGCTGCAGTTTCCTCATTATACAAGGATGTAATATGGCAGCCCCATACCCCCCAGCCCCCCATTTATTAATACAAGTTCCCCGTTGATTCTTTTTTTTTTTAAGAGTAGCAACTCTTTTTTTTTAAAAATATATTTTATTGATTTTTTTACAGAGAGGAAGAGAGAGGGATAGAGAGTTAGAAACATCGATGATAGAGAAACATCGATCAGCTGCCTCCTGCACAACCCCTACTGGGGATGTGCCTGCAAGCAAGGTACATGCCCTTGACCGGAATCGAACCTGGGACCTTTCAGTCCGCAGGCCGACGCTCTATCCACTGAGCCACACCGGTTTCGGCTCCCCGTTTATCCTTTATCCTGCTCCCGGTAACTTGTGTTCGATGGATTTCTCCTTCCTCTGGGTCTTTCTCCTCTGGAACATGGGCTCCGGGACAGGGACCACGTCTGTTGTTCTCCGCCGGCTGCCAGGCCCCAGGCACAGCCCGGCCCACGGCTGGCCCTCGGCGCGGTCCTGCCGCACAGACGGACGCGTGGCTGTGGACGTGGGGCGAGACAGAGCTCAGGAAGGCCTGGGTGGGAATGAGCGCTGATGTGAGGACCCCAGACACTTGGGAGCAGAACTCTCAAAGCTCACGATATCCCACGGTGTCTCGGGGTTCAGGGGTGCCTCTGTGGAAGACGGGCTCTGGGTTTGAATCCTGCCTCCACCACCCACTGAGTGTGACTTTGGGCCTTTATTTCCTATAAAAAGTGGACAATTACAGCCTTCAACTTTGGGCGGGCCGTTGCCTCGGTGAGGGCAGCTCTGGCCGGGGGGCGGGGGCGGGGGGCACGGGGGAGGGATGAGGGGACCAGAGGCCCTGGCCAGGCAGGGCGGCTGTGGCCAGTGTGGGCCCACCGCCCCCGGGAGGCCACAGGTCTTTGTCCTCTTACCCCCCCACCAGTCACAGGCGCAGGAGGACAGAAACTAACCGTCTGCCCCAGGGGGAGGGAGGCCGGGAGGTGCAGAGCTGCCCTGAGCCCTTATTTGTAAACGCAGCTTAGGCATAAATCCTGGGCCACTGACCCTCCCCAGCTGCTCCCCATCGTGCGAGTCAGTCAGGAGGAGGCCGCATTGGGTCCCACGGGCTCATAAATCTGTCCCCTCCCCAGCCTGCCTACCCCACCTCCTCTAAGACCTGCCTCCTGCCCGCCTGGTCCTCGCCCGCGTGTGGCGCTGGGTGGGCCTCTTCTGTCAGCTGTCCAGGGCAGGCAACAGGTGGTTCTGGGCAGGGGCCACCGGGTGGGCCAGCTGAGCTGTACCAGCCAGCTTCCTGGTCCGTGACTCTGGGCCCCCACAGGGGCCTGGGCAGCGGACTGGGGGAGGGAAACCCCAGGGCTTGCCGGCTCTTGGCCTAAGTCAGTGGTCCTCAACCTTTCTAATGCCGCGGCCCTTTAATACAGCTCCTCATGTTGTGGTGACCCCCAACCATAAAGTTATTTTCGTTGCTACTTCATAACTGTAAGTTTGCTACTGTTATGAATCGTAATGTAAATATCTGTGTTTTCCGATGGTCTTAGGCGACCCTGCTAGCGGTTCTCAACCTGTGGGTCACGACTGCTGTAGAGCCTCAGACCATCGGAAAACACAGATATTTACATTACGATTCATAACGGTAGCAAAATTACAGTTATGAAGTAGCAACGAAAATAGTTTTATGGTTGGGGGTCACCACAACATGAGGATCTGTATTAAAGGGTCGCGGCATTAGGAAGGTGGAGAACCGCTGGTCTAAGTAGACTCTGTGTTGAGGGTTCTGAGACCCTATAGGGTTTTTAGCACGTTAAGCGCCCAGCCTGTCTTGTCTTCCGGACGGAGAGTACAGTGTCCGTCACGGGTGTTAGTCGAGGAAGATGGGGTGTTCTGAGGCTTAGGGAGGCCCTTTAGCCCAGCAGTCGCCAACCGGTGGTCCGTGCGGTCCGAAAGGTTGGCGACCGCTGCTTTAACCACCTCCCACCCCATCCCACCTGTGATCCTGAACTTCCACTCATTCGCTCAACCAACAGCACGGGCCGTGCTGGGCACTGGGCTGTGAAAACGGACGAGCCGGAACCCAGGCTCCCCGCCCTGAGGGGTTGGGTGGGAGGGCGGAAGGCAAAGCTGTCACAAAGCCCCGGGGGCCGTGGGGCTCCGAGCACAGACCTGAGGAGGCCAGCCCCCCCCCCCCCACCCCACCAGGGCCTCCTCATCGGAGCCTCGAGAGGAAATGGCCACACCTCAGGGCCCACCGGGCCGCATCCCCCACCAAGGGAGCATGGGCGCAGCCTTCACTTCCCTCCTGACTCCCATCTCCAGCTTGTCCTTCCAGCCACGTACACAGGGCTGGCCTCCCAGGGCCCTGACTGCCAGTTTCCTGGGCAGACAGACCACACTGGGGCGTTAGACCCCTGCCCTCCTTGCCATACCTGAGAACTTGGGGGTCCAGGAAGAGTTAATCTGGCCCAGCAGCCTCCAGGCCCTCGGCACCCCTTTTGCAGGAATCCCATGCACACCTGTTTGTGCTGAGAAGAACCCAGGGTCCCCAGAATGAAGGGCACCCATCTGGGATGCTGCTCTAGACCCTCGGAGGTGACCACTGTGCTCCCAGGCATCTAGACCCCCTGCACCTCCCAACAAGCCCCCCTCCCCCACTTTAAGCTTCCTCTCTCTGTCCCCAGAAATCTCTGAGTCCCCAGAGGCACCTCTCGCGGCCTCACCAGACCCTAGGGAACTGCGCAAGCCCCAGGGTCCTGTTTCTCTTATGAGCTGGAGGTGGGATGGGGTTAGGCAGGGACCAGAACAGGAGAAAGGGGAACAAGGGTTACCTAAAGCTCACTCGTACATACTCAGAAGATGGATGGATGGATAGATATGGATGGATGGGTGGATGGATATGAATTGATGGATGGTGGCAGGGTGGGTAGAAGGAAGGAATGAGGGATGGATGGATGGATGGATGGATGGATGGGTGGATGGGTGGATGGATGGGTGGATGGATATGAATTGATGGATGGTGGCAGGGTGGGTAGAAGGAAGGAATGAGGGATGGATGGATGGATGGGTGGATGGTTATGAATTGATGGATGGTGGCAGGGTGGGTAGAAGGAAGGAATGAGGGATGGATGGATGGATGGATGGATGGGTAGATGGATATGAATTGATGGATGGTGGCAGGGTGGGTAGAAGGAAGGAATGATGGATGGATGGATGGATATGAATTGATGGATGGTGGCAGGGTGGGTAGAAGGAAGGAATGAGGGATGGATGGATGGGTGGATGGGTGGATGGATGGGTGGATGGATATGAATTGATGGATGGTGGCAGGGTGGGTAGAAGGAAGGAATGAGGGATGGATGGAGTTTGGAGTGGGTAGAAGGAAGGAAGGAGTGAGGGAATGGATGATGGTGGACAGCCAGGTGGAGTGACAAGGAAGGATGGAAGGAAGCTTGGGTGACCGTGGCTACAGGCCAGGGTGGCCGGGGGAGTGGAGCGTGCCTACACCGAATTGCCTTCCTAGAAGAGATGTGGTCTAATCTGCTCCATGCAGTGACTCCCCAGCCTGTCCTGGGGAGCACAGGTTAGTTCCGTTCTTAGGTCAACAGACAAGGAAGTGTCCCTTGGAGCCTGCCTCCGTGCAGTCCGTTCGCCCTTGATGCACCTTTGGGCCACAGAGCCACTGAGGGAGTCCCCCTCCCAGCCCTTCCTGGTGTCAAGAAAAATTTATTTCTTTAAAATAAATAAAGTGGTCGGACAAGGCGGGCTTTCAAACAGGGCTTTCCCAGAGATGTGTAAGCGGTTGAGAAACCACTTTTATTTTCTTTCTAAAACTAGTTCAGACGGCCAAAACCGGTTTGGCTCAGTGGATAGAGCGTCGGCCTGCGGACTGAAGGGTCCCAGGTTCGATTCCGGTCAAGGGCATGTACCTTGGTTGCGGGCACATCCCCAGTAGGGGGTGTGCAGGAGGCAGCTGATCGGTGATTCTCTCTCATCGACGTTTCTAACTCTCTATCCCTCTCTTTTCCTCTCTGTAAAAAAATCAATAAAATATATAAAATAAATAAATAAAATAAAACTAGTTCGGACGTTTAAAAACTCAGTAAAAAAATAAATAAAATCCATTGGAGACCACCCGCCACACTTATTCGGGGCCCTTTCCACCGAAGGGAAAGTTCTGAGATCTCAAGGCGAACCGTTGATCAAGTGTAGCTACCAACACCCGATTGTCGGTGGGACTTTTCTATCCTGTGTTTCAAAGTGCAGGATCCTCGGGGCCTTGGTCCGACTGATCAGCCTCCACCTGTACCCCCTGGACAGTGTTTGCCTCCCACACAGCCTGCCTGTCCTCGTCGGTCCGCTGCTGGTAGAGGGAGAAAATGTGGATTTGGACACGGAATGTGTTCTCCGTGCTGGTTTCACACGTTGGGTTTTCACATGGGGTTTATTTTTAAGGGGGCATTTCATCGGTAATTTTAAAAAGCAAGAGAAGAAACACACATAGAAACCATTAGACTAATCCCCAGGAGCCTTCATCTCTTCCTCTCTCCGATGGTCTCCAGCCCCCGCCTTCCCTCCCTCTGCGCTGACTAAGCTGAGTCTTCCTTGGGGTCCAGTCCCCCCCCAACCGCGACCCTTTTGCCAACAGGGGCCTGCCTCTCTGGTCGCAAGGGCAGGTCGTGAGGTGTGTCCTTCTCGCTTAGGTCAAGGTTGAGAGACAGCCAGGCTTCTCTGCTGAGCCTTTATGGCCGGCCATTCCTCAGCTTGTCCAGCCCCTTTAGGAATCCATCTTCTGGTCCTGCCAGGGTCCCCTCCTGGCGTGATGAGCCCCGAGTTTATTAACTGGGGCGGAGGGGGCGGGGGAGGCCGTTTCCTTCTCAGCGGGAGCCTGGCTGCCTCTGCGCCTGGCCCTCCTTCCGAGTGTGACCAAGTGTGACCGCAGCCAGGTGGAGGCTCGGCTTAGCCCAGGCGCCTCGCGGCCGGAACCTCCCGGTGCGATCTAACCGCCGTGTCCATAAACCTGGCTCCAGCCCGCGCTGGTGAGAAGGCCAGCTTGTTCCCCACTGAGAACATTCTGGAACATTCTGCAGAAAGAGCTCAGTGATTGCTTCGCTGTAGCTGTGTGGGATGCCTGGGACGGGGCTGGCAGGAGGGGACCTGCTGGAAGGAATGGCTCAGTCTTGTAAATATCACGTCAATGACTGAGGTCAGACATGGGCTCAGCACCTCCTGGCTCACTGCAGCTTAGGCTGAGTCCTTTATTTTTATGTTTTTTTCTTCTAAGAAGGTGGTTGTTTTTTTAAAAAATATTTTTATTGATTTCAGAGAGGAAGGGAGAGAGAGAGAGAGAGAGAGAAACATCAATGATGAGAGGATCATTGATCGGCTGCCTCCTGCAGGCTCCACACTGGGGATCGAGCCCGAAACCTGGGCAGGTGCCCCGACCGGGAATCGAGCTGTGACCTCCTGGTTCGTAGGTTGGTGCTCAACCACGGAGCCACGCCGGCCGGGCTGTATCCCTTTTTAGAAAGTCATCTTGTTCATTTGCTTTGCACACTCCCTTTGGATGGAATCGGGAAGGCCAGGCCCTGGGCAGACTCCGTAAATACGGAATGTCTGGGGGCAGGCCTTGCCCCGCGGCGGCTTCTCAGCGACCCCCTGTTCAGTGCCTTATCCTCTCCTCCAGATCGTCCTCTGGGGCCGCACTGAGAAGTGCCTGAAGGAGACGACGGAGGAGATCCGGCAGATGGGCACCGAGTGCCACTACTTCATCTGTGACGTGGGCAACCGGGAGGAGGTGTACCAGACGGCCAAGGCGGTGAGGGAGAAGGTGAGCGCCGGGGTGTGTGTGTGTGTGTGTCCTCGCTCAGCTGAAGGGAACAGCCCTGGGGCCTGGGGCCTGGGCCCGGCATTGCGATGGCAGAACGGCTGTTTCCGGAGCCTCTCTGGGGACTCTCCCGTGAAGCTGGCCCGAGGGTGTATGCACATGTGTGTGCATGCACGTATGAGTGTGCATGTGTGTGCTGCGGGGGCAGGGACGAGGGAGGGGTATGGGTTGATGAATGACAGGAGTGATCATCTCTTGTCCCCTTTGGAATTTAGACCAAATGTCCCGTTGCCCTCTGGGAAAAGGTTTCTCCTGACTCCGGCCGTCTATTTCGACGGCTGTGAGTGAGTCACTGAGCTCCCAGAGAGCAAAGACCACCTGTTAAGCATCTGGCACACGGTAAATGTTCGTTTTTATGTAACAACTAGAGGCCCGATGCACGAAGATTCATGCAAGAGTAGGCCTTCCTTCCCTGGCTGCCGGCACCGGCTTCCCTCTGGCACCCGGGACCCAGGCTTCCCTCTTCCAGCCGCCAGTAGGCACCCGGGACCCGGCTGGCTTCCCTCCGGCCCTGGCGTCTTCAGGAATGACGTCCGGTCTAATTAGCATATTACCCTTTTATTATTATAGATAACCTCATTTGTGGCGAATGCGCTCTGTGCCAGGCATATGACGCGCCATAAATTATTCCTAACCCTCAGAGCCTCTCTGGTATGGTCATGAGCTCCATCTTACAAATCAAGGCCGGTGCTCAGCAAGGCGACGTGGCTGCCCAGGTCACATGGCCGGGGGAGGGGGCCAGGCGCTGGGGCTGCCCTGACAGGGCTGCGGCCCCTCCCGCCTGCAGGTGGGTGACATCACCATCCTGGTGAACAACGCCGCCGTGGTCCACGGGAAGAGCCTGATGGACAGCGACGACGACGCGCTCCTCAAGTCGCAGCACATCAACACGCTGGGCCAGTTCTGGGTGAGGACGCCTGTGCCCGGACCCAGGCCTGGGCGTGGCGGGGACACGCCTTCCCTCCAGGGGCCTGGGGAGGTGGGGGAGGCTCACCAGGGCTTGGGCTCAGGCCCAGGGGGATACCCAAGGACAAGGTGCTGGACAGGAGGAACGAGGGCCCAGGAGGCGTCTCCCGGCTCTGTGGCTGCAGGGCAGGCCGCCCCGGCCCCTGCTGTTCCGGGAGGCTCCATCCCTGGGCAGTGCGTGCGTGCAGGGTGGTCTGTTCCCCCTGAGAGAGCGGGAGAGGGGCTTTGGGGAGGTACATCTGCTCCACTCTGACCCCCTGCCCACCCTCAGACCACCAAGGCCTTCCTGCCGCGCATGCTGGAGCTGCAGAACGGCCACATCGTGTGCCTCAACTCGGTGCTGGCGCTGTCCGCCATCCCCGGCGCCATCGACTACTGCACCTCCAAGGCCTCGGCCTTCGCCTTCATGGAGAGCCTGACCCTGGGGCTGCTGGACTGCCCGGGCGTCAGCGCCACCACCGTGCTGCCCTTCCACACCAGCACCGAGATGTTCCAGGGCATGAGGGTCAGGTCAGTGAGCAGGGGGCCCCCCCTCCCTGGGCCAGGTCCCCTGCAGTTTGGACCCGGAGGGAGGCTTATCACAGAGAGAGCACAAATATGAAAAGCACCAGAGCCCGTTCCCTTTGGCTTTGAGCTCTGGCACCCGACTCTGTGAGACGGGGGGCCCTGTGGGGGTGTAGGGTCCTGCTTCTCAGGCCGGGAGCTCTTACAAGTCCTGCCGTGCGCAGTGGACTGTCACCCACCGTGAGGGAGAGCAGCGCGGACACTGAGGCGTGTGGGTGGATGGAAAAGCATTACGCTGAGCAGAAGAAGTCAGAGGCAAAGACCCCACTCTGTGTGGTTCCGTCTGCATGACGTTCCGGAGCAGGCAGAACTGGGCCGTGGTGATAGAAGTCAGAACCGGGGCACCCCTGAAGAGGGGAGAGCCTGCCAGGGAGCACGAGAGAACCTTCTAGACTTTTAGGAATGCTCTCTCTTCTTGATCTGGGCGGTGGTTACAAAGGTAAAAGTTAATCCCACTGCACACTTAAGTTGGATGCCTTTCATTATATGCCAATTATAGGCGTCCACTGGAGTGGGTGCCATGTGGGAGTCGCTCACCCCCCCCCCCTTTGCGATGGTAATTGAGTATGGTTTTGGGGATCAGGAATCAAAGCGCCTGGTTTTGCATCACACCTCAGCTGCTGGGCGGCTGTGAAACGTTGAGCCAGTTTTGTTACCTCTCTGAGCTTTTACTTCACTTGACTTCGTCTGTAAAACCGTGGGAATGCTATCTCCTCCGTGGGATTATTAGGAGAATTAAAAGCAACACCCGTAACATCTAGAGAAAAGCCTGGGGCACGCTCCGGGCTCAGTCACGAACCACAGCTCTTTCTTGTCGTTGTTAATCCTCACCCGGGGGTATTTTTCCCATTGCTTTATAGAGAGAGTAGAAGGGAGAGGGGGGGGAGAGGAACATCAATGTGAGAGAGACACATTGATCGGTTGCCTCCCTCATGTGCCCCATTGAGGGGGCTGGGGATCAAACCTGCAGCCGAGGTACGTGCCCTTGACCGGGAATCGAACTCCTGACCCTTCAGTGCGTGAGGCGATGCTCTAACCACTGAGCCCACCTGCCCGCGCACCACTAACAATAAACCTCTTCCTCAGGCATCTGCTAGGAATCTTCCTGGCAGGTCCTATCTTCAGGGCTTCAGTGTGTCACAGGAGTGTACATAGCCACCTGACTTGCACGCAAATGATCATAGACTCTGAATGTGGAGGAGGCTGGATTCACGCCTGTTCCTGCTCCGTGTTGGCTTCCCCCGCTTCCCCCACCCCGCCATGAGGTCTTGGTTTGGTTCCTTCTATCTGGGCATACAGGAAGTGCTCCGTAAGTGCACACAGGGTGGAAATGCAGCGGCGGCAATCACAGCTTTAATTGGGCGCCCTGGGCACAGACCTCGCCTTGCATCTAGCTCACCCTCCAGCACTTTCCTCTCCATCACGTGAGAAGGAAACTCCAGGCTTTCCCAAGTCATTTTCCCACAGCCGTGCCAAGTGTGGGTCCAAACTGCCTGGGACCAAATCCCAGCTCCGTGTCACCCTGGGCAAGTCCCCTCGCCTTCTGTGCTTGGTCTCCTCATCTACAAGGAGGGGTTGATGAGAGTGCCCCCGCTCATGGGTCCCATGCTCCTGTGTGTGCATACTGGCCTGCCTGGCAGGGGGCAAGCTCTAGCTGAAGGCTAGCTACCTGGCGGGCAGGGAAGGCCCGAGGGCCTAGGAGAAGAGGAGTAACGGGTGATTGGTCAGCACCAAGCTCTCATTTCCTAAAGAAAGAAAACAAAAAAAAAAGGAGGAAAGCATTGGCTTCCTCCCCAGCCAGGCTGGAGGGTGGGAGGCGGATGTTTAGGACAAAATCAATGGGTTTTTCAGCAGCAGTGCCCTATGGGGGCCGGGGTGGGGGGTGCTTGCTATGTGTTAATTGCCACGGATTGATCTGTGTTCCAGCCACAGCAGATGCTTTAGAAACATTGCCTCCCCCCACCCCCCCGCCCAGCGAGCTCTCTCCCCATTTCACAGACGAGAGAACTGAGGCTCAGAGGAGCAAGCTCACTGCCCAAGGCCTCACAGATAGAGATCGGCTGAGCAAGCTTTTTCCAGAGTGGGTGCTGCCTCCGTGGGAGTTGAAAGCCCTGTTGGTGCTGTGTAGCCCTCCCACCCCCACGGAGAGAAGGAGCCGGTTCCTCCCACAGAGGTGAACTGAGGGGCCCTCCGGTCCTCCTGCAGGGGCCTTGCCTGGAAGGGCCCCCTCTCCCCCCCCCCCCCCCCTCCTGGACCCGCGGAGCTGGGTCTCTCCCCTGTCTGCCCTCCCCCCGGGAGCAGGACTGGCCCAGGTGAGGATGGAAAGCCAGACTGTCTGCCGTGTCTGTGGGGCTCCGACTCCAGCGAGCTGCCTCCCCGCCTTCACCTCTGCCGGCCCCTGGAGGCTGGTCTTGCCGATGGCAGCGTGTGGGATCGGGATCTTAGTGGAACGCTGAGGACGCCCAGGGCGGCAGGGAGGGGGTTGGGGGGGGGTGAGATCCCGTGGGGGGCCCAGGAGTCGCCCTTTGCCCAGGGTGACATCAGACCCAGGTGACTCATCCGCCTTAATCCTGCTGGTGCCAGAGCAGCTCACAAGCCCTTTGTGGATTGAGGTCAGAGCCAGAGGCATCGGGCTGGGCCTCAGGGCAGGGAGCGAGGGCGGGGGCGGGGCTCTGTGCAGGCCTCATCCCCCACCCACTCCCCAGAGCCTCAGTTTCCCTCTCTGTGAATTGGGGTGAGTGATTCCCGGCGAGCACTTAGACCAGGCCTGGCACTCGGGGGTGTCATCAGTCTATGGGTCTCAGGCCGGAAGCCTGGGCCGGGGCAGGAGAAGCCGATGTTTGCTTATTCAATCGTGTATTCGCCACTCTGTGAAGGCTTCAATGTGTGAGTGACCCAGCAGGCGGGGCAGACAAGGCCAATCTCTGGAGGCAGGGTCAGCAGGACACATCTGGGGAGGAGCAAGTCGATCATTCATCCAACCATTCAGCAAGTGTTTATTGAGCACCTGTTATGTGCGGACACAGCACGTGGCAGATACAACAGGGAGCAAGACCCAGCAGACCCCTGCCCTCGGGGAACGCACAGCCTGTGGGGGGAGACAGGCCGTTAATAAAGAAACAAGCCATCAGGCCAGGCCATTGCAGGCGTGGTGAATGCGGCGAAGCACGTTAGGGCGGGTGGGGGGGGCGAGATCAGAGGCTATTCACTCCGAGTGGACCAGCCGAGACGCCTCCCTGATGGGACAGCTGGTGAAAGACCCTGAGACAGGAAAGAACTTCGGTGATGGGAACCAAAGACTGGCCAGGAGGGAAGGGGGGCCAGGCGGCAGGCAGCCGCCCACCAGGAGTGAGCAGGGCTCTAGAGAACACGGGGACCCTGGGGGGGCGGGGGGTTGGGGCCCTGGTGGCTGGGCTGCGAGTCCTTGATTCTCAAAAGGAGACTCAGTGGGCAGAGGGAGGGAGTCAGGATCTTCTGACACATCTGGGGGGCCGGGGGAGAGGAGAGGGGTTCCCAGCAGGTCTCAGGTCTCCCAATCGCGGGTGTTCTCATGGAGATGCCAAAGGGATGACCCAGACCTGTCCGCGCGGGCACTTTCCCTGGGGAAACCCTCTGTGTCTCTCCCTGCGTTCAGGTTCCCCAACCTCTTCCCCCCGCTGAAGCCGGAGACGGTGGCCCGGAGGACGGTGGAGGCCGTGCAGCTCAACCAGGCGCTCCTCCTGCTCCCGTGGACGATGCACGCCCTCATTATCTTGAAAAGGTACGAGGCTGGGGAGTGGGCACGGGGCCAGGCTCCTGCCAACCGCTCGTGGCCCCCGGGGGGAAGAGGCCTCAGGCAGGAGAAAGTAACACGGGATCGATTGGTCATGTCTGCTGTGGGCGTGGAGACAAGCAGTGGGGGCTTGTGTGCCAAGGGTGTCCTGTACTGAATTTGGGGCCACGGTTCTCAAACTTGCTGGTCGCAGGACCCCTTTACAACCTTAAAAATTAATTTTTAAATATATTTTTATTGATTTCAGAGAGGAAGAGAGAGATAGAAACATCAATGATGAGAGGGAATCATTGATTGGCTGCCTTCTGCATGTTGGACCGAGCCCGCAACCCAGGCATGTGCCCTTGACGGAATCGAACCTGGGACCTTTCGGTCTGTAGACCGATGCTCTATCCACTGAGCCAAACCAGCCAGGGCTACAACCTTAAAAGTGATTGAGGTGCCCAAAGAGCGTCAGCTTATGTGAGCTGTATTATTACTGCTTACTGTCTTAGAAATGAAAACTGGGAAAACATTTTACAAGATTTATACACTTGTCTATATTCACAATATTTATTCAATCAATTCCGTGTTAACATAAATGATTTCTTATGAAAAGTAAGTACATTTTCAAAAGAAAAAAAAAAGAACGTAGTGAGGAGAATGGCATTGTTTTCCTTTCTTGCAAAACTCGTTATCGTCTAACGCAGTGGTCAGCAAACTCATTAGTCAACAGAGCCAAATATCAACAGGACAACGATTGAAATTTCTTTTGAGAGCCAAATTTTTTTAAACTTAAACTTCTTCTAACGCCACTTCTTCAAAATAGACTTGCCCAGGCCGTGGTATTTTGTGGAAGAGCCACACTCAAGGGGCCAAAGAGCTGCTGGTGGCTCTCGAGCCACAGTTTGCCGACCACGGGTCTAACGTAATTGAAGACAACCGGATTCTTCTATCTGCTTCTGATTTTAATCTGTTGTGAGAGGATGCGTGAAAAGGCAGATCACACCTTAGTCTGATTATAAAAGTAGCTTGACCTCGCAGACCACCAAAGAGGTCTCAGGTACCCCCAAGGGTTCCTGGGCCACACTTTGAGAACCACTATTCTAGCACCTACTCGTTGGCCGCAGCCTTCAGGAAGTTGAATCTAATGGGGGAGACAGAGCTTAGGGTGCTGCAGGATCCACAGGAGTGTCACAGAGCTGGTCAGGTGGGTTTCCCGGCGCAGACCACCTGGGAGGTGGGCTGATGAGAGGAGACGGCCTGCCTCCAGGATCTGCCCAGCATCCCATTCCCTAGAACTTTCCAGATTTTGGGAGCAAACCCTCCCCATGGAGCCCCAAACTGCAGGGGCCATTCCATGCCACCTATGCAGGTTTCACGGCCACGGACTCCTGGCTCCTCTGGGCCCCCCGCCACCTCCAGCCCCCAAGCCCTGGCTGGCTGCACCCTCTGCCCCAGAGGCTCTTATGGGAAGTGAGGCACCAGGTCCCTTGAGCAGACACCAGCTCCAGCTTCCCTCTGGCTCTGTGTCCCATGGCTCCAACTGCGGGCACAGAAACCTCACAGCGCAGGGGCCGGCCATCAGCCCCTCCTCCTCAAACTCAAAGCCCTTTCAGAGCCACGGAGCAGGGTCCGGGCTGGGGGCACCTGAGGGCATTGGGGCCATACCGCGGCCTCCCTCAGGCCGTGCTGCCTGTTGCTCTGAGATGCTCCTTGGCTGCCTCCGTGAGCCCCGAGGAGAGCAGGCTGCCTCCTTCCACCTCGGGAGCTTGTTAGCAGCCTTTCAGACATTCTAGAAAAAGGCTAGAACTTCTCCGTGCGCTCACAGGAAGCCCCCAGCCTACATTTTCTGTTCTGTCCCCTGCTACCCTCCCACAGGAAGCAGAGGCCCCCCCCTCCTCCCCATGCCCCGCACGACACCCCGTCTTCACCTTCCCCAAGAGAAATCTTTACCAGTTCAACGCCATCGACACCGCCCCCAGGAAGCCTTCCAGATTGCTCTCGCTGGAAGGGGGCCTTTCCCATGTTGCACCACAGTGGGCGAGGGCCCTTCAATTGGATTCAACAAATGGACTGAGGCCCTCTCGTGCCGGGGCCTGTGCTAGGGGCCAGACGCAGAGGTGAACTCTCTGGGCCTGACAAGCAGACAGTGAGGACCACACCAGGGCTTGCTGGGGAAGCAGTGCACCATGGGAGCCCAAGGAGAGCCTGGGCGTGAGTGTGGGGCGTTTCCCCGGAGGAGGGGACACGTAGTCCTTAAGGCCTCAGCCCCACATAGTAAATATTTGTAGGATAAGTGGCATTTGGAGTTACTTGATCTCTGAGATACCTGTGGGCCCTAAAATGCAAAGAATGTGGCTTTGGAAGTTTATTTCCCACCCTTTGCCTTGTCAGCAGCGGTTTATCCACTGACTTAAAAGCCCTTCCTCCATGGTGGGTGGGTGGGGGGTGGCGTGTGGGCTTGCGAGAGGGGGTGGGGAGAGTTTAGGGGCATCCCTCTACTGCGCCATCTTGTGTGGCCACAGTGACCCAGCTGCTGGCCCCCCACCCGCTGACCATCTTGTTTTCTCTCTCCTCGCCCCCCCCAGCATACTCCCACAGGCCGCGCTGGAGGAGATCCACAGATTCTCAGGAACCTACACCTGCATGAACACTTTCAAAGGGCGGACATAGAGGCAGGACGGAGACATGCTCGAAAGCCACGGAGCCTGCTGGGGCCATGGCACCTGGACACACTTCTGCTGGGTGGGCAGGCCTGTCCTCTCCCTGGGAAGAATCCGGTGCCCCCCGCCAGCCCCAGGACCTTTGCACAGGACTGACGGGCATAACTCTGGCCCCCAGGGGGAGGCAAGAAACCAGCCAGCAGCCGCCTTGACACTTTTGTACATTTCTGATTCTGTAGAGTTTATTGTTAAATTGCTTCTCAAA
Source organism: Eptesicus fuscus (assembly GCF_027574615.1). Taxonomy (NCBI): domain Eukaryota; kingdom Metazoa; phylum Chordata; class Mammalia; order Chiroptera; family Vespertilionidae; genus Eptesicus; species Eptesicus fuscus. Next base: position 7,062,230 of record NC_072481.1, on the reverse strand, counting down.
GCTAACCAGCCTCAGCAGTTGTGCAAAGACTATTTCTGGGAGGGTCTGTGCCCAGATGATCCTCCTTCCCCTCCAAAACCCACTCATCCTCAGCTTCTGCAAACTGGTTGAACGGCAGGAATGAAAAATAAAGAGAGAAGGCTTTTGCGAGTTGCTTTGTTGAAATGCTTGGCCCTGGTCCTTGGTGGCAGTGGGGAAGGGACCAGCCCCAACCACAGCACCCCATCCTTTGAGAGAGAGCTGGTCTGTGTGGGGTCCCCAGCGGACAGGAGTGAAATGGGGGAGAAGAGGGCAGAGATCGGGAGGGAATTGGAGCCTGGGCCTGGGCGTACAGGGTCCTTGCTGACTCTGCCAGGCCCCTCCCAACGCCAGGGGTTCGGGAGCACTTGCTTCCCCGCGCCCTTCCCTGAAGAGCCGTGAACTAGGCTGCAGAGCAGCCCCCTGCGCTGCCACGGCCCCGCCCGCCACGAAGCCACCGACTCAGGAGAGCAGATCAGTCTCCGTTGAGCACCGGTGTCCACTGGGCACGTGCTGGGCGCCAAGAGGGGACTGTTGCCGAGAAGCCAAAACCCTGAAGGCACCAGCAGCACCAGGCCCGTGCCACGTTGGCTGCAGGGGGTAGAAGTGAGCTGGCACAGGAGGGGGGGGTCTGTGCCGCAGGGGAGATGGGCACGGGCTCAGTCATCGGGAAAACGCCAGCCAGGAGGAGTGGGCAGAGGTGCCCCGGGGTTCCCAGGTGTGCCTTCTCCGCTCCTGCAGGAGCTTAACAAACCTGACCTTGGGCACAGGGACGGGGGGCCCTGGCGTCTCATCTAAGTAGCCTCCGTCCACACAGCTCCCACGGGGAACAGGGTTCAGGGCCGGGGAGCGGCGGGGCAGGCAGTGAGGAGAAGGTCACCAGCCACAAATTCAATGGAGGGACTTCCCCGAGGGTTGCTTAAAGCCTGCCGAGCGCACTCAACAGCCGAGGAAGGCTGGTCCCGCAGCCTGGGTGGTGGTGGGTCTGGTCTGTGTGCAGACACGCCAAGTCCTGATCGCGCCCACCGTGTACCGAGCGCCTGCCGAGTCCCGAGGCCTGGCATCTCACTGCTGGTTACCCACTGCCCCCAGCAGCAGCCGGAGACCAGGAAACAGCTCTCCAGGGCCCCTTCCGGACTGCCAGCAGCCACGGTGTGTTATCAGCCAGGACGTGACCCCCAGGTCTCAGGCCCCCTGCCCGTGGAGGGTGGCTGCTGCTCTGTTCTGCATCGTCTTCATTCGGGGACCCTGGCCGACCAAGGAGCCTTCGTGGGCGTGGACGACGTCCCCTTGTGACAGAGGGAGACTCACCCGGCCGCCCGCACACTGGCTCTGACACTCTGCCTGGAAGCAATGCACGGCACTTCCGCTCACATGTCATTGGCCAGAGCCGGTCATGTGATCAAGCCTCCCCATGGAGGCAGCTGGGTATACCATCTCCATGGAGCGGTGACAGGACTTCTAAATACAATACCCTCTGCCACACAGCGGGAGATGGCGCCCGTGAGAACGGAAAAACCCAGCTGTAGGCAGAGGCTGCGGGAGGCAGAGGCTGAGGGAGCAGATGACACCGAGCTGGGATGACATGGTGACCTCGCGGGGGCCCACCAGGTGCTGGGCAGAGGCCCAAAGAGGCACTGACCATTTTGCAGGAGAGGAAACAGGCTCAAAGCGGAGAAGCTGCGTGCCCAGGTGTGTGCGGCTGGTGAGTACCCACGTCAGAATGTGAACCCGACTCTATCCAGCCCACAAGCCGCCTCTCCTACTGCATCACCTTCATTGTGGTCCTTGCGGCCGTGTGTCGCCAGAGGGTGGGGCAGGGAGAATGTTGCTGAAGGGGTCGGCCTGGCACCCTTGCCGGCCTGGCGAGGTCGAGCCTGGAGTGTCCACTCATCACCCATCTTTGGTGTCTGGACACGGTGGGTGCCCTGGGCTCGGCCTGCCCGCAGCTGTCCCACCACCGCCCGGGGCCTGTCGCTGTTCTCACAGGGAGCCAGGCTGGGCAGGCCCGTCTCGGAGCGCTGGGATGGAAGAGCAGGAAGAAGTGGGGATCCTGCCGGCTGAGCCCCGACTTTTCTGACCGTTCTTGAGTGGCAGGCGGGCTCTGTGCTCCCAGCCTGGCTCCGGGCCAGCCTTCGGGGAGGATCTGACTCTCGGGGTTCCATGAAGCTGCACTTGGCCTGCAGGCCGGGAATGTGAGGACCCGGGAGTCTAAGAGGACGCCAGCCCCGCTCAGGCAGGGCCCAGGGAGAGCAGAATCGGGGTCGTGGCTGCAGTGGGACCTCGCGGCTTCCCAGGGCCCCAGGAGCTTCTCCTGCCTGCCGGCCGGGCCTGGTCTCACCCTCCTCCCTCCCTCCCTGCTTGGACACTTTCAGTCTTTTTCTGGATCTTTTCCCAGAGGAACCAGGGAAAAAGCCTTGGGCAGGTTCCCAGGAGGCCCATCCTGGTCCCTCCCCAAGATGGTCTGGCAGCGTGGAGCCTTGGAGAGTGCGAGCGGAGAGCTAATTCCGTCCCCAGGCCTAGCCAAGCGCAGGAGAGTGACAAGCACTCCGCCTCCCCGAACCCCGAGGGGCAGGACAGGGTGTGCCAACCCTGGGAAGGAGGCTCGGGCCCTGGGAAATGACCCAGTTGCCATGCCCGGGGCTCCTCCCCATCGCCGAACAGAACCAGATTGGAGGGGGGCCCCAAGCCCCATCCTGACGTGGGTCCAGGCGGCCGGGCTACCTGGCCTGAGCGGGGTTCCAGATGGAGTCCCGTGGCCACTGGGCCGCCCAGGGCCAGATGCTCTGAGAAGTGGACTCCCTTCTCCTCAGAGCAGAATGCTGCCGGGCCGACCACAGTGCCCCGCCCCCAGCCCTTCTGACAGGCGACAGCCCACGGCCCTGGGGACGTCCCAGTCTGATGGGGACAAAAGGAGGAAGCCGGTCTCAGTGCTGAGCAGCAGGAGGGCAGGAAACAATTATGGGGGTGCATGGGGCGGGGGTCAGGTCAGGGCACTCCCGCCCACCACAGCACCCCCAGGACTTCTCCGGCTGGGGGTCAGCGCTGATGTTCAGGGCGGGGATCAGAATAAGCCCAGAGGTCTGCTCATCAGGAGACTGTCCACACACATGCCTCTCGCTCCAGGCAAAGCCAGGAGGTGACCCGCCCATCCACCCACTTGCAATTGTCCTGGTGGGAGTGGGAGGAAGCCGGGGGGCAGCCCCGAGGAGGGCCGAGGAAAGGGCCCGAAGGGGGTGGGGAATGGGGACGCTGTCCTCCCGCACACTGGGCGGCTCCGGCGTTGCTCTGGCACCTGGGCCACTGCTGGCTCCGGGGGGGCCCTTTGCGCCCAAGTCTCTCTGTGGCTCGGGGTGAAAATAAACACAGGAGCCCCCTGGGCAGTCACGGCTGGGAGCGGCGGGACGGCCACTGCCCTGCTGGGCAGCTGCTCTGCTCCAGGGTCTCTCAGGTGCATGGCCAGTCTCAGAGGCAGGGCCCTCAGAGAGCCCCCCCAACCCTCAGGCAGGGAGGGCCTGCCCTGATGCTGGCCTCACGCACAGCTGTGCAACCAGGGTCATGACCTCTCTGGATAGAAGCAGCTGTGGGAACGTTTCTGCAGGGCCCTGAAGCCTGGATGCCCCTGGCCGGTGCTCACATGGCTGAGAGCCCACACCTCCATCCCCGCCTGCCAGGTGTCTCACCTGAGGCGGAGGGAGGCTCAGCCTGTCCCATCCCCACCTGCAGGCGTCTCACCTGAGGCCGAAGCCCAGCCTTCCGCCCCGCTGGGCTCACCCTTTGCCACTGGGATCAGGTCCGCACAGAACTGCGTCGTTGCGATGTCGTTCACACAGCGAGCGCCCAAGTCGCCCGTTCAGAGTGTGCAGCGCGACGTGCTTCGTATATTCCCGGGCTGAGCAGCTGTCACCACAGACACCGCTGGGAACACGTGTACAGGGCGGGCCTTCTGTGTCCGGCTCCATCCGCGAAGCATGATGTTGTCAGGGTTCATCCTGCAGGTACCTGAGCCTCTTCCTGTTCACGGCCAGACGGCCTCGCACTGCGCGTCGGCCACAGTGCGTGCGCTCGCCCGGGCCTCCTCCGGAGGGACATTTGGGCCACTGGCACTTCCCGTGCTCTTGTTCCGCCTGCCTCTCCCCACGCGACACACCCCATGCGCGCCGGGGCCGGTCCGCGGTGCTCGCACCCAGCATCGCGCGGGGCACGGCGGCACCGGGTAAGTGTTTGCTGTCGGGAGGAAGAGGGCAGGACCTCTGGCGGCTGTGTCACAGGCAGCCGACCTCGGTGTGCGGCCTTCTCCCCTCCGCCTTCCCGTGCGCGTGCACAGGGCCCCGCACAGAAGCCGGCGTGTAGGATGCGTGTTCCCCACGGCGGCACTGTGGACGTTTCGGTCCGGATGACTGTGGGGGCCGTGCTGTGCCCTGAGGATGTCTGGTGACATCCCCGGTCTCTGCTCACTGGACGCCTTTCCCTCCAAGTTGTGACAACAAAAATGGTTCCAAAAATGTCCCCCACGGAGCTAACTGGCCCCTGGTGGACAACCCCTGGCCTACACACAGGTTCTTTTTTATTTTTTTAATATATTTCATTGATTTTTACAGAGAGGGAAGGGAGAGGGATAGAGAGTCAGAAACATCGATGAGAGAGAAACATCGATCAGCTGCCTCCTGCACACCCCCCACTGGGGATGTGCCCGCAACCAAGGCACATGCCCTCGACCAGAATCGAACCCGGGACCCCTCAGTCCCCAGGCCGACGCTCTATCCACTGAGCCAAACCGGTCAGGTTCTTATTCTTTCCCATCACCACCACCCCACCCCCCCCCAGGAGGACTTGGCCTTGAACAGCAGAGGAGTCTGAGGACCAATGAGAGGGTTAGTGGCCTGGCCACGGGGTGGGGACATGCAGGTTCTGCCCCCAAGGGGGTCCTTCACCCCCAAGCCGGGGCCAGAGATCAGGAGGCCCCCGACGACCCGCCCCGGGCCTGCCAGGTCACCTCCAAGTGTCCCTTTCTCAGTTTCAAACTCCCTCACGCCGCCCTCTTGGTGAGTTCAGCCAGCACGGCAGTGTTCTGGCCTGCCCCCCTACCCCCCCCCCCGCCCCCGAATCCTTATCATTCCTTTCATTTTTCAATGTTCACGGGACAAAGGAAATCAGCACTCGGAGGCAGACACAAGCTGCGTTCGTTCCTTAGCCGCTGCTGAGCTGTAACTGGATCCGGCTTGGGGAGGTCACGCTGGGACCGTGAGCGGAGCCTGGCTGTGGGCATGTTAACAGCCACACCCCTGGCGTGCGGAGCGGGAGACGAGGCAACTGTCCCCCGAGTGCCAGGATGGGCTACGGGGCGGTGGGCTTCTCAGGCGGGGGGGGGCGGTGGTGGAGGACCGACGGAGGACCTGGGGCGGCCCACTTGGCCCGTCCAGCCGGGAACGTGGAGCAAGCAGAAGGGGGAAGAGGCTCGGCTTCGGTCCCGACCTGTGGCTGAAGTTCCAGATGCTGGCTCTGTGGGCCCTGAGCCTCCGTTTCCTCGTGTGCAGGATGAGACCAATAGCCTTGTCCTCCAGGGCGTTTTTTTGTGTGAAAATCAGGGGAGTAACACCCATAAATTAATACATGTGTGCTTGGCATTCACAGATAGCCATTCATAAATTAATACATTTATATTGTTATGTTTATTTTCTAATCAAAGTTGTAACTTATTTGTTGTGTACTTGGTACAGGACAGACCCTCGGTGCTTCCTGTGTGTTTAATAATTAACACCCCCCCGCCCCCGGCACTTCCAGGAAAACAGGGGTAGCAAGAGGTGCAGTCACCTGCTCAGGGCTTACCACAAGCTGGCAACTGGCAGAGCCAGGATTTGAACCCGAGTCTAGTGGCAAAGCTCTTGTGCTCCGCCCCTTGGGTCTCATGGATTCTTGGCTAAGAAGCCTCGTATGGAAATAGCGGGGAATATGATACTAGTCATTAGTCGCCGATGTTGCTATCGGCCACGCAGCCGGGTCTCTTCCCGGCCCCCCCAGGGCCGTGGCGCTGCCGGGTTCCGACACCCGCGGCCACTGCTCAGTCCCGGTTGCAGGTGGGCCGAGGCAGGCCGGCCTCGGGCAGTCACCTGAGGTCTTACTGTGACCAGACGTATTCCAGATGGGTTTCCCTGCAGGGTTTGCTGGGGTTGCCCTGCCTCTGCACTGTGGGCCCGGGAGGGAGGGAGCGTCTGTGCCCCAGCCCATCCTCAGACACACATGCTTGAGCGCGCACGCACGTGCACACACACACACACACACACACACACACACACTTCCAGTCCTCAGGGCTGGCGCAAAGCCGGTGCCCGTGCAGAGTGCTCCCCTTAGCCAATTTCTGAGCCCCTAAAATGTGCCCAGCAGCCTGCCAGGTGCTTTAAGGAACACTTAATTCCCAGGGTGCCCGCTGAGGGCGTGAGCCGTGGTGAACAGGAGTCGGCCAGGCCCGAGCAGGGAGCTGGAGTTCCCTTTGTGCTTCTCCCAGCTCCGCCTTGTCTCAGCCCCTCTCTGAGGGCATGAGGGGCTGGCGGCTTCTTGGTCCGGGTCCCAGCAACAGACACTGACTAGACGGGGGAGCTCAGCGGGGCCGGGCAGACCAAACACCGGGCTTGGGAACTGGCAGAGGCTGAGCAATGCAGCTGGACCACAGCCCCCCGATCCTACCACCGGACAGTCTGGACCCTGAGTGCCCCTGTGGCCCTGGACTTTCCCTGCTGCTACCACTACTGAAGAGGACACACCCCCTCCCCCCCCCCCACCCCCCCACACACACACACTTGTCGGTGTCACTGGTTTGAGTCAAAGGCTGGGGGAGCATCTGATTGGTGAGATGGTGATGGCAGGCCCTGCCCTGCAGCCAGGAGCAGGGCAAACAGACGTGGAGCCTGCTGGTTAATGGCTTTCCTCCAGGAGTTCCCCTGGAACCACCCTGAGCCTCCGACCAGCAGGTGGCTCCCCACAGGACACTGGCAGACCCCTCTGAGTGACCGCGGGCCCCACCCACAGCAATTCTTGCTCAGGCAAAAGGAAGGAGTTATCCATTCGCAGAACTGGACAGCCCAGTGATCATTGGTTGCAGGTATGGCTGGATCCAGGGGCTCCAGCAGTGCTTCCAGGACCTGACTCAGGATCCGCTTTCTCTTCCTTTGCCCTTCAGTTCCACATCCTCTGGGTCGGCTTCACCCTCAGGCACCTTGTTCTAGCAATGAGGGCACCCTGGCTGCTCAGCTCCAGCCTCACACCCTCCCAGGTTCAAGGACAGCAGGGAAAAGGGCCCTTTCTTTTTAGTCATCCAGAGTTCATTCTGATTGGCTTGATCTGAAGCACATGCCCACATGTGAACCAATCGCAGCCGCTAGAGACATGCAGTGCTCTGCCTGGCCAGTCCTGAGTCCTGTGGCCTGTTTTACAGCCTGGGAGGGAATGACCCCGCTGAAACACACCGCTGCGAGTTGGAGAGGGGTTGGTTCCCCACGTCCAGTGGGGTGCCTTGGCCAGGAGAAGGGTGAGAGGAGTCTGGGTAGCAAAAGCAGCTGTCACCGGAATGGCCGTTGGAAGACTTCCTGCCTTGCCGCTGGGCCTTTCAGAGTGACAGCTGGCCGTGTCCTGACGGGCAGTCCTGCGTTCCCACAAGGGGACTCTGGCCTCCGTGACTGACAGTTGGCCAGCGTGGTGACAGGCGGTTGGCGGCCCTCCTCTTGACTCCTGGCCCCTCCTGACTGGCAAGCAGTGGGTGCCCCGGGGGGCAGTTGGCTGGTGCAGTGCTTGGCAGTGGACCAGGCCTAGCTGGCCATCCCTCGTGGGACTGGCCTGAGGGATGGCCCGCCCGCCATCGTCTCTGCCTCTGCCCCTCTTGGCCACACCGCTCAGAAAAGCCTTTTGTCCCCGAGTGGTAGCAGGAGCTCCCGTCCAGGGGAGCGAGAGGCCACTCGGGGCCAGCAGTGCCCTCTGGGAGCCAAGGACAGTGGTTCCGGAATGTGGGGATTCGGGGAACATCCTGCTCACGCACTGCCACTCAGCTTCCAACCAATGGCCCTGAAAGGCCGGCCGTGGCAGGCACTGGAGGGAGGGGTGGCAGTGAACTGAGCAGGCAGACAACTGACGCCCTGGGATGTCAGCCCAGCAGGGAAGAGGGCCCGACTCGCGTGATGACGTGTTCGGTGTGACACGTGTCGGGTGGGGGTGTGTGGGGTGGCCCTCCGGAGAGTGATGTGGAAACTGAGACCCCGGCCAGTCTCCCTTGGGAGGATCGGAGAGAAGGCCCGGCTCAAGGAGTGTTTCAGGCAATAGAGAAGGTCCCAGCGGCTGGAGAGTCAGTAAGGCCGGATCGTGGGGGACATGATGGGCCTGACAAGGATCTGGAACCTTCCACCACCAGCAGTGACATGGTCAGGTTTTCATCGTGGAAAGATCATTCCAGATCGAGACAGACAGACAGACCGATCGTGGGGGACATGGGCGGAAACCAGGAGGTGGCCCAGAGCAGGAGAAGCGGATGTGGAGATGTGGGGGATGTGAGGGATGGCTGCATGTAGCACCCACGGCCTGGGAGCTGCCCCACGCTGTGCTGTGAGTGGGCAGCTGCTGAGGAATGTCCGCAGCGGGATCAGGTTCGTGTACAAATGAGGGATTCCCTGTGTGCACACCGCCCGCCCGTGCACACACACCCACCCACGCGCGCCTTGTCTGTGGGGGACAGTCACTTGGGATGCGGAGCAGGATGGGCTGGGACTATTCATTCTTTTTTTAAAAATGTGTTTTTGGTGATTTTAGAGAGAGGAAGTGAGAGGGAGTGAGAGAGAGAAACATCGATCGGTTGTGCACCGGATGACACTCAACCAACTAAGCCACACGGGCCAGGGCTGGGACAATTCATTCTTTACGCACCGTTGTGTCTTCACTGGCCGCTGTAACGTGTTCCTCTTACAGTTCTGAAAAGGGTCTTCATGAAGGAATGCACCGTGAAGGCAGCGGCTGAGAGCTGGCTCTGGGTCGGAGCGCCCTGGGCTAGAATCCTTGTTCCTAGGAGACCTGAGGAGGGTGACCCGGCCCGGCCCAGCCCCGTCTTTCGCCATAAAATGGGGCTGTTGTGTGGATTGTGGGAGATCGCGCCTGTCAAGTGCTTTGCACAGGGCCAGGGCGCTGTCCTCTCCTCTCCGCCCCTCTCCCTCCCCAGCCTTCCTTCCTCCACCCACACTGCCTCCCTCATCCCCGCTGCCTGTGTCCAGAAAAAGGAGGCGAAGATGAGGAAGTCTGGGGGACCGGCCCGGAGAGGCCGGGACAGACGGAAGGCCGCCCCGGGGCCAGGAAAGGAGGCAGCCTCAGCTCAGGGTCGCTGGCCCATGCGTCCGGCTCCTGCCCAGGCCAGGATGACAGATGGCCCCGAAGGGGAGGTCACTGTCTCGGGAGCGGTTGTGTGTTTGGCGGAGGCCGGCGGGTGGGGCGCCTTCTGAGCGCTCGCTCGGCCCATGTCTGGGGCTCGGGGGCCTGGACCTCGCCAGCAACTGGACTTTATTTTGGTTAAAAGATGGGAAGGTCCAGCCATAAATTACCGCCTGGCAGGGCAGCGCGCCTCTCCCCCGGGGCAGCCCGCGGGCCGGAGGCCTCTTCAAGGCCAGCGTGGCCCCCGCCTCTCAGCGCGAGCGGGAGGTCTGGTGGCGGCCTGGAAGCCCAGTGGGGAGGCGGGGGAGAGAGGAGAGGGGTCTGGGGGCCTGGGTTCAGAGCAAGGTTAGCCAAATAGTGGATAAATTAGGCGAGGGAAACAGACAGCTCCCCTCGCGGTGAACTTTTCACCCAGCGAACCTGCTCCTCGCCCACTCTCAGGTGGCGGCAGCGCCCGCCTGGCTGTCACCTCTGGGGGGTGTCACCTGCCTCTTCCCGGCGCCATCACTGCCGCCCCAGGGGAGAGGCTGAGGCCGGAGGGTTCGGGACAGGCTCCGCGTCACGGGGTCTCGGGTAGATACTTGGGATTTGACCCAGCCTGAAGTTCAGACTTTCTCCTTCCCGCCTTCCCCGCAAAGCCCTCTCCCCGGGATTCTGGCAGACCCAGCGCCTGCCTTTGGCAGGGCCTGAAGTCGGCCCTGGGGGTTCGGGCGGGTTCTCTGCGGGACCCTGTGCCCAGCCCCACGTCTCTGCTTGTTTCTGGGCTGAACAACCCCTTGAGCAACCAGCTCTGTCTCCAGGGAGCCCTCTGGCCACCGCAGCCTCCTCTGAGCCGGGCTGGGGACAGGAATGGCCTCAGGCTAGAAGGTGGGTGTTGCCAAGGAGGGCGTGGGGGCCGGGCCAACCCCAGGGAGGATCAGCAGGAAGGGGGGGCTGCCGAGGAGTGGGAGGCAGTCCCGAGACCCCGCCTCCCGCCATCTCCTCCCACCGTCCCGTTCACGGGAGGCGGCCCAGCCTGGGTACAGGACGGCGGCGCTCGGAGACAACCTGTGAGCCGAGCCAGGAGGGAAGGGCGGGACACGCAGGACACCTGGGGGCGGGCACTGGGAGTCGCCTGGTATTCGCTCCATCGCGGGCACGTCGAGACGGATGCCTGTTGCGTGCTGAGCGCGGGGCCTGGGCCGGGAACACAGGCTGCGAGCAGGCCCGCTGCCGTGAGCTCACAGGGCAGTGAGCCCGGTGTGGGAGGGACGGCAGGGGAGACAGACGTGGACAGACAGACAGGTACCCAGACCAAGCACAGGCAAATACCAGCCATGACAGGGCGGTCGGTGAAGGCCTGCGGAGGAGGTGACATCTGAGCTGAGGTCAGAATGATACGGAGGGGACAGCCTCGTCAGGGGAGTCGTGTGGGCCAGGTGGAGAGCTGGGTGGGCCTGAAGCCCAGGGTGACGGGCAGTGTCAGAGGCCAGGCCAAGGTCACAACCTCACATGTGACCTTGACCCTCCTGGTAGATGGTCTCATTGCCTGCTCGAGGCACCCTGCCTCCCTGACAGGGCCACCGCCCGGTCCTACCCACCCCGGGGGCCGCGAACGGATGAGCCCTGTCGTCTGGATGGAGCCTGGGCTCTGTCACGTGTCTTCTGCATGACTTGGGCACCTGACTTCAGCCTGGGAGCCTCAGTTTAGGTTTCTGCGAAATGGGAACTCACGCTGACCTTCCCAAGGCTGGAGGGAGAGTGGAAGAAGGCAGCGGCTTGGGGAGGAAGCTTCCCCAGGGCGGGACGGGGAGGAGACACTGAGCTCACAGCCCGGCAGGAAAGCTGAGCAGGTGGCCTCTGCTCGGGCCACAGACATGGGCCCGGCGGCTGAGATGTCTGTGGGAAGCCATGTCTGTGGGAAGCCATGTCTGTGGGAAGCCATGTCTGTGGGAAGCCATGTCTGTGGGAAGGGCAGCGCGAGCGTCTCTCCCGCCTGCTCGCCTCCAAAGGCCGCGTCTCCGTGGAGAAGCTGCGGGTGCCGCCTTTTCCCATCAAACAAATGTTGCTCATTTCAGGCCAAACCATGTCGAGAACCTGTTCCCCTTGAGTTGTGTTCCTACGAGGGGTCCGCCGCACGGGTCGCCATTTCTTCCCGCCGGGTCCTTCTGCGGATCAGGAGCCCGGCAGCCGGTGGCCAGGGACCACTGGGCATGGACCCCGGGGCCTCGCCCTGTCACCCTGGTCCGGGGCCTCGGAGGCAGGACTTGGGCCCAGGCGGAGGAGGGAGGGAATTGGGTGCTCCTACAGTGAGAGCCCTGATCTCAGAGTCTTCCCGGGGTTCCATAAACCATCGCCCTGCTTTGGTCTCCTACCCTGAGAGTAGCTCTGTTTCCTGATTGGAAAAAGAAGATAGGCTCATTATTATTATCATTATTTTTAATTGATTTCAGAGAGGAAGGGAGAGAGAGGGAGAGAGAGAGAGAAACGTCAATGATGAGAGAGAATCCCTGATCGGCTGCCTCCTGCACACCCCACCCACTCTCAGGAGCCCTCTGTCTGTGTGAGGGCTGCCCACCTGACCGCCCGCGGACAGCTGGACCTGTCACCGAGGAAGTGCCCGTCCCGCGGCGGAACGAGGGAGGGAGGGAATGAATGAGTGAATGGATGAGTGGGTGCACGTACGGGAGCCTTGGATGACAGCTGACTGCTTCAAGAAGAGGTCATCGAGATCATTAGCATCCTGCCCCCCAAAGAAGCAGGGTCTCCTCAAGGCCGAGCCTGGCGCAGCGGGGTTTCCCTGGGGCGCGGCGACCTTCCGGCTTCCTGTCTTTCCCACAGCTCCCGGGCCAGGGGCTTCCCAGAGCAGACGGCCTGTCCATGGGCCCATTGTTGTAAAGTATTTATTTGGTATTCTTAAAAAGACGGTGTCGTGACAAGAAAGAACAAAACGAAGAAGAAGAAGGAAACAACCCCTGGGCATTCACCGGCTGCCCGCGCAAGGACATTGCCGCCCGCAGATGGTCCTGGGACCCAGCTCAGCACAAATTTGTCCGAAGCGGCAGTTTTTTAACTGATGTTTACAGCGCAGCGTTTTCCCTGAGCTCTGTAATAGCTGTCCTCCGAATTTCCCCGTAACCTTTAAAAGTCTCCCTGTAAAGGCCACCTCAGTGGCTTTCCCGTGCGGATGTATGGGTGGTACCCAGATTTTTTTTGTTTTTTCCTGCCATTGACAACAAGGCAGCTGCACGTGTTTGAGCAGCTGTGGCTTCTGCGTCCTGTAAACCTTCTCCTGGGGGTGAGTTCTAATGGCGGGTCGTAGGGACCAGGAACGTAAGGGTGCTCTGGCTTTTCTGGGCATCGTCCTATTTCTTCTCGAAAGGCGCCACCCCCACAGTGCCCAGCCGTCAGTGAGGGTCAGACCTCCTCTGCACTCCTGCCAGCGCGGGGTGGGGCCTTACAAACGCTTTCTTTGCTCACGTGGTAAATATAAAAGTCTCTCGGTGATTGTTAGTGAGGATAAACCTGTCCTCTGCCTCCTCCCTCCCCCGTGGAGGCTCCGAGCAGGCGAGCTTGCCCAGTTCATGAATTTTATTTTATTTTTTATTTATTTATTATTTATTTATTTTTATTGATTTTTTACAGAGAGGAAGAGAGAGGGATAGAGAGTTAGAAACATCGATGAGAGAGAAACATCCATCAGCTGCCTCTTGCACACTCCCTACTGGGGATGTGCCCGCAACCAAGGTACATGCCCCTTGACCGAAATCGAACCTGGGACCCTTGAGTCCGCAGGCCAAAGCTCTATCCACTGAGCCAAACCGGTTTCGGCCCAGTTCATGAATTTTAGCGCCAGCCGGTCAGACGTAAAGGGATAATACCACCTCCTCCTGACATCACGGTGACCCCTGTTTTCTGGCTCAGCCCATCACTGCCCTTTTATTTGCATGTTTATAGGAGCGTGGGCCCCGGGCAGCACTTTCAGAGGATATGCTAGTTTATATGAAAGAAAAGGTCTCTTCCCAAGAGCTCACAATCTGTTTTCCTGTTCCCATTACTCCTCAGCACTGCCCTCGGTGAGTCCGGGAAGAGTAGCTTGAATATACAACAGTAATTCCATTACCTGCAGAACCCAGACCAGCTCCGCAGTAAATTAATTTTATTCCAGACACGGTTGGCAGGGTTGTGAACACGAACTACCGTCCGGCTTTTCACACCTGGATGAGCGGATGGGATGCCGCAGACACCTTCTCGGCGGGAGACTGAACGGAGACTGCAGTGCGAGAGTCTTCTTGGAACAAGCGAAAGGAGCACAGCATCTCTTAGGGAATAAAGAAAAAACGATGCCCTAACCGGTGTGGCTCAGTGGATAGAGCATCGGCCTGCAGACTGAGGGGTCCCAGGTTCGATTCCAGTCAAGGGCATGTACCTTGGTTGCGGGCACATCCCCAGTGGGGGGTGTGCAGGAGGCAGCTGATCGATGTTTCTCTCTCATCGATGTTTCTAGCTCTCTTTTCCTCTCCCTTCCTCTCTGTAAAAAATCAATAAAAAATATATTTAAAAAAAAAGGAAGAAAAAGAAAAAACGAGGAGCAGGTCACAGCCCCCACCTTCCCATTTCTGGGCTGCACGTTCTCGCTGGACTTCCTGCCATAATGACACGAGATGTAAATCTCCCACAGGGTGCACACCCAGGGAACGCCGACTGCTTCACACCGGCCTCTTTGTATGGAAACAAGCTTTTCATGTTCTTTGCTCACATATATCAACTCGTGATGTTTTTCTTGTTTATTTAAAATGCTCTTTATATATTGTAGCCACTCTCCCGTTATCTCCTGCTTCCTGACATTTCATGGTGGTCTCCACATTCAGAATATTGGGAAGTTTGTGGGTTGGGGCGTCTGCTCCTCCCCAGAGCTGTCCTGGGCTACACCGGAGCCACCCCACCCACCCCTGTCCAAGGGGAGTGGGCAGAAGCAGAGTCTGGAGGCTTCCCAGTGGAGTTAGTTAGTTGATCTTGTCTTGGGCTCATCAGCTTTCCCCGACGCCGTGGCTCCCCGGCGGTTGGCTCACTGAAGCGTGGAGAAGGATTCTTCTGAAACAAGGACTCAGCATCTCCTGGCTCTGAGGGGCTCTTGCCCCAAACTAGATCAGCTTTCTCGATATGGTGGTGGTGGTTCTTGCTTCCTTTTTTCTTTTGTGGCCAAGCCAATCCGGCATCAAATATCCAAGGAGCGCCTTCTGTGTAAGCCGCTGAGTTTGGGGATATGGCGGTGAACAAGACAGACATGTCCCTGACCCACCGGAGTCCACAATTTATTGGGAGATGCACACTGGCCAACAGCACGAGTCAGTGAGCCTTTATTGAGCACCTACTGTGTGCCAGGCTGTCTGCGAGGGGCTGGGGACACCGGGGTGAGCAGAGATGAGCCATCATTAACCCAACAACCACACCCATAAACAGAGGGCGGCATATTGCACGTGTGAGCTTGAAGGAAGGGCCGGTGGAGCTGTGTAGGCTACGACACAGGGGTGTGACTGTTCTGACGGGGCCCAGAGGCAGCGAGCGCTGTGTGTTAGGAAGGCTCCCTGGAGGAAGTGGCATTGGAGGTGAGCCCTGAAAGCTGACTGGGACTTAACCAGGCAACGAGGGACAAGACTCTGTCAGACAAAGGGAACAGCACATGCAAAGGCCTTGGAGACAGGAAGAAACAGTCCTGGGAACCGGGGTGGGGCCCTGGGCCTGGGCTGGAGGGCAGGGCCCCGCCCCTCTCCCGGCTCCGCCCACCTGGCAGTTCATCTGTCTGAGGGCAGGAGAGGTGTCAGGAGAGCGGAGGGCAGAGCCCACGTTTGAGGACGCCTGGCAGAGAGCGCGGGGAGGCCTGTGGAGCCCCACAGCCGCCCTGCTGCTTTCTCTGACTGCAGGGGCCTGGCCTCCCGCCTCCGGGAGTTCACGGGGAGGTAACGCTCCCCTCCTCCGAGCGGAGGCTGGTGCCTTCCTCTCCCGGGAGGCCCGTGAAAGCCGAGGCCTTGTCCAGCTCTGTCCCCTCCCCTCCCAGCTCTAAGGACCAAGCATCAGGGCTCCTGTGACGTCCTGTCCGGGGCTGGGTGGGCACCCCAGATCTGGGGACCTGGGGCTGGGCCAGACCACTGTGAGTCCCCTGGGCCAGAGGGGGTGGTTCCCTGGGGGCCCTGCTCCCCAGGAGGGGCCGGGACTGGCTCCGAGCTCCAGTTCGCCCTGTGGCACCGGGACGATGGTAAGGGCGGCCACCTGGGCACTGGGTGGGCACAGGGTGTCCGTCATCGAGGCTCGGACCCCTGCCCTCTGCAGGGCCAGGACTGCCGCTGGCTCCCCACTGTCCTTCCAGGGAAATTCCAGCCGTGACGTAGGCCTTGCAAACAGACTTGGGAGCCAGACAGCTTTGGTCAGGATCCCAGATCCGTCTCTCCTCTCTGCGGGGCCCCGGGCAGATGCACCTCTGGGGCCTCAGTTTCTCCACGTGCAGGGGCTGCGGGGCCCGTGGTTTGGCTCCTGGTGACGGTTCCTGGCTGCAGTTGGGGGAGAGGGGACTTTGCCACCACTGGCTGCTCTCAGCGAGTCATTCGACTCGAACCCGTGTGCAGGGGAGATGGTTGTAGACAACCAGGTAAACTGAGGCCTCGCTTGTAGGACCCTGCGTTCTAGCTGGGAGGCTTTGCCAACAGGTCTCATTTCATCCCCACAAGAACCTGGGGCTGGAGATGTACATAGTATTAGCCTCTTACAGAGGAGGGCTCTCAGGCCCAGAGAGGTTGTCAGACTCACTCAAGGTTGCACAGCAAGCAAAAGGCCCGGCACCGTCGGGAGGGGCGTTTGCTGAGAACCTGGCCCAGGCGTGGACCAGAGGCTGGAGCCCAGAGGAAGACGTTTCCCGCACCAGCTCTTCCTGCAAGCCCAGAATTCCCCAACCCCCGGGCCCCACCCCGGGACCCGCAGTGGCTTCTCCAGCATCTGGGGCTCCGTCCAGAGGGGCCTCGGCCCCTGCGAGGGAGCCGCTTGTCATTCTGCCCCAGCGCCTGGAGGAGCAGCGGCCAGCAGGGCCCGCCCGGCCCTTTGTTGACGCTGACAGGACGGCGCGGCAACCACACACTTCGGCTGCCAACTCGCCGCGGTCACTCAATCCATCACCGAGGGCGGGGGCTCCCGGCCTGCCGCCCGCCCGCCGTGTTGTTCTAGTCCGCCTGGAGCTGTGAGATAAACGGGGCATGAACTGGGCCCCTGGCAGGGGGTCAGCCCCTTCTGCCCTCATTAAAGTGCCAATCAAGAAGAGGAATGGAGACGAGCAGACTGAGCTCAGCCTCCCGGCCACCAAGGGGACCGGATCCAGGCTTCTCCCTCCACCCAAGAGCGCCTGGCGGATTCCACCCCCAGCCGGAGCGCCTGGTTGCAAGAGTGCCCTTGGTTTTCCTACAGCCCGAGAGGCTGGGGTGGGGGCTGGGAATCCAGGCAGCAAAGGCCACTCGCACGGGCCGGCTCGAGTTGCTGTTTGGTTACCTGCTGCCGTGTCACAAATCACCCCAAAATGCCGTGGCTTAAAACAACAACCAGCCCTAACTGGTTTGGCTCAGTGGATAGAGCATCGGCCTGTGGACTCAAGGGTCCCAGGTTCGATTCCGGTCAAGGGCATGTACCTTGGTTGCGGGCACATCCCCAGTCGGGGGTGTGCAGGAGGCAGCTGATGGATGTTTCTCTCTCATCGATGTTTCTAACTCTCCCTCTCCCTTCCTCTCTGTAAAAAATCGATAAAATATATTTTAAAAACAACAACAAAAAAACAACAACCAGTTTATTACCTCTAGAATCTGAGTGTTGACTGGCTCAGCCAGGTGCACCTTCAGCTCTGTGTGATATCAGCTAGGGTCCCACTAGGCCAGAGAGCTTCCCAATGGCTCATGCACGTGCCCCATACCTCTGTGGGGAAGGCTGGTCTCACCTGCCATGCCCCTGGCTCACACAGGAGGCAAGAGTGGAAGCAACGAAGCTCTTTAGGGGACGACTGCAAACATCCAGGAGAGCCTGGCCAGAGTGGCTCCGTGGGTTGGGTATTGTCCTGTGCACCGAAAGGTTGCAGGTTCGATTCCCCTTCAGGGCACAGACCTGGGTTGTGGGTTCAATCCCTGGTCGGGGTGCCTATGGAAGGCAACTGATTGATGTTTCTCTCTCATATCAATGTTTCCCTCTTTCCTTCTTCCTCTCTCTAAGCTTGTCCTTGGGCGAGAATGAAAAAACAATTATTAAAAAATCCAGAAGAGAGATGATGGTAAGCAGATTTCTAAGATTTGATAGTGGGCTGGATGTGGAGTTTGAGTAAAGAGAAGTTCCAAGGATGACTGCACGATTGTTGGCCTGAAGAACTGGAAGATGGGAGTTACTTATTAAGATGGGTAAGAGCAAGGGAGAGACAGGCGTGTGAAGGAAAAAGATCATGAGTCCTGTTGTAGACCTGCTAAGTTTGGGGTGCTTCTCAGCCTTCCAAGTGGAGATGTTGAAAAGGACGTTGGAGCTCCGAGCCTGGGTTCCAGGGCACAGATCCAGGCTGCAGATGGACGTCTGAGAATTGTGAGTACGTCCGTGTTATCTAAAGCCTGGGGGCTCGAGGAGATAACCAAGAAGAGTGTGGATGGAGAAAGGAAAAGATCTGATAGTGAGTTCTGACTTTTTCCAGTATCCGGAGGACGAAGACCTGACAACGGAGACTACAGAGGGAGCTGCCGGTGCATCGGGAAGAAAATCAAGAAACGATGGTTTCCTCGAAGCCAAGTGGGAGGAAATGTGTTTCAGGAAGAAGAGCGTGATCGACAAAGGAGAAGGCTGCTGACCGTTCAGGTTAGACAAGGCCTATCGCGAAGAGGAGCGTCGTCAGGGCAGAGGCCAGTGATGACCTTGAGTAGAAAGAGGGTTTGAGGACAGAAGCTTCACTGGAAAGGGCTCAGAGGTGGGGGAAAAAAGGAGACATTTCTGGTTCTACTCAAGGCAGAGTAGCTGGTATTGGACCCGTCTGCCTGTCATACATAGAACTGGACAAAATACATGCAACAGCCATTATCATTGAACCACAGGTAACGCCAGGCTATGGTCCTTGAGAGAAGGGAGGCCCGAAGGCCGAGCTGCACATTCAACTTGCCTTTCTGCCGAGGGGCGCAGAGGAAATGGTTCGAGGCAGAGAGCCGCGGTCCCACTTGGTGGAGGAGAGTCCAGGGTCTAGGACTGCCAAGACAGCTGGTGATTGCGGGACAGACCCCCAGAAGAGGGCTTTGTTTCAGTCTTCTCAGACAACACGGAAGATGCAAAGGTTTCTACAGTCATCGGTTCACAGAAAAGGAAGTGGCCCTTCAACATAATTTCTCATCAGAGAGAGAAGTACACGTGAAAACTGCCCTCAGAGACTCATTTCCCCCAACTTGGCAAACATCTGAAAAGGTGCCGACCCACGATATTGGTGAGGGTGTGGGGAAATGCTCTCTCATTCATTCCAACTCCTACATTCTCTTATTTATTGTTTTACTTTCTCTCAACTCATAAATTGATACGAACTCTATAGCAGTAATTTGGCAATATTTATAAAAATTACAAATGTGCAAAGAATCCAGAAATGCCTCTTCTAAGAATTTAACTTAGACATCAAAACAATCTGGTCTGTACAAGGCGATTCTTGTTGGGAATAGCAAGGAGACTGGAAACAACCTAAGTGACCGTCTGTAGGGGATTGGTTACATAAATTACCGTGCATCTGCACAATGGGAATCCTGTTACCGGCCAAGAAAACTAGAAAGCTCTTTATGTGCTGGTATGGAACAGTCTCCAAAAAGTACTATTAGGCCGAAACCGGCTTTGGCTCAGTGGATAGAGCGTTCGGCCTGTGGACTCAAGGGTCCCAGGTTCGATTCCGGTCAAGGGCCGATGTACCTTGGTTGCAGGCACATCCCCAGTAGGGGAGTGTGCAAGAGGCAGCTGATCGATGTTTCTCTCTCATCGATGTTTCTAACTCTCTATCCCTCTCTCTTCCTCTCTGTATAAAATCAATAAAACATATTTAAAGAAGAAAAAAAAAGTACTATTAGGTGAAAAAAAACACACACAAAAACAACAACAACAAAGCAAGGAAGTCGTATGCTACAACTTTGTAAAAAAAAATTAAAATTAAGAGGGAGGAAAGCATATAGATATACAGGGTGGGGCAAAAGTAGGCTTGCAGTTGTGAGTACACGATGCGCACAGTTTATTCTTGTACCGTTATTTATTTATTTTTGTATTATTTTCCATACGAACGACTGTAAACCTACTTTTGTCCCACCCTGTATGCATATATCATGTATATCTTATATCTCTATCTAGTCTGTGTGTGCATGTGCGTGTGTGTATATGTGTATCTCTCTGGAAAAATACACAGGAAACCAGGAAACGGGATACTGGTTGATAGGAGTGGGAGGGAAGGAAAGATAACGTAACCATCAATAAAAACAAACACAGAAGGCAACACTTAACAACACAACATTGGCTACTCACTTCCTGTTCCCTTTCTAAAGGCTGCGTTTTATCTTCTATATGGATATGCTCCAGGCATTCCATCAAGAAAATCTGAAGAACATTTAAACCCAACAACTTGACCATGAACTAGGCTGTACGCAGACAAGAGGTGAGTTGTAGGTAAGTCACAGGTCACAGCTGCTGAGTGCCGACTCTGTGCTTGGGGTGACAAAGCCACACTCCACCACGAGCAGAGGTCTTTACCACCGATGAGCCACCGTTCTTGTTTTCCATCTGCTGACGTGTTTTCGACCCTATGAATCATGACACTGATATTCACAGATCTTCTCTCCAGAGAACGTGTGAGGGCCCTCTTGGTGCAATAACTAGATGAACAGAACAAAGCCAAGGGCCAGAATGTGAGCTGTGAGATGGTAAGATGCCTCCCCCTCACCAATACCTGTGCTTTTGTGAATGTAATTGGCGTCGCCGTCTGAAATAAACGGGCTGAGTTTGTAAGCACTGACTCCCGTGCTGGGCCCGGAGCTGTGGGTCAGGCCTGGCCACCGAGGCCTGGGGTCGGCTGGCTCTTCCCGGACTATGTCCCACGCGGGTGTCCACGTGCACATCTCCTGCCTGTGCCTTTAAACACCCCGGGCAGCGGGCCAGGGGCCTTGGTTTTGTTTACAGAGTTGCCCAATCTGATCCTGGTGTTTGGCAAACAAAGCTCTCCCAACAAGGAGAAACAGATGACCCTCTCGCCTCTCCTGACCCCCAGGGAGCTCCAGGGGATCCACGAAGCACCGGGAGATGCTCCCAGCATCTCACAGCCAAGCGGACCGCCCGGCGCCCGGGCAGGGGAAATGGCAGCCCAGTCCCCGCCGGGCACCCAGCTGTGAGAACCGGTCACTCCCGACAGCCTGGGCCTTGCCTTCTTCCTGCGGAGCCTCGCTTCCCTTCTGGACGGTTCCTCACCCTCCTCTCAGCGGATGGTGCTCCCACCGAGCTCCCAAGCGAAACAGGTCTGTGACCCCCACACCGGTGAGAACCTGCCCTCCACCCACCAAGAAACTCCCCAAGTGCCAAGGCCTAACTCAGAGGCCGAGTCCTCATGGTGGCCTCTGGCCATGGCTGAGGATGGGGGGCGGGGCGAGGGTGTTGGGGGGAGGAGCCTTCCCACAAACAGGTTCTCCCAATTAGGCGCCTGGCCCACGTTCCCCGAGGGCCCAGACTCAGACACGTGCCCAAGCACTTCTTTTGCGTTTCTGCGTCCCCGCCAACAGAGGGTTGTCCTTCTGTCCCTTCCCTCCCATCCAGTGTGGTGGCCACGGGCTCCACGTGACTGTTGAACGTGCCTTGTCTGAACTGACGGCTCAGTCCTGGAAAACACACCCGATTGGGCAAAGTGGCTCAAAATAAGAACGCAGAGCATCGCACTCAGAATTCCTACATCGACGGCACACGGCCTGGTCCTATTTGGGCCCCGTTGAGTTAAATGCATTAAGGAAATTAATTCCCGTTTCTTTCCCTTCCTGTCAAATGGGACTCGGGAGGCTTTAATGACACGGGTGGCCTGTGTGGTATTTCCGCAGGACAGCGCTGGTCGACTTGGCAGCACTAAGAGCTACGCTTCTCAGAACCCCTTCCTGGCGGTCCCAAGGCAGAGCTGCCAAAAGGGAAGGGGCATGAGGTTTGGGAGCAAAGGTGAGCCCAGCCCCTACGCCTTGAAGGTCACGGTGAGAGACAGACATACACGGGCCGGTCAGTTCCGTTTTCCCTGCTCTTGCCCCGCAGCCAGCTTATTCCAGATGGCGGCCTCACTGACCAGCACTGACCACTGCACACCCCCTCACGCTGCCCCCAGAGCCTTTGCTGCAAACTCACACAGGGCAGCCACAAAGATGCCCACCCTGGTCCCCTCCTCAGTCTTATCCATCCACAGGAAGAGATCAGTGACCTTGATCTGACCTTCTAATGCCCTTCAGCCCTCACCTCCCAGCTCCTCCCATAACTGCAGACAGTCTGACTCCTGTAACTCAAACTGGGTTCCCTGACGGCTCTCCCGCTCTTGCCTTTTGATCCATACCCAACCTTCGTCTAGTTTGATTGAGAATAAAAAGCAAAACTGAGAAGATTCAACAAAATACTGGTTCATGTATCAGGTACAACTGGCCACCTCGGAGGCAGGAGGCCCGCTCTGCTGTCAGGCCTCTTGGGCTCTCATTGCACCCACCCTGATCTGTTCTCTCTCCTCCACCGTCCCCCCTCCCACCTGTGCGTCTGTCCTGCCCATAGCCTGCCCGGCTCCCTGCTGTTTACAAACACCTAAAGGCAAAAACAACACCTCCTCACTCTTTCTCTGCTGCCTTCTAAGATTTCTACGTTCACTTCTTCTCCTTTGGATTCTACTTCTCCCAGCACCGCCGGGGAGAAGGCCGCCGACGGCCAGTTTCCAAGTCCAAAGAGCTTCTCAGTCTAGTACACCCCTGCCCGGCCTGCCCTCCTCAGCCCTTTCTCCCGGAGCAGTCCCTTCGCCATTCTCCCCGCCTGACCCACCCCCTCCCAGCTCCTCCTCTCCTCCATCAGTTCCCCAGGGTCCTACCTGAGCCCACGTCCCCTCTCTGCACCCTCTCTGAGCACCGTGACAGACTCCGTGGCTTATTGAAACGTTCATCGGCATGGGGCTGACTCCCAAATCTCTCTTTCCAACCCTGCTAACTGGAGGTTGCAAAGGGCCCACGTTCAACGTGTCCAAAATAAAACTCATCAACTTCCCATCCTCTCCTGCTTCTCCATCTTTTTTTTTAAATTCCAAAACATTTAATTTAGAATTCTGGCATTTCAGTACTTACCCATCTTGATTGACATGGGCTGACACACGTGGCGCTGTCAGGATACACCAGGACAATAGCCAAAGGGTTACAGAAAGTAAATCCATGACTCCTAAACAATTGCAACCAAAAAAAAAAGTTACAGGTATCAAAACTGGAGATGCACTGCATTTAAAAGAAGGTTTGTGCTCATCGTAATTTTAAGAGGCCAACAAGGCGCTACTGAAGCCTCACGTTACCAGTTTATGTAAAGCTGGCGGGAGGAGCAAGCGTTCTCTTTATATCAGCTTTCCTTAACAGTTTTCCATCAGCTGAAGGAAGATGAGGCAGAAAGGGATGGACTCTTCTTTTAAAAAATATATTTTTATTGATTTCAGAGAGGAAGGGAGAGGGAGAGAGAGAGAGAACATCAATGATGAGAGAGAATCATTGATTGGCTGCCTCCTGTACGCCCCCCACTAGGGATCGAGCCCGCAACCCGGGCCTGTGCCCTGACCGGAATCAAACCTGGGACCCTCAGTCCGCAGACCGACGCTCTATCCACCGAGCCAAACCGGCTAGGGCAGGGATGAATTCTGTTTTTGCATGCACAGGATGTACTGCTTATTAACAAAACACTATCAGCTCATTTTAAATGGGGCATTTAAACATCACTGTAGCCCGCTTTGGCTAATTCTCCTTTGTAAACTTCCCCATTGCTTCCACCTGGCTTGCACAGCTACCAACAGGCAGGGCAAAATGCCTCATCCAGGACGCACTTGTCTGCACAATCCACAGAGAGCTCCCGTGTGAGCCGTCAGCCCAGCGATGCCCGTGAGGATTGATCTGAAACTTCTTCCCGGGGGCGGGGGGGCGGGGGGCGAGGGGCAGGGGGGGGGGGGAGCAGCTCTGACTGGCGGTGCTGCCAATGCAGACAGGTTTAGCACTAGCTGTTTGGTGCTCGTGGCCAGGAAGAACCAGTGATGGTGGGGGGGGTGGTGGTGGTGGTGAAGGAAGGGCCGGAACCTGCAGGCTCTCCAGTTGCCCTCTCCGGCTCCTTCATCCTGTGGGCGCTCGTCCAGAGGGGAGGTTGCCTCGCAGCAGTTGCATGAGGAGTGTGGAGTCCGATCCTCGGTGAGGGTGTCCCGCTCAGCTACGGCATCATCGAAGGCCCGTTTGGC
Source organism: Eptesicus fuscus (assembly GCF_027574615.1). NCBI lineage: Eukaryota > Metazoa > Chordata > Mammalia > Chiroptera > Vespertilionidae > Eptesicus > Eptesicus fuscus. The sequence continues at coordinate 7,038,334 of NC_072481.1, read as the reverse complement.
TAAGAGGCAGGCCTGCCGGGCGCTTTCTGGATCTCACGTTAGAACGCGGCGGAGGTGAGGCCTGGGCCCAGCGGCCCGGGGGCGCGGGCTGCGTGTGCTCTTTGCTGATTTCAAAGTCTCCGTGGGGCCGCCTGGGCAGCTCCGGCCACACTGTCTCCTCCCGGAGCCCCCTCTCCAGGTGACGCAGAACCGCCGTTCATTGTCAGGTGGAACACTGCTCCCCACCTGGAAATCGCTGCCGTTCTCGACGAGGAACGTCCAGCAGGGCCATGACATCGTCACACGGGCTTCCAGCTCCTTCTCAACCTTCTCCCGTGAGCTCTAACTTTCTCCAGCTTCTTCCGTTTCCAACGGCCATGGCCTTCCGCTCAGCACTGCTGCTGACCGAGGAGCACCGCCTGGCACCCCCACTTTCTTGTAGGCCACGGAGAGGAGGTTTCCCTCCTCATCGGAGGGAGGTTGGTTAGCTCTGTCCCCGCCTTCAAGGTGGAGGCCAGGTCGTCCTAGCGCTCCGCCTGCTCGGCCAGCCTCGGCGCTGCAGCAGCTGCTCCCGGTCCCCCCGTGTGGTACCCCGTGTCGCTGCTGTGGCTCGGCCTCGCCTCACACCCGCACCCCACAAGGCTCGCTAACTTGCTTGCCCACTTGCTCCCTCCGGGTCGCCCAGGAGGCCGCCCAGGGAGGAGAGGCTGCTGGATGCAGGGCCTTCTCACCTGCCGCTTCCCCTTCCGCCAGAGGCCAGAGCCGGCTCCAGCGCTGCGCCCAGTCCCGCTTCTGCACCTTTAGGCAGGGAGGCAGCCCTCCCGGTTGCTAGCGACCTGCGGAAGTAAATGGAACTTGGAACCGGCTGACCCCAGCCCAGGGACTCAGTGAGGTCCTCAGGACCCGGCCTCCCTTCACCTCGCAGGTGGCCTCCCTCCGTTTCGCTTCACCCTGGTTCCTGGCAGCTCCAGGCTCCTCTCTGCCAGGCTCAGTGGGAAGAGAGCATCTCTTCCTGGTTACGTCTGCCCAAGTGCCTGGCTTCAATCCACTCTCATTGACCCAATGTCCATCCCGGGACCGGCTCCCACGGGTCGGCTATTGGAAGATGAATAAGCACATATATACGTGAAGGTAGTTCTCCCAAAGGAATCCAGGGTCTAGTTCCAGAAGGCGTGGGGACTGAGTCCTGGACAGGCAGCCGCGGCTCCCGCCCACCACTCCAACTCAGAAGCACCTGCCCCTGCCCCTCCCTCTCACACCGCCAATCAACGCATTTCAATAGTCCTCTAAGGAGACCGGCTCCCTTGCTCATCCCCATTCAGCCCCTCCTCCACACTCTAACAACGCTGTCTTTTAAAGCTCACAGCGGATCCCACCCTTCCTCAGCTCAGCACGATGTCAGGACTCATCCATGTGGGCTTGTGTGTGGGTAGTTTGTTCATGTCCTTTGCTGAGTAGTATTCCATCCTTACGTTACACTCCAATCTGCTTACCCGTTCACCTGTTGATGGACATTGAGTTTAATCCAGTTTTTGGCTATTGTTTGTGTACAAGTCTTTGTGTGGACATGGTTTCATTTCTCTCTCTTTTTAAAAATGTAGTTTTTATTGATTTCAGAGAGGAAGGGTGAGGGAGAGAGAGATAGAAACATCAATGATGAGAGAGCATCATTGATCGGCTGCCTTCCTGCATGCCCCCCACTGGGGATCGAGCCTGCAACCTGGGCATGTGCCCTTGGGACCTTTCAGTCTGCAGCCAAACTGAGCCAAACTGGCTAGGGCCGGTTTCATTTCTCTTGATGGCTTCGAGCAGAACTGATGGGTCATATGGTGGGATACGTTTAACTCTTTGAGAAACTGCCAAGCTGTTTTCCAAACCAGCCCCGGGCGAGAATTCCATATGCTCCACATCCATGCCGATCCTTGGTTTGTCAGATGTTTTCGCTTAATTACTCAGCAGGTGCACAGTGATATTTCATTTTGGTTTTAATTTGCATTTCCCCAAGAGTGATAGTGCACTTTTTTCATGTGCTTCTTGGCCCTTTGTATATTTCTTTTATGAAGTGTGAGTTGAAATGTTTGCTTATTTTCAATCGGTTTCCATAACTCACCCTCCTTTAGCGTCTGCTCCCACAGTGCCAACGTGGCTTTGCTTACCGGCCCTGTCCTCGGATTGCTGAGTCCGACAAACCTCACCTGACTTTTCAGCGCCCCTCAAGCCAGCTGGCCACCCACGCCTCCAGGCGCTTCCTCAGTCTCCCTCCTGGCTCGCTCTCCTACACCCACCCATGCCGTGCTGAGCGCCCGCACTGCGCCCAGGCTCCTCCTGGGCTCACACTGGACTCTCACGATGATCACACCGGCTCCCCGATGAGCCCTGCTCCCAGGCAAGCCGCTCCCTCGGAAGTTCACTGCCCACCTACCCCCTGACATCTCAAACCCCAAATGCCCGTAACCTCAGGCATTCATCCATTCATTTAACATCAGCACATATTCAACAGCCAGTGAATGGACCCCAGCCACCAACATCCCGCCCTTCCTGCCACGCCCCCATCTCGGCAGTCACACCAGGGCTCCTGATTACTTCAGTTGGAACTACCCTTCATGCCTCTCCCCCGAATCCTCCACGTTAAACCAATTCCCCCGTCTCATCTCTTCTTTGAAAACATATCCCAAGTCCTCTCCACTGCCCTCTCCTAGACGTGCCCATGGTTTCTCACCTGGAGCACGGCACCGCCTTCCTCTTTTTTGTTTGTTAATCCTCACCTGAGGATGTTTTTTTTCCATTCTTTTTTTTTTTTCCAGAGAGAGTGGAAGGGAGGAGGAGAGACAGAGAGAGAGGAACATTGATGTGAGACACATCAATTGGTTGCCTCACCTATGCGCCCTGATCAGGGCTGGGGATTGGGCCTGCAACCGAGGCATGTGCCCTTGACCAGAATCGAACCCAGGGCCCTTTAGTCCCAGGGCCGACGCTCTATCCACTGAGCTAAACCGGCCAGGGCACGGCCTTCCTCCCTTGACTCATTCTACCCATTCTCCGTGTTTATGTCAATGTCACAGTGAAATCCCCTGCTAACACCTTTGCTATACGACTTACGAAGTCCAACATGACCTGGCCCCTCTCTCTAGTCTCGTCTCATTCACACTCAGCCTCATCTTGTTCACACTGACCTCCTGGGCTTTGGGTGTGCACCGCCCTCTCCTCTTAGCCTCACTAGCTCTTCTCAGACCTTCTGGACTCAGCCTCCCGGCCTCCTCCCCCGTGAAGTCTCCCCTGCCCACCCTGATGCCCACTCTCCTGAGGAGGGCAGCGAGAGTGCAACCCAGTTTATTGCACAGCCCTGGCCCCCAGCACCGCCCTGGTACCCAGGCAGACGCCTGGCAAGGGCTGGCAGGGGCTCAGTGACGGCAATCAGTCTCCTGTGCTGTCTGGGAGCCTCTAGGGGTGGGTGGCCTCTGTGGACAAACCATGACACAGCACTGAGCTGCCTTTCCGCAGGCGTGGCCAGGCTTCCCAGGAGCCTCCGTACCCCTGACGTGAAGTATCTTAGGAAAACATGCCCCGAAGGCAGCACTCTGCCCCTAAAGTGGCCCGGGGGGTCTCAGAACCTCCTCACTGCCGGCTCCCCACACACCACCTCCCTCGGGGCCTCACCTGCCCAGATTCCAAGGGTCAGGTCAGCCCAGACCCACGTTTCCTCCAAGGCAACAGGCACCCATGACTTTCTGGTGCCTTTTAAAAATATACACTGAGTGGCCAGATTATTATGATCTCTGAACGCATAATAATCTGGCCACTCAGTGTGGGTATATATATTTTAGAGGCCCGGTGCATGAATTCGTGCATGGGTGGGGTCCGGCCAGCCTGGCCAGGGGAGGGGACATGGGTGGTTGGCCTCCCTGCCTGCTGGTCGAATTCCTGGTCAAGGGGACAATTTGCGTATTAGCCTTTTATTATATAGGATATACACTGAGTGGCCAGATTATTATGCATTCAGAGATCATAATAATCTGGCCACTCAGTGTATATTTTTCAATTGACTACAGAGAGGGAGAGAGAGAAACATCCATGATGAGAGAGAACCATTGATCGGCTGCCTCCTGAACGTCCCCTATTGGGGATGGAGCCCACAATCCAGGCATGTGCCCTGACTGGGAATCGAACCCTGAGCTCCTGGTTCACTGAGCCATGCTGGCCGGGCTGTTTGGTGATTTTGAGTCAGACCAGAACAAGCAGGAGGTGCCGAGTTTTATTGCCCCTCGGGAACTATTTACACCGTGAGCGCTGCGTGGGCGAGGCCCATGGGAGAACGTGGTCTGGCTCCTCCGGGAGCCACGCGTGGGGGGAAGGGAAGGCAGCTCCTAGTGCCATTGTTCCAGCATCCAACGCTCTACAGCTCCGACTGCATTCCCAGGAGGCCCAAGGAATTCATGAAAGCTGCTATGTTTTCTTCTTTCTTCTCACTGTGTTTACTTCAAGGACTTACTGCCGCTTCCGAGGCGAACAGTGGAACTGAGAAACCGCTTCTCTGGCCACTTGAAGATGTAGGTCAGAGCTCTCTCAGACACAAAGCTAAGTACGAGCGTGCAGGACTTGATAATGTTGCCTATAAACTTGTATCTATAAATACACGGGCATCCATCTATCAATTTTCCTATCTGCCTATAGTTACATGCCTCAAAGAGAATAGTTTTGCTTCATGTGTTCGTGAAACATTTATAAAAATTGGCCAAGTATTTGGGCAAAAAGAAAACCACAGCAGACTTTTAAGCAAATGTGGAAACCTTCAAGTTACATGAACTGATTATAATCCAATACGTGAAATAACTAATTTAAGGAAGATAATTTTAAAAAATATTTAGAAATTGCAAACATATTCCTAGGTAGCTCCTGGACCAAAGAGGTCAAAAGTAAAACTAAATACTAGGTAAAAAGAAAATGAAAGAATGCTTAATACCAAAGTTTGTGAGATAAACAAAGACTGAAGATGCAATCCATAGAATTGCTTTGTTTTCACTGTCCGGAAGCGCATCCTGAACTTGTTCTAGGAAGAGAACAATTACGTCCTCAAAAACTGAGTTACGAAAAACAAAGAGTAGAAAGATGCAAGCTGAGGAGCGAGAAAGGAAAAATAACCAGGAATCGAGGGTATTAAAATAATCTTATGAGAACATGTGCAACAAATTAACAGACCTAAGAGAACTGGGTGGTTTTTAAAAACCAAATATGCCACAAAAATAGACCCATGAAGAGAGGAGAAGCTTGAATATTCCAGTTAACAGAGGGCACAGTGGGCTGATGGCTGAAGGAAACTACTGAAAAAATTCTAGAACCTGACGGATTTGTGGCGTACTTTCATCGAACTTTAAAAACTAGAACAGAATTCTAATGTCACTTAAGTACTGTGGACCATTGAAAACAGTCCATCTTATAAAGGCAGCATCATTTAATTCTAAAATCTGATGAAGATACAAAGAAAAAAGAAAATTATAGACCTCTCTCATTTAATTTTTTTATTTTTTAAAAATTTATATTTTTATTGATTTCAGAGAGGAAGGGAGAGGGAGAGATAGATAGAAACATCAATGAGAGAGAATCATTGATGGGCTGCCTCCTGCACGCCCCACACTGGGGATCAAGTATGCAATCCAGGCACGTGCCCTGACCAGGAATCGAACTATGACCCCCTGGTTCATAGGTCGGTGCTCAACCACTGACCCATATGGACTGGGTGACCTCCCTCATTTTAAAGATGCAAAGACTCGAAACCATTATCAAACAGAACAGGCAAATGTATCAAAAGAATGACAAATGCCGAAACCAGTTTGGCTCAGTGGATAGAGCGTCGACCTGCGGACTCAAGGGTCCCAGGTTCGATTCCGGTCAAGGGCATGTACCTTGGTTGCAGGCACATCCCCAGTAGGGGGTGTGCAAGAGGCAGCTGATGGATGTTTCTCTCTCATCGATGTTTCTAACTCTCTCTCCTCTCCCTTCCTCTCTGTAAAAAATCAATAAAATATATTTTTTTTAAAATGACAAATGAACACATTATGACCAAGTGGGGTGTATTCCAGGGAGTACACCAACCTACAGGTGACACTGAGAAGTTGCAAAAGGGTATGTAGGATTCCAACTTCATAAAAGCAAATGCCGGGAAATTGTGTGTCAACTAGAGGCCCGTTGCACGAAGAGATTCGTGCAATAGGCCTTCCTTCCCTTGGCTTCCAGCACCGGTTTTCCTCCGGCACCCAGGACCCAGGCCTTCACTCCGGCCAGAGTCTGCCTTCTTCGTCTTTGCTATAGACTCTGGAGTCTGCAGTCTTGTCTTCGCTGCGGCACTCTGCTCCCGTAGATCCCTTTGTCTCCCCCAGCTCTCCCTGTCATAGCAGGCATCCTGCCCCGCCTGGCCACTCCTCACCTGGAGCAGCTGGGCGGCTGCCATCTTTGGCCTTCTAATTTGCATACTCACTCTGATTGGCTGTGGGTGTAGCGGAGGTACGGTCAATTCCCATGTTTGTCTATTATTAGGTAAGATGTGTGTATCTGTGTACATGCCTGAATGTGAAGACTACAGGAGTGTAGTGAGCACACGGGCAAGGGGCAAGGCTATTAGTCTTGAGGGGGTGATATTGGGGGATACAAAAAGGGGAAAATGCAGCAGTAACTGCCCTGAAATATTCTAGTGGGCTCTCTCTCATTTGGGGGTATTAGCCACACCTCTACAGTCTCCCCCCACATAGAAGGGGCATTTGGTTTAGATGCTGGGCTTTGGTTTGGAAAGTGTAGGGTTTGTTTGACATTGGGTTCTGACTGGCTCTTGCTGAGTTCTGGGGGCATCAGTGGGTGGGGTGTTGGAATAGGCAAGGGGGCACATTCCTTGATTAAATCCAATTCTTTGCCTAATCCGTGCTGATCAAGGCTTCCTGGCCTCATTGTAATTCACGACCCCCAACCTCAAATGGGCCCTCATGCTCCTGGTCAGCTAGCTCCCTTCCCAGTCCTGACAGCTGTACATCCTCTCCCCTCTCCACATCCCCTCCCCCCACCCTGCTCAGTCTGCTATCTCCCAGGAAACAGAAGCGACCACATGAGAATCTCCTGCCGCTTCCACACCTGCCGCCGGCCTCCTCGTTCCTGTTATTGCCTTCCTTCATCATGCCTTCTCCCCTGAAATGCCGGCTATCTGTCCTTCCATGAACAGATCACTCAGTGTCGCCTCCGATTCCTCTTTTCCCCTGGAAACCACTGCCATCGCCTTTCACCCTCAGGAAGGTCTCCGGGACCTGCATGCTGTACACCCGATAGTAACTGCTGGTCTCATGGGACCCGACTTCTCGGCAGCACCTGCTAGTTAATCCTGCTCTCTCCAGTCATCCTGGTCGGCTCCCGGGCCCCACACTCCCGGCTTCACACGCATGTCCCCCAGGGTCCTGCTCGGTTCCCCTCACTATTGCTGTCCATCTGCCTGACTCTAAACTTGGGGGGCCCCTGGGGCTCAGCTCTGGGGCTCTTCTCCTCACTGCCCCACTGTCCTCTGGGGCTTCCATCCAGGGTCCTCTTGTCACTGGTGCACGGATGGCTCCCAACCGGCGCCTCCAGCCTGGACACAATCGCCTGAATTCCAGACTTCAGGCCACTGCCTTCCTGGCTTCTCCTGCGGGTAACCAGCAGGACCCCGAACTTAGCATGTGCTGAGGGAGCCCCATACCTGCTCCCCCTGAGTCTCCCTTTCTTGGTAAGTGGCAACCTCCCGCTGCCAGGCCGAGCCCAGCAACCTCGGTGTGGTGGGGTGAGGAGCAGCCAGCAGGACGCCCCAGCCCCGGACTGGGCGACGGAAAGTGTCCAGTGCGGCTCAGGGGCAGGATTGGCCCAAGTGACGCGCTTCCGTGGAGCAAAGGGCGAGGGGGGGTGAATGTGAGCGCTGTCACACGCGGGCATTTGTCACTGGTGATGGTTCTAGAATCTGCAACACCAAGAAACCGGAAGAAAACCACAGGTCTGGGAAGTCAACAAAGCATTTTATTCCACAGGAACGAACGAGGTCAAACAAGAACGACCCCGACATGAGAAGCGAAAGGAAGAGCTGGGACAGACTGGCGGCTTCGGTGGTGTTTACACACGGAACTGGGTGTCTGTTCTCGGGGTTGCCTCAACCAGCCACGACGGCATTTTCAGGCACAGATGCTGCTTAAAAACCAAGGGGCCCTGGACCCTGGAACCTTCTGAGCTGGAGGTGGGTACCACCCAGCAGCAAGACTCTGGGGCTGGGAGGCTGCTGTCCCCTCTCCGCCAGGGTGGCCAGGCCCACGGGTGCCCTCTGGCTGGCCTCTCCATGGGCAGAGCAAGCAGCTGTGGTTGGGCAGCGGCCTGGCTTGGCCAACTGGGCTGGGTCAGGGAGTTAGGAAGGCTTTGGATTTCTCCTTCCATTTACTTCACTTTCCTCGGAGAGGAGCCGTGACCGAGGCAGCACGAGAAGCGGTGGAGATGGTCCTCCCCGAGCTTCGGGCATCGCTGGCTGAAGGCTTGTAGGAAACGGGCATCCACGGAGCCAGGGCCAGAGCTGCTTCCCCCAGAGCTCCGGATTCTTTCAGGCAAACCAGAAACCTGTGCCTGGAGCCCCCGAGGCCTCCTCGCCACGCCTGGCATGCAAGCGGCGAGGGCAGGGCGCCCAGAGAGCTCTCGGCTGGTGCCCACCTGCCCCCACCCAGCCCCACCCCATTTGGTCTTTGGATCCCACTGGAACAGCCTCAGGCGCAAATGTCAGAGGAGTTGCGCAATCGGGGGAGATGGACAACTATTTCAAGGGCTGATTAAATTAGAAAGGATGGAGGGGGGGGGGGCCTGGAGCCGGGAAGCACCGTCCTGCAGGAGGCCCCCGCCCGCCCGCCCGCCCGCCCGGCTTTCTGCCGTCAGAGCCCAGAATATCCCGTTGCTGTGGGCGGAAGGCAGACTCGTCCTCTTTAGTAACACTAAGCTCCTTACTGTGGCACAGAGATTCAAGGGACTTCATTCCAGAAAGTGACAGAGGCTCGCTGATGACAGCCCCTCCGAGGGCCTCATCTTGAAGAGGTCCTGATGGCAGGTGGCGGGCTGCTGAGGCGAACGAGTGGGGCGCGGGGAGGGAGGCCAGGCCCCAGAGCACTGCGTGTGCGCTGACCGGCCCGACTGCCCGCCAGCAAAAACCAACCAACCAACCAAAACCAACCAACCAACCACCAGCCCTGCAGGACCAGGCTGCAGCTCTGCGGTCCCCGGAATCCGGGTTCAGTGACACCAGAGCTCGGAGTGCAAGGCCGCCCCTGCAAACACCCTGAGCTGTGCACTTGCACACTATGCTGAAGGGCCTTCTTGCTTCTTTGAAAACACCCCGCACCCCCACAGCCCACACCCAGGTGGGAGGGAGACGGAGGGAGAGATCAGCGTCATTGTGTCTTGGGAGGACCTGGGTCATGAGTTGGAAACCCCGAAGCCGGCTCCACGACCACTGGCCCACCGAGTCGTTTCAGATCTCGGCTGCATGGTGGCACACACTGATTAGCTTTATGAAAATAAAAATGTTAAATCACAAGGTGAGTCGTTCATTGTACGTGAGGTCCCCCGAACTTGTCTCTTCTCCACAGAAAAGGGAAACAGGGGGCCCGGGAAGGGAGGACTCACACGGCCTGGTGGCGTCTGAACCGAAAGCCAAGCACAGGAGAGGTCTGGGCCACATCTTGGTATGAAAAGCGGCCCAGCCTTTCAATACTCACACTTCCTTCCCTTTCCTAAGACACGCCCTCTCGCTTGCCCCCGTGTCCTCGCGACTGCGTCCGTGCCGGCTGCGTGGGGCCCTGGAGCTGGTGCCTGCGGCTTCATTCCGAGGAGTCCTGGCCCTTCTCCGCTGCGGCCCGGAGGAGAGCATCCTTACTGTGGGCCTCAGTAAATGTGTGGATTTTTGATTTGTTAAAACAAAGATTTCTACGGGACTTTTCCTTCTAAATCAAACAGGCTCTCTGATACTCACGCAGGGAAAGCGTACGGAGTTCGTTGGGCGAGTGCAGGAACAACACCCAATTTCCCTCCGAGCCTGGCTAAGCCAAGGAGAGGGGCAGGAAAACTATCTGTCATAACCTAACAACTGCCTTTAAAATGGGGCAGAGAAAGACATAAACGATGGGTTCCTGGGCCACTCCCCGCCTCTGCGAGGGCTGGCTCCGGTTCCGGCCCGAGATCCGCAGGCCCGAGGGGGGCTCTCCCAGCACCGCCCGCCCACCCACCAGGCCCCAGCGCTGGGAACTCGCTGGTTTCCGGCCCTGAGACCTGACACGCTCCGGCTTTCGAGTGCCTTTCAGAGAGGTCCCCAACCAGACATGTGGAGTTAGTGCAACAGAAGATCCAATATAACTTTATATTACTTTACAGCCAATAAGCCTTTACACACATCACAGGCCCTGGTGGGAAATACGCCTAATATTTACAAACACACAGTTGTACATATATACATGGTAACAAAATACAGGGCGGTCCAAAAATTAGGTTCATCTCAGACACTTTTTACCGTTATTCAACCAATACCTTTAAAAAATTCCTTCCCCATAATCTAAAGTAACCCCTGGCCCACAGGTCAATGCGGTTGGTTTCCATTAGGATCCCCGCCAGCATCTGCTTCCTCTTGTTCCTTGAGATCGTCCCCAAACCGTGCTGTGGCCTGGCCTCTACCTCAGGCTCCTGATTGGCAGGTGGGTCCGAGCCCCGTGCAGCCGCCGCCTCAGGAGTCCAGCTCCAGCTGCTCCTGATTCTCACTGAGCCTCAGCATCAGCTGCTGTTCATAGTACAGGCTCTTCGCGTAGTTTATCTCCTGTGATAACTTGACAGCGAGGACCTCCGATTTCACGTGGACCTGCAGGACAGAACGGAGTGAGCACCTGCCCCGCCCGAGGGGGGGACGGCCACAGGGCCCAGCTGTAGACACCAGGACGTGCATTTTTAAGAGACGGCCTCCAGGACCCTACTCCCAGTTAATGCTGATTTCAGGGGGTGGTGGTGGGGGGGGGGGGGCGCGGGGGGGCACGGAATCTGTGTCTTTAACAAGTTCCCCGGTGACTGTGCAGCCAACAGCAGGTCACCTGAGGTTGGGGACTGCCTGTACCTGGGGACCAGTTTCAGCTCCCGCAGGCTGAGTGCGAATAAGGGACTGCACCTTTGGGATTCAAATCCACATCCGGCCCACAAGGCCTCCAGGCCTTTCTTATCCACAACACGGAGCGGCTCACTTGCCTTGAAAGGGCCAGCAATGCAGCCGGCCAGGCTCCCCATCATGGAGAGGAGCTTGTGGAAGTAACTCATGCTTTTGGGTGTTAACTCTGTTAATCTACCAGCCCTGACTTAAGCCCATGACCCCAGGGGAGCCTGCACAAGCCAAACCAAACCCAAGTGCATTCCTGGGCAGGAGAGGTCAAGGGAAAGAGGCCCCACAGGGCTGGTTGCTATTTCTGATCTGCAGAAAGACCCAGAGATAAGCAGGAGCATTTTAATGATGCATCGTTCCCACATGCGGCTTGAGAATGCCAGCATTCCGGGTGAGGAAGGAGCAGGAGTAGCCCTGGGTTTCATGGAGACACCGAGTCGGAATACGGCCAGGACGGTGCTTCCTCCCACGTGCTCCCGCCGAGCCAGCTGTCCCTCCCAGCTAGATGGCCACGTGGTCTGGGGTCACACAGCACCTGGTTTTGAACCCCAGCTCCTTACGGTGATGGTTATTAATAGCAACATTCTTTTTTAAAAGTCCTGCCTTAGTAATACCGTCTAGCCTTTCATACTTAAAAGTATAAATCTGACTTACGGAGCATTTACCCTGGGTAGAGGCCTCTGCTAGATATTGCTTCTTTGCACAGAAAAAGTTAGTTTCTGATTGTTACACAGGAGAAACGAGAGAAGCCGGTGTGCTGACACCGTCCTGGATCCAGGGCGCCCAGTCACAGGTGGGAAAAGCCCCGCATCATGCCAGCGGGTCCCCACTGCTAGCATCCACGGCCCTGCGGCACAGGTGCTGGCATGTGCCGGGCGCCCGGAGGCGGAGCCGGGAGGCAGCACCACCCTCCCGAGCATGCAGCGAGCTCCTCTGTGCGGGACTGGGAGGCAGCACCTGGGTAACAGCCCAGCCTGGCCCTGCAGAGAGCTCGCGGGAGGAGAGGGAGCAGGCGGGGTGCCCTTGGCCTCGCTGTCTCTCTCGCTCTGACCACGTGGTTCAGGAGGGTGGAGGGGTAGCCGTGTGCACTCACCATGGGCTTCTGCTGGGAAGGGCCGGGGATGGACACTCCGCTGCTCGTGTTCACCGCCTTCTTGGTCACCTGCACGTACACCTTCCCGTGGTCTTTGGAGACGAGGCAGTGGTAGAGATCGTCGTACTTGACTTCCAGGAAAATGGCCTCCCGGTCTACGTAGTCCCCGCTTTTCAGGAAGTAGACGGCCTTGGAGGAGATGAGCACGCAGTAGCTGTCGATGTTCTCCACGGCGATGAAGCTGCCAAGCAGAGGGGACGTGAGCAAGGCGCCCGGAGCTCTCTCCTGTCGCTGAGCCAGCGGGGGTGGGGAGGGGGGGTGCCCTGGTGTCCTAAGGCCTGACCCCAGCTCAGGCTCCCTCCCTCCCCTCCCCCCTCCCCGCAGGTGGCTCAATCGCTTTGAGCCTGTTTCCTCGTTTATGAATCAGGAACAAATGTGAGGCTGGCATCGCGGCCCCTTCCTCAGGGGGCTCGACCAGCGTCAGCACATGGTGACGGCCAACGAGAGACCACTTCACCCTGAGAGTGACTGTGGGCGTTTCCAGGGAGGCCTTTAGGCAGCTTCGGGCGTGGAGAAACGGAGCAATGCTTTGCTGGACAAAGCAGGAAGAACACAGAGTGTGCAGGTGTGGCCTGGAGCAGCTGAGGAAGTTCTCAGCGCCGGGGAGGCCGCCGCCAGCCGGCAGACAGGCCGGGATGGAGATGGACGGAGGAAGTGGAACCAAACAGGTCACCAAAGGGGCCCGAGGCCCCGCGTTCGCACTCCGACATCTACTTCCTTCCGGGCTCAGTTCTGAGAGGAGGCCCGCAGCCTCTGCTCAGCACCTCCAGTGCTGGCACCGGTGGGACCTCCACTCCATTTTCAGAAACTCCACAAAGTAGAAGGTGCTTTTGCCAGTCAAGCTGCAATCCCGACTTTCCTAGCTTTCAGCCATTGCTCTTAGGGCTTTCGGGCAGCTCAGAAAAACCTCCCTCCTCTCCCGCCCGGAGCACCCCGATTAAGGGGGAGGTATGCACTGTAAGCCTCCGGCTCCGCTCCGCATGGAGGGCAGTGACCCGGTGAGCGCTGTGGCAGCTCGGGGCCTGGCTGCCTCCCGCATCTTGTGACAGCCTCCACCACGGGCGGCCGCAGGGAGGCTTAGAGCTGACCGCAGGCCGGCTGTCAGGCTGTGGCCCCTGGGCCTTGATGTCCTGAGAGGAATTTGCAAACTGTTGCTCAGAGCCCAGGCTCCCCCTGGAGCTGCTGGAGGACCAGGGTCCCAGGACGGCTTTGTCTCCACATCAGGGAAGGAGGCCTGCCTGCTGGTGACAGGAGGCTTTTCTCTCAGTCCCAGCCTGTGCCAGGCAACTGCCCTCGGGGAGGGGGGGGGGGGCGGGTTGAAGCTCCTAGCCTCACCCTGCATTCAGAACACACGGTCCTCAGCCCACCGCCACCCTCCCCTTTCAGCCCACATCCATCCTCCCCTCTCAGCCCACCTCAATCCTCCCTCTTAGCCCACCCCCATCCTCCCCTCTCAGCCACCTCCATCCTCCCTCTTAGCCCACCTCCATCCTCCCTCTTAGCCCACCTCCATCCACCCCTCTCAGCCACCTCCATCCTCCCTCTTAGCCCACCTCCATCCTCCCTCTCAGCCACCTCCATCCTCCTCCCTTAAGCCCACCTCCATCCTCCCTCTTAGCCCACCTCCATCCTCCCCTCTCAGCCACCTCCATCCTCCCCTCAGCTACCTCCATCCTCCCCTCTCAGCCACCTCCATCCTCCCCTCTCAGCCACCTCCATCCTCCCCTCTCAGCCACCTCCATCCTCCCCTCAGCCACCTCCATCCTCCCCTCTCAGCCACCTCCATCCTCCCCTCTCAGCCACCTCCATCCTCCCTCTCAGCCACCTCCATCCTCCTCTCAGCCCACCTCCATCCTCCCTCTTAGCCCACCTCCATCCTCCCCTCTCAGCCACCTCCATCCTCCTCTCTCAGCCCACCTCCATCCTCCCCTCTCAGCCACCTCCATCCTCCTCTCTCAGCCCACCTCCATCCTCCCCTCTCAGCCACCTCCATCCTCCCCTCTCAGCCACCTCCATCCTCCCTCTTAGCCCACCTCCATCCTCCCCTCTCAGCCACCTCCATCCTCCCCTCTCAGCCACCTCCATCCTCCCCTCTCAGCCACCTCCATCCTCCCCTCTCAGCCCACCTCCATCCTCCCCTCAGCCCACCTCCATCCTCCCCTCTCAGCCACCTCCATCCTCCCCTCTCAGCCACCTCCATCCTCCTCTCAGCCACCTCCATCCTCCCCTCAGCCCACCTTCATCCTCCCCTCAGCCCACCTCCATCCTCCTCTTAGCCACCTCCATCCTCCATCCTCCATCCTGAGGTCTCACAAGTCCCAACCTTGCGCGCAGCCTCTCAGAGTTTCCCCATGGAGCACTCCAACCCCACCCCACTTTGGAACACCTAACTGCTCACCTTCTAAAGCACTGCCAGACACTCACGTGTCCTGTCTGTTTCCTGGACAGGACTCAGCGCTGACTATGCTGATGGAGCAGTGGGTCCATATCCCCTCTCTGTCCCCACCACTGAGTACTCGCTCAGCAAGGATCTCCTGCTTCCAGTCGCCATTTAATCACGGCCTCACGTGACAAAACTGGAGTTTATTGTTCTGTTCTAACTGGTGCCAATGCCAAGAATGCAGACTTGTGAAGTCTCGATGCTCAAATGAAAACTACCCAGCAGCTTTGGGGTCCAGGCCGCTCAGCACACAATCCCTACCTCCTGGGCCCTGCCAGTCTTGGGACACAGCCTGACCACTTGATGGAACTACATGGGATCTACATAGCTGGTCCAGGGGGAAGGAAAGGGACAGACAGACAGAGAGCGGTAAACACTGCTTCCCAACTGGGGGAAGCACCACAGGGCAGCCAGGCCTTGCTGGGCAACCAGGTACAGAAGGAACACAGCCATGACTTCCGAGTGCCGGTGAGCCGGCACGTGGCTGCTGAGGCTGTACTGGGCTCTCGAAGGAGACCCCCAAAGTTGGCCAGTGCAGTTGGGGTGAGAGCAGGAATGTGCACTAAAAACCCAACCGAGATGATTTCTGTTCTGGGCCCCTCTGTGCCCTCACCCCTGCCCCCATGCTCACCCCAGCTGGCAGCCCCTGCGGCTGACCTTGGTGCACAGCCCAGCCCTGAGAAGGGCTGGCCTCCCGTCCACGCGGGTCGCTGCTCTCACACCTGCCGAGTGGCTGGCATTATTATTGCACTTCCACTGGAACTTTCATAGGCTTTAAAATAGACTCCTTTTCAAGATGCCACAGATGGCACAAGTCCTGGGTCAGGCCAGAACCCCAGGGGGCAGGGTGGCCCTGAGCTGGGAGGCCATGCTGGGTGGCACCTCCCATGGTGCACCCTCAAGGCAGCGGAGGGAAACCCCGTGGGCTGCGGATACCCAGGCCTGCTGCCTTCTCTCTGCGGTCCAGTTTTTCATCTGACAGAGATGATACTACCTGCCAGCTTCCAGCACAAACTTAGTGAAGTCAAAAGAATTCAAGGCCAGACAGAACGGGGAGGGGACGGGAGCAGTAAAGGGCACAGAGCTCGACTCTGCGAGTCCAGGGGCCCATTCACAGGAAGGGAGGCAGTGAGCCACAGCGGGCAGCTGGAGCACAGGATCCCCACCCTGGTCAGCACAGGATCCCCACCCCGGTCAGCACAGGATCCCCACCACGGTCAGCACAGGATCCCCACCCCGGTCAGCACAGGATCCCCACCCGGTCGGCACAGGATCCCCACCCGGTCGGCACAGGATCCCCACCACGGTCAGCACAGGATCCCCACCCGGTCGGCACAGGATCCCCACCAGGTCGGCACAGGATCCCCACCCGGTCGGTACAGGATCCCCACCCGGTCGGTACAGGATCCCCACCCCGGTTAACACAGGATCCCCACCCTGGTCAGCACAGGATCCCCACCCGGTCGGTACAGGATCCCCACCACGGTTAGCACAGGAAGCCAGAGATGGACCTGGCAAACCAGTCTCCATTTTCCTCCTGCTGCTTCCTCGGCAGCGCCCCGCCCCCCACGCTTGCGTGTGCATGCAAATGCACACACATACATGCATGCACACACACTATTTTTTAAATTACAAAATCTGGAAACCACATGGAAGAATAATTGAAACTGAGCTCAAGATGAGGGCTTCTCTCTTGTAATGGAGACCGACCCCTAACTCGTCACTGCCAGAAAGGAGCCAAAAGTCGGGGTGTAAGAGAAGCCGGGCCCAGTAGAGCTCCGGGCAGGCTCCGCTGCCAGCACCCTCCCTTCCTGGCCACCCCCCGCGGGGGCCTGCTCCACAGGCTCCACTGGAGGGGCTCAGGGCCCGCTGAGTCAGACACTGGCTTCCTGCGCTGTCCCCCGTGTAACCGCGCTTCGTCACGCAGGCTGCTCCGGCGCACGGAGGCGTGGCGCTGGGACACCTCGAGGCTGACACAGAACTACCGCCACCGGTCTCGGGTGGGCCTGGGTGCAGCCTGCTAGTCTCTGACCTGCTGGGGACCCCGAGGGACGGGGAATAAAAGCAAGTGGCAGAAACAGAGCTGGGACCGGGTCATCCCTCAGACACGAGCACCGGGAGCCACCGGTTCCGGAACTGTCTCAGGTGCTGTAGGTACTGACCCCACACAAAGCAGGGTTTTAGACTTGGGTTAAAAGTTTTACTTGAACGCTCCTGTGCGGACAGAAAGAGGAACGCTGACTTGGGAGAGTGTCAGAGTTTCTTCAGAGAAAGGAAGGCTGGGAGCTCGGGCACCCGGACAACCCCCAGCCCACGGCCACCTCGGGGCTTTCTCAGCGGCCCCGGTGGCATCGCCAACACCGGCCGGACTCGCACCCGGTGGCAGGTGGAACGCCTTCTCCAGGCCACATGGGCAACGGGACCTTCCCCTTCTCTCCTCAGCCTGCGGGACCAGGATGGCCCACAGCCCTCCCCAGCTTTCCAGGCTGAATTAATCACTTCCCGGTGGCCCGTGACACATGGCTCACACTTGTATTTTCAGAGCAATCATGTGTTACAGATAGTTGGTGATACTGTCTGTTACCCCTGCTAGACTGTAAACGTGTCGAGGAAACAGCCAATTCCTACTCGTCCTTGCACAGGAGGATTCAGTAAATGTACGTGCTCGGTCGTCTCAGAAAATGACGATGAAATGACATCGCAAGGTCAATGGCATCTGCCAGCGCACGCGCCACTTCGCATGCTGGCTGCAGTCTACCCTGTAGTAAAGGTAGAGCACCCCCTCAGAGCTCCTGAGTTTACGCATTAAAAACTTAGCAAGTCCTTAACCGTGGTCAGGACAGTGGGAAAAGCCGCCCATGAAAGTTTTAATTCAGTGGCGTGTCAAAGCATGTCCAATTCCCTAGGGGGTCAATGGTTATGACAGATTATTTCCTGGTTTAGAAAAGGAAGCCATGAACGCTATCCCTTCCTCACAAGGACCTGTCTTGTTTTTACTATGAGCTTTGTATTTATAATTACGTGCTATTAGAATCAACACTATGACCTGTGCTCAAACAAATCTTCCTGCTTGCTCTCTCTCTCTCTGCAATGTCTCAAGAAGGACAGGCAAGACACAAATACCATAAACATTACGTTTACAAAGGGGGCAAGGAGGGACAAGTTTACTCTGGGTTTTATTTCTTCCTGTGCTCTCTGAACTTGCTAACCATGCATGAGTTTATTTCATCAAAAAGAGAAAGGACTTAGCTCATTGGTGGGTCTATAGGCTATGTTTGTTTCATTTTTTATATTTTTCTGTACGTAACTTGGTCTGCAATGAAGAATTAGAAATAAAATAGCTACTTTTATTATTTTTTTTTAAAGAAAATGAGGTTCCTGGCTCCAGATAGACACCAGTCATAAGGAAAAATCAATTTAATCAGATAGGACAAATTTTACTTTGACATCAGCTTAAGCCAGAGGGATCCTATTTCAAAACCCAAATTGAGAAAAATGGGAAGCAATGGTAATTCTGCAACATACCAGAGAAATATTCGATTCATTCTAAACTGAAGCCTCCGCAGCTGGCCAGACCTTCAGTCGCATGTCAGTAACTATCTTTTTAATACTAATTAATTAAATAACATGAAAAAAAATGGGATGAAACTTGATCGGGGAGCACAAAGTTGAAGTAACCATGGCACTGGGACTTTGTGGGGTTTTCGCTGCATCAGGAAGTAATTACACAATATTTTCCAGAAGTGAAACAGTGAGTCTAACTGGAAAAAAATGTGGAAACATTTAGTTAGAACAGTAGAGCAAGGTATTAAAGATCCTTTTAAGGGGTTAACTCTGAAGGAAAATATGTAAATAATTAGGTCTGTAAACATGTTCTTAATTACAATTCTAGGATAAAAGTCAGAGGTATAATTGGCACTCATGTGCTTTTCCTGAAAACCCCTTTCTTGCAAAGTGATGATTCTAATGCTCATGTCGCCATGAGGACCCTGCCTGGCAGCTGAGGACACATCAGAGGAACCCCGCCGAGTCCCTGGCGACTCCTCCTCGCACACTGAGCAAGGCCCTGGGCACCTGCCTCCTTCCACACTCGCCGGCACGATTTACCCCACATGCGTGGAGACACATGGTTTTCATCTTTAGTCAAACTTCATTCATGCCAATCTCTTCCCCCAGTTCACAAGAATTTCAAGAGTTTCAGGAAATCTATTTTACCAACTCCACTCGGATTCCCGTTTCCAGTTTGCCACGGCTATTCTCAGGGGGTGCGGCTCGCTTTCTCCCTGAGCTTCTGGCACATGTCATTCTACCGAAAATGAATTTCGCAAGGACTAGGGATGGAATTAAATGCACAATGTACAGTAATTTATAATCTCAACCTTTGATACCGCTCCAAAGGAAAAGTGAACACTAATGTCAAACTGTAGCCACACAAACATTTCCTGAGTGCCCATGACGTGCCAGGCACTGTTCTAGGTGCTGAGGGCTCTTCCGAGAATGGGGCAGACACAGCTCCCTGCCTCCTGGGGTTACCATTCTAGCAGACTCTGCCCTTTCCAGGCTGAACCTGAAGGATGATTTCTGGGCCTTCTATCCAAAGGCCCAAAGTCCCACCAGAAAAGTGGCATAGCCCGGCCAGCGTGGCTCAGTGGTTGAGCACTGACCTATGAACCAGGAAGTCATGGTTCAGGGCACAATTCCTGATTAGGGCACAATGCCTGGGTTGAAGGCTTGATCCCCAGTGTGGGGTGTGCAGGAGGCAATTGATCAATGATTGATGTTTCTATCTCTCTCTTCTTTCCTCTCTGAAGTCAATAAAAATAGGTATATTTTAAAAAGTGGCATAAAGAGCAGTCACATCACCAAATCCTCACCATAAGGAAGCAGGAATATATAGTCATCCCTGGAGTGAGACGCCATTAGGATTCTGGATACTGGAGTGATGGCCAGGGCTGAGGCTGGAGTAAAAGAACAGAACGTACGAATGACGCCTGCCATGGACTGAATTAAGTCCCCCTTCAATTCCTATGTTGAAGCCCTCACCCCAATGTGACTGGAGTATGAAAGTAATTAAGGTCAAATGAGGTCACAAGGGTGAGGCCCTGATCCTTCAGGATTAGTGTTCTTATGAGAGACACCAGACAGAGATCTCATTCTCTTTCCTGTGCCATGTGAGGACACGGCAAGAAGGTGGCCACCTGCAAGCCAAGAAGAGAGCCTTCACCAGTAACTAAATTGGGCATCACTTTGACCTTGGACTCCCCAACTTCCAAAAGTATAAGAAAATAAATTTTGTTGTTTAAGCCACTCTGTCTATGGTGTTTTGTTACAGCAGCCGGAGCTGACTGAGACAATATAATGCACCTCCATCAAGAGCCCTTCCAGGAACACTGCAGAGGGTGTGGGTTACACCAAACACATCCAGGGAGGCGCCATCCTATCCAGCAGGCAGCAAATGGATTCTGGATTTGCCTGCTGATGCCCCCACTCAAATGCTGCTACAGAAATACGAGATTGGGTTAGTTTACCACTGTCTCTACCAATGACACTGAAGGCTATCCTGAGAGTTAGCCTCTACTTCGGACACTTCTCCACCAACCGAAAGCAGACACAGCCCTCAGAAACTTCCCTCGTTTGCTTTATCTTAAAGTGATACATAAGCATTGAAAGAAATTAAACTAGCGCTGGCCGGGGGTGTGTGGGGGAGGGTCGGGGGGGCGGGGGTCAGTTGTTTGGAGTGTCGTCCCGTACACCAAAAAGGCTGTGGTCTATTCCCAGTCAGGGCACATACCTAGGTTGTGGGTTTGATCCCTGATTGGGGCACCTATATGAGGCAACTGACCAATGTTTCTCTCTTTCTCTCTCTCTCAAATAAACATATCCCTGGGTAAGGATAAAAAATAAACTAAACTAAACTAGCATTTTGCTACTCATCAGGCATAAACTAACCTCTTTCTCTGGGCTGGTGGCTCTAACACTTACTTAGGCTAGCGAGCATTTTATATGAAAAGTCTCCAGAGAATACCCTAAAATAGTGATATACTGAGTTCTATCCTATCAACTCGGGATAATTTCACTAGTTTAAAATACTACAAGATCCCAGGAATAGAAGGCTCCTCATTCAAAGAGTAACAAAACAATTGTAAGAAAATTGCATTCCCCGTATTTTGAGCTATTAGTTATTATTGGTTTATCTGCTTTGTTTCACTAGCTTTCAGCAGCAAACACTAGAACACTAAAGTTTAAGACAATTTTACAGGGGAAAAAACCCTTAAAATTTGATCTAGAAAGAAACTGCCACTTTCTAGAAATAAAACATGAAGGCCCACTCTGAAACTCAGTTTGAGAAGCACAGCTTGAAGTAAAAGGCTGTTTTCAAGAGGCTTATCTGAACCTCTAAAACACTTGGGCCTCTGAGCAGTTCCAAGGTCTAAGAGTCATGATGATGCTCGGGTCAGATGGGAACTTCTCAGACTCAGAGACAGAAAAGACACCTCGGTGAACCAACACGCCGGTTCCTCACTTACAACTCGTCCTGTATGTTGTCCGTCAGCTTGAAGAGCTGCTCCTGCCCTTCGGCCTGGCTCTCCGAGTAGCGGGGGAGCAGCCCCTGGGGCCCCGTGCAGCACCGCGGCTTCCGCACCCTGTGCGCCTGCGTCCTACATGGGGAAATGGACAAAAAGCAGAGGTTAGGTGTTAAAATGATTTCCCAGCTTCATCTAAGACAAACGCACTACGTACTGCAACACACACTCTACATTTAGTGACTGGAACCAAACCACAGTATTCGCTGTGATGCACAACGAGACTGGGGTTAAAGACACCAATTCTGAATTAGAACCTTGCCTTCGCCATCTCCTGGCCATGTGAAAATGGACAGGTTTAACTTCTTTAACCCTCGGGTCCAGTTTTCTCTGTAAAATGGATGCCGGCACCTGCCTCGTAGGACTGCTGTGAAGATCAAATAAAATAATGCCGACAAGCCTGTGCCTGACAGGATGGGGCTGCCCACCAGCGGGGGCCGTGCCCGCTGTGTCATCACCACTGGACTTCCACCCGGGCGCCTCCAGACCTGCAGGGGCCGGGGAGGAGAGTGAGGGACTGTGGGCATTTAAAAGCACGTGCCCAGCTGCTGGATTTCTTCTACGATGAGCTCAGCTGCTGGGGACAGGGTGAGGGGCCCAGGAATCATGTGGGGGAAGAAAGCTCCGTGGACGGGCCCCAGGCCACAGCCTGTGTCCTGCAGTGGCGCTCACTCAGGCCACTCAGCTGTCGGCTGCCCGAAGGAATCTGCTTTGCTATGGCTTTCGGGGCAGTGATGTTGTCTCTGTCCACAAACCACATACAGGATAACTGATAAGTGCTTTCTGGTGTTTTCCTAGGAACAGGAGTCCGTATTTGTCTTGGAAAGGCTGTGCATATTTCAGATGACTGATAAGAGTGTGCCGGGTCTGTCCACGGCCTTGTACTTGCTGTACTTTTCATTATTTGTTCCTGGATTCCACCAAAGCACAACACCCCTCTAGACACATCGAGAAGAGGCACAGGCTTGCACCCCGAGTCGGCGCTTCAGAACCAGGTCTTGCAAGGGCGACGAGTGCCCTGGGGGGCCAACTGGGGTCAGGATACGGGCAGAGAGAGTCAGCAAGCTGCCACAGGCCACGCAATGGGCAAGCTGCAAACCTGGGGCGAGTGCAAATCCTCCTGGACAGGCCTGCACTCCGCTCACCAGGCCAGGCCGTCCGAAGTCCACACCTGGGAGGTGTTTGTTTTGCTCTGTGCTGGGAAGCCAGAAATCCAGCGAGGATTTTTAAAAGCTCACTAATAAGAGCGCCCTAAGAACTACTAGTTGTGTTCTTCCAGGGTGATGTAAAGAGACTGGAAAGAAGTCCCAACAGCCTGGGCTAAAGGAACGGGTAAAAGGTAACTTTATTTATAGCACACACTCCCAGCTCCCACTAGGCGTAGTCTCAATGTCTTCTTCCTCAAGACTCAGGCCTCCTGTTGGCTGGTTAGATCCGAACTATGACTGAAGGGGGGAGGGCGGCGGAGAGGTGGGCAACTGCTGGTGAGGGCGCAGCCATCAGGGCGCGTAAGGAAACGGAGGGAGGGAGCGAGGTGGGCTTTCCTGGCAGCAGAGCCCCGTTCTAGTCCCCACCTTGTGAAACACCCACCGCCACTCCCAACACTGCCAAGTGTCTGTTCCCCACGGGGTCCTACCATTCTGTCCCCAGGAAGCTCCTGGAAGAGGTCTGGCTATGGTGGCAGAAGCTCAGAGGCCCCTCCAAGAGAGATGTGACGGGGCCTGTTCCTCACCACCTTTCAGCATTTCCCCCAACCCATCGGGAGCTCTGCAGCTCGATGTCCATCTACATCCCCAATCCAACATCCCTCCATCTAGGTCACAACTGACCATGACCTCTGGATCAGTAATTGGTTATTACAATAACCTTTCACTTTATTCTACTGCCACCTGGCCCACTCTCCTCAGAGCGATGGGACTGACCCTTTCAGAATACAATTAGATACCATTAGTCACGTGCTCAAAACACATTTGCTTCACATCTCACTTAGATTGAATGTTTGCTCCCTGCGTGGCACCCCACCTGGAATGTAAGCGCCATGAGAAGAGGGATTTTGTCTGGTTCCTGCTAGCCTGGGAACTAGAACAGCGCCCGATTCACGGGGGAGAAGCAATGCACCTTAGATGAGTAGAATGTGTTTGGGGGTGGGGGCAGGGATAGGGGCCACTGTGACTACTGAGCTAAGAAAGGAAAGGTCACACGCAAATTGGTGGAGAGCTAGAAGATTGGAGTCTGGGCTCCGAGAGTCAACAAAATCAAGGCAAAATGAAAACCAGCTAGGATCCCAACTCCTGACGGAAAGGGCCGGGGTGGGTCTGTCCCGTTCACTGATCTTCAAAGCAAAGGAGAAGCCTGGGGGCAAATCATGAAGCTATGCCTCCGCTGACACACGCACTTCCCTTGCTGACACATGCACTTCCCTCGCAAGAAACAATCTTCCACTGAAGTGGGAAAAACATGCCCCCAAGGAGAGGGGCTTCGAGCCCTAAACTCCTCTGATGGGACCCGGGGAGCCAGAGAGGCCAAGGAAAGGCGCTGGGCTCTGCACCCGAGCCCTGGGAGCCCACACCTTGCACAGCCTTGGACAGTGGGCGATGGAAGTAAGCGTACCTCTCATCACCACATCACCTCCAGCTTTCTGCTGCATGAACGGGTATAAAATGGCACCTTACTGTCCTCTCATTCCCACCCTCTCTGCTCTACCTAAAGGGTAATGGTGTCCAATAAAAAAGCGGAGTGGCTAGCGACTACCCATGGGTACCAGAACTGAAAGATCCCTGCCAAGTTCTCAGGCCCACCGCTGAAGGCCCCCCCTCCGCCCCCCAGGCCTCCCCACTGGCCCGCTCCTTTCCTCACCCTCACCCCTACTGCCCAGACTGGCTGCTTCTAGGGCAGGTCTGGCACTACATCCTGCGGATAACAGATCATTAAACAAGAGGTGGCAACACTCCACCCACTCACCTCTCGGCAGCTGACAGCATCTCTTGCTAACTAACCTGGACATAAAAGGTAGTTTACAACACGAGTCTGCCTAGTGCATATGCAGCAACTCTGACTCCACAAACCTTTGTTTAGCCAGAGGTCTGTGGTGTACTTAATTGCTGCCAGCTGGGGGCTGCTCGGCCATTTTAAGCCCTCGGCGGCTGCGGTTTACAAATTTCACAGTGTATAGAAAGAAGCAGGCCTTCCAGTCAACCAGCTAATCCAAAATGTCAGCACCAAACCAACCCGGGCTTTGAACTCCATGAACACGTCAGGGAGTCGGCTGTGCAGCACGGACGGGTCTCCCCGGGGAAGGGCTGCTGATACAGTGGCTGATACACTGCAGATATCCGCCGCGAGAGAGATCAATGCCCACGCCTGCGCCTGGCCACTGCTCTCTGACACACACTGGAGGCCCCAGCCGAGCAGAGCAATGAAAACAGTCCTGTCATCCTCCTTAGGCAACAACAACCCAAACAAGGTGACGCAGGAAGACCTACCAGTCCCACTTGGCTGACCTCGCCTTTCAGCTGAGGGTCAATAGTTGGCCAGCCATTATTTGTTCTTCGCTCACACGATGAGTAACTATGTCATAGTTCTATTAGTTGAAGACAGATGTTGTACACACATACACATACTCCTGTACAGCTTAAGCTATCAGTAGGTTGAGAAATCTGTCATGGCCAATGTCTATCAACCCAGTGAGTTTCAAAAACAATCGCAAAGGAGGAGAAAGTGTGTGCCAAACGGGGGACTTCCCTGCGCGACAGACTGTTTATTCTGCTGACGATGCCATCTTCCTCAGGGGCCCGCGTACTGACCCCACAGAGTGATGGATTGTGCGTCTAAGACTTTTGTTGTAATTAAATCTCTTACTGATATATCTATATCTATCTATCATCTATCTATATATATCTATATCTATATCTATATCTATCTATCTATCTATCATCTATCTATCTATATACTTGTTTGATGGCACAAACAAGTAGGCTGTGAACAGCAAGTCAACCCAGACCATCTCTTCAGATATGGCTAATGGCTAACAGTTCTAAGACACCAAGATTCTCGACTGAATGGTTCAATCAAGCGTTTGTCAGTCTCTAAAGGAACTCAATAGTCTAAACAGGACTCGGCACGGAGCGCGGTGGTTAAGCTTCCCCTGGTCACTACTGCCGGCCAGCGGACAGTGGCTGGAAGGCGGAGAAACCTGCGGGCCACCAGCTACCTCTGACCTCTGGCCTGCAGGCCCTCCCCATAGGGGAAAAGCACCCCTTCTCCACACCGATGCCGCTCCTCTCAGCGCAGGGCATCAACGACGCTCTCCTGCAATGAAGCCTAGAGTTTGGCTCGGTTTCCATCGGAGCCCAGGACAAACAGAACCCCACTTTCTAGAACCTATCCAGGGATGGTACTGAACACATAGGGTTAATAACTACTGAGCTCTGACTGTGTTTAGTCTTGAACCAAGAAATCTACCAAATACCTACGACAATTTGGATTTTGAACACAAAGCCAGGCTGGGCAGAAGGGAACCCCATGGCAGTCGAGATTGGCTCCTAAATGAAGCTGCAGAGGATCCAAACCGAGCAGCCAGAAAACCCCCTGCTCAGAGCCTGCGAATGGCTCGTGCCGCCTCTGCCCCAGCGCCCACCCCATGCAGTGGACTCTTCCTGAGCATATGCACAGGCCAGCGCCAGGCTCTCGGGAGACAGGCAGGAACCACGTTGCCAGGGACCTCATGGAACCTAATGGAGGAGATGAACAGAAACAGGCAGCAAGGGCTGAGAGGACAGGCTCCGGAGCCAGGCGGCCTGGGGCTGAACCCGTTTCCCATTTACAAACTGGGACCTACGGCAAGTTGTGTGACCTCTTGGAGCCTTGGCTTCCTCATCTATAAAATGGGGATAATAATGGGATTGTTGTGAGGGGTAAGTCAACACATGTATGTGTTTATAACAAACAGGACTCGGTGCATAGCCAGCACTCAGTAGGATGCTACCTATGATGACGACAGCAATGACGCTCCTCTGTAGAGGGTGCCTTGGGTACAAGAGAAGGACCTAACCTAGCCCAGGTGGCTGAAGCCCAAGGTGGGCTGGGTCCAACGTCCAACACAGTTTTCTTACTGGGGAACTGGCTTCAAACTGAAATATTCCCCCTTCCCCTTGCTTTCTTGTTAACAACATTCTCCTTACCTCTCCCTAGAGTGCTGAAGTCATTGTGTAACAACACATAAACTCCCACATTGTATGGTCACAATTGCGAATGTGGGAAAGATGTTGAATCATATCGTTAGAAATTCTATTACGGTCGCTGTACGTTTTAGGAATTTGACATCCGCGGTGGGGGAAGACATTGCCTGGGCTGAATTTTCTCCCATCAGTGGGATTCACACCTGACTTGTTTATAGGGGTCAAGGCTTCCTATAACCTAACACATATTTTGGGGACCCCATGACATTGCAACTGTGACAGCGGGTAGGACTAATGCCACAGATATGCCTACTGGGATTTAAACTCTAAGAACAAAACTACTACTTGTTAACTAACTGTTCATGGGGCTGGGGGAGGGGCAAAGCCGACTGGCTTCATAAAGAATTCCAACCAAGGAGACGATGTCACAGTGAGGTTACACCTGCCCGAGCTGGATTTCCCAAAAGCCTCACTTCTGCATGCATTCTGGGGACGCTGTGCTTTAAAAAAAAAATAATAGTAGACAACTGATAAAGTGGCTTGCAACTTTCTACACTATCACAAAAAAGGGGTATTTTTGTGTTCTAGCCCACCACTCTGAATCAGATGTGTACAGGAGCCCCTCAGCCATGGCCAAGCTCCCTGCTGAACTGTCACTTTTAATGCCAATCCGAAGATACTTCACATGGGCCAAAATACACAATTTCTGGTAAACTTGATTCTGTGGCTATTAAGTACAAATTCTAATGATAACAAACTGACTAAATAAGCCAGATATTTTCAGGTCAATTTCTAGAAAATGATTACATAATTTAAAAAAAATCATTATGTTATCTATCTTCCCCCAAAGTTGATCTCTCTTAAAAAAAAAAATGATTTTAGAGAGAGGAAGGAGAGAAGCATTGATCAGTTGCCTTTTGAAGGTGCCCCAACTGGGGATCGAACCCAGGACCTAGGTTATGTGCCCTGACTGGAAATTGAACCTGCAACTCTTCAGTCACAGGATGACACTCCAACCAACTGAGCCACACCGTCCAGAGCAACAGCTGATCTTTTTAAGGAGACAGAGTTTAGGAGCGTGTGGTACAGAGAAGAACATAAGGCTTTGGAAAGAAACCGACACAGAGGGAAACCCCAGTCCAGTCGCTTGTTAGCCGAGTGATCCTGACGGAGCTGCTCTCAGCCTCAGTTTCCTTATCAATAAATGAGAATATAATACTTATTGGTTGATCATATTGAGATGACATACAAAAAGTGCCCAGCACAGTGCACACAGTAGGTATCATAAACGTTGTCTCCCTTTCTCCTACCCTTATTCACAATCATTGTATGTCAAGTCAATTTAAAACACCTAAGTGCAAGACTTAAAACATAGGTGTGAAGTTTGAGACTGAGGGTTCACTGTGGACCCTGACTTCCTGCCGTGCCAGGACACAGCGAGTGTCTGGACACTCGGGCTTTTCTAAGGAGCCAGTGCCTCGCTTCTTAGGTGCACACTCGCTTGGCCTACCCCACCCAGAGCTTACTTGCTTAAACTTTTTTTAAAGAGCTAGAGCTAAAAACTTTTTTTTAAAGAGCTAGAGAGCTAAAAACTTTTTTTTAAAGAGTTAGACCTAGCAGCTTGAGAAATGATACCAAATGCCCAATTCCTAGGCCTGGAATGACCAGCGTTCTAGCATACAGCCATTAGCAAATTCACCATCGCAGAGGTTTTCCAGGGAGAGCACCTGCTCTGAGTGGAGTTTGAAAGGCAACCTGAATCCATCCACCCTGAAAGTGGAGCTGCTGACTGAGGGGCTGGGTTGTCTGTCCTCAGCACCCTGCCCTGGGGGCCTCCACACTCAATGCGTGAAGGGCCCCCCTCAGGACCGAGGCTGAGCAGGTCTGGGGGTGCTGCATCCCCCAAGGGGCCTGCTTTGTGATTTGTTGCTTTTTCAAGACCACCTACCCGTTCATTCAGGCCGGACTTTTTACACAAGCTTTTACTATCAAACAAACGAGGTGCAAAAGGAGAAGATACTTCAAAATGGACCAGGCCACTGAAACCTCCAACCGCCCCGGGAATGAGAGCGTGCACACAGCCGCCACACTCACAGGGTGGACAGGATCAGTGTCAGCCCTGAGGTCAGCCTTTGGGTGGAGAGGGAGAAACTGAGACCCTGGGAGGAGGGTCACAGAGCCTGCCAGTGGCCTGCCCTCTCCAGGCCCCAACTTTCCCCAGGGAGGGGCTCCCATTCTGAACCTGGGCGAGGCCTGGAAAGTCTGGTGAGAGCGGAATGGAGGCCACGTGAGGCCAGAGTTCTAGTCTCTTCTCTGCATTGTTGTGCCTCAGCACCTGGAGCAGTGCTGGGCACACAGCGGGTACGAGAAAGGAACGGACCAG
This sequence comes from Eptesicus fuscus, assembly GCF_027574615.1. NCBI lineage: Eukaryota > Metazoa > Chordata > Mammalia > Chiroptera > Vespertilionidae > Eptesicus > Eptesicus fuscus. The sequence goes on along the minus strand of NC_072481.1, from coordinate 7,009,448 downwards.
CGGCCACAAGCCTGGGTTATAGCTGGGGGCAGAAGAGCCCCAGGGGCCGCCTCTGAAGCCAAGCGAGTGGAGAAGGCAGCCTGTCGTGGGCTGCTCCTGCTCCTCCTCCTCCTCCACCTTCTCCTCCTCCTCCTCCTCCACCTTCACCTTCTCCTCCTCCTCCATCTTCTCTTCCTCTTCCTCCTCCTCCTCCTCCACCTTCTCCTCCTTCTCCTCCTCCACCTCCTCCTCCTCCACCTCCTCCTCCTTCTCCTCCTTCTCCTCCTCCTCCACCTCCTCCTCCTCCTCCTCCATCCTCCTCCTCCTCCATCTTTTCCTCCTCCTCCTCCTCCTCCTTCTCCGAGACAGGCTGGGGGATGAGACTGACCCAGGAACCCCTGGAGCATAAGCGTGCTGAAGATTCCACAGAGGAGTGACACTAGAAAGTTACTGACCGAGGTCACAACTAGGTCGTGTTCCCCGGGACAACTGGCCAGCGCCCCGGCGGCACTTCTCCAGGAGAGGAAAGAGCAGTGGGGCCCAGGGGTCCGGCTCCCTGTGGAGGGTCCAACCCCACCTTGACCCGTAAGCAGCTCAGAACCTCCTGATAAGGGATTCTCTGCACTGGCTCAAACTCCACAAACTTCTCCCAAGGGTTCTTACTGTATGGCTCTCATTCTTTTAATCCCAACTTTTAGGTTCTTTTTGACCTGAAACAAAGATGTCCACCAATCAATCACCTACTCCTTATCTTCCTTTGGCCAACTGGTGCATTCTCATTCTTTGTCTTCAAATTTAACCCTGGCCAAGCTTTCTCAAGATGCCAAAGCCACCACTAGTCAACCTGCCCCTCTACAACCAAGAGATGGCACCTTCTCCTTGACCTTGGTCATCCTGGCTCTGGCCCATCATCCTAATGCCCTCAAGAGTATCTTGATCTTTCTCTTTGTTCTGGCTCTTGCCACAGAGCCCTGGTATCAAGCCAGAGCAAGAATGAGGCAAGGAGCACGCCCATGTGTCTGAATGGGGACTGGCTCAGGGGCGGCCTTTCCCTTTGGACAGGAAGGAAGCCGAGCACAAGCTGGCAGCTGTGGCACCCTGCGGTGCCTCTAAGTGGGGTACATCTCTGCCCGGTGCCATGACGTTCAACCTGGTGACAAAAGATTATTGTTCACCTGGTGATAAGAAGGCCGAGCTGCCTTATAATTAAGTGCCCCAGTGTGAACATGAATGGGACTGATTGCCACAGTCCATCAACCCTTGGCAAACTGGTTTGTTTGGTCTGGACAGCAAACATTCTGCACTACTGGATTTTTTTCTCCCAGATCCCCTGAGGCCCCATCACCCCCTAAACCTTTTATAAAAACTACAATCTGTTCTGCTGTCTCGAGTTACATTCTGTAAATAATAAGCAACGCTGATGAAATGCAAAAAGCTGAAAATTCGCACAGCAGAAAGATCTGTAGTATGTCCCACATCTGTGTCACATTAAATGTGTGCTCACCAGACTTGCTGATTCCTGTCTAATCAGCACACCAGGGTGACGTGGGCCAGAAGGGCTCTCCTGCTACGTGCCACAGCAGGGCCACCGAGGCAGCCCAGGAGGGGCCGGCGCTGCACCACGCCGGGGAGATGCCGAGCTCACGCCGCAGAGACTGAGCGGCCTGCTCAGTCCTGGGACATGTGCATGGCAGACTGTGGGTCACCACTGTGGTCAGGCTGGGGACAGCCACGGCTCAGAACCCTCCTTCCCAGTCCTCAATGTGGCTGAGCTGGGCCCGTGGCGGTTAAACTAAATAACATGTTGTAATGACAAAATGTCTCATTTGAAGGGGTTGGCTCCCTATACATTAAAAGGCCTACAAAATAAAAATAGAACAAAAGGAAACCAATTAGAGTCCATTTGGCAGAATGCTTAGGGGCTACCAGAGATGTTAGTTGTGATGCCAGGCAAAATTTGATCCCATCTTTACTTCTTCCAAACATTTTACACGCAAATGCACACACACAAATATATGCACGTGTGTGTGCACACATGCAGGCACGCATATTCCCATTTAAGAAACATTGGCAGAGCCTAAGAGGGAACTTGGCATGCTTTAAACTTGTGGCGCTGTGCTAAGCCCCTGAATGATTAGAAGGCTCCGTGTCGGAAAAAACCCAGATTCAGACTCCACAGGGTCTTTAAGCAGAGGGCGCGGGAGCCTCAGGGACACGGGAAAACTCAGTGCACTGCCACCTCAACCAGCTCCCCTAGATCTGTATGTTCCCATCCACGTTAGGGAGAGACATCAGAGCTGAGACTGGGGCCACCAGGGCCCACCGAGTGTCTCTACAGCTGTGACTGCTGAGCTGAGTGTGCCCTGGGCACTGACCGTCACAGCATTCAATAAGGAAGTGTGTTATTAGCACTGCGTTTCATGGAGGAGGCAGCCGTGCCTGAGAGATTGTGAAGTTCGTCCAAGGCCATTCCGCTGGTAAGTGGCAAAGACAAACCTGGTCTTGGGTTTTTCTGCTTCTCTTGGACTCAGCACACTCACTAGCAGCATGATGTGGATGAAAATCTGAGTCCATCGCTGCAGTAAGCATTCTGGAGATGCTGGAGGCCCCCAAAGAAGGCACTAGTGTGACCCCGAAAAGCTTACAATCCAATTGAGAAGCCGAAACTTACATCCTTGCAATGACTGTGGAAGAAGCCTAGACCCTGTCCCAGTGATGAAAGGGCAGAGGAGGTCTGGCACCCACACTCCAGAGGTAGGATGGGCTTCCTGGGAAGGCCCGGCTTCACGGAGAGCCCCGCCTAACAACAGAGCAAGATTTCTATTACTCAAATAAAGTACAGCATCAGTACCAACCTGCCAAGTTTTTGTTGTTTTAATCCTTCCCCGATGATATTTCCCCATTGCTTTCAGATAGAGTGGAAGGGCAGGGAGAGAGGGGGAAGAGAGAGAGGGAGAAACATGGATGTGAGAGAGACACATCGATTAGTTGCCTCCCGCATGCACTTTGACTGGGGCTGGGGAACGAACCTGCAACCCAGGTACATGCTCTTGACTGGGAATCAAACCCCTGAACCTCTCCTTTGGTGTGAGGACCAATACTCTAACCACTGAGCCACCGACCAGGGCCCAACCTGCCAAGTTTTCACAGGAATGAATGTTAAAAACTAAGAATAAGAAGGAAACAAATAGCAAGATAAAAGTCAGTTAACAGACCACACCACATATAACCTAAACACATGTACTGAAGCCCCACTCTCGATGCTACAGCAACCATGAACAGTGACAGCTTTCCTTTATTAGTCACGATGCAGCTTTAACTCACACGAGTGAAATACTCCAGGTGACTAATCTCACTTTCATTAATACCTGGAGAAAAGATATGTACTAATATGGATGAGAAAGTGAGCAAATGACAACTATTGGAAGTAGAGGACCAAGGCAGGATGAGAATAAACAAAAAATACACTAAAAGGGAAGATAAATTCTGACCTCAAGGGGGCTAAAAGGATTGGGGTGAAGAATATGCAGATAATTCACAAAAGAAGAAATCCAAATGCCAACTGAAATAGGAAAAGATGACTCAATCCTCCTATTTATCAAAGAAATCTAAGCAGCAACACAGACATGCTCTCACATTGGCAGACTTAGCAGAGTGACAATGCCCTGCTCTTAGTACTGTATCCACTTCACAAAACTCCCGCTGGATTCTGAGTGAAGAGCCAGGACTGGCAGAAACGGGCCTCCCAAGCCTGTGGGTGGGAGTTCAAGTTGCTCCCAACTTCCTAGAAGGAGATTTGTGACGTGTTTCAAAGTAGAAAATGTATACACCCTCTAACCCAGCAATTTTATTTTTAAAATGGAGAATTAAACACATATGAAAAGATATATGTAAAGATGTTTACAATAACGAAATATAGAAAAGCAATAAAGGACTAGTTAAGTATATTATTGTAATTTATCATTATTATTTTTGAAACATATTTTATTGATTTTTTACAGAGAGGAAGGGAGAGAGATAGAGTTAGAAACATCGACAAGAGAGAAACATCAATCAGCTGCCTCCTGCACACCCCCCACTGGGGATGTGCCTGCAATCAAGGTACATGCCCTTGACCAGAATTGAACCTGGGACTCTTCAGTCCGCAGGTCGACGCTCTATCCACTGAAACAAACCAGTTAGGGCTGTAACTTATTATTATATTAATGTTAAAAATGATTCACTTTTGGGATGGAAAGATGTTGTTGAGTCACTGTTAAGTGAAAAAAGGTTAGACATCAATATTCGTGCTCCTATTTATGTGAAATCATATATAGGTACTAGTGGCCCAGTGCACAAAATTCGTGCACAGGGGGTGGGGTGGGGAGGGTTCCCTCAGCCCAGCCTGCACCCTCTCCAATTGGGGAACCCTTGGGGGATGTCCCACTGCCGGTTTAGGCCGGATCCCTGTGGGATCGGCAGTCAGACATCCCTCTCGTAATCTGGGACCGCTGGCTCCTAACCGCTCACCTGCCTGCCTCCCTGATCACCCCTAACTGCCTCTGCCTGCCTGCCTGCCTGATTGCCCCTAACCCCTCTGCCTGCCTGCCTGATTGCCCCTAACTGCCACTGCCTGCCTGCCTGATTTCCCATAACTGCCCTCCCCTGCCAGCCTGATCTCACCCCCAATAGCCCTCCCCTGCCAGCCTGATTGCTCCTGACTGCTTCTGCCTCGGCCCCCACCACCATGGTTTTGTCTGGAAGTAAGTCGGACGTCCGGAAGATGGCCAGTCGACCCAATCTAATTAGCATATTACCCTTTTAATAGTATTGATTATACAGGATAGGATTGCTTAAGTGAGGCTGCGGGGGAGCCTTTTTCAGCAGGAGGAGATGCTCTTGGCAGACAAAAATACATAATTCCTATATCTAGACTGATAGCCAGCCATATGCACTATACAGCCAAACCGGTCATTAAAAAATTGAACTGCTTTCTTACACCTTACACTAAACAGCTGTTGCCCTTAAAATCCCTCCTCAGTCCCCACCTTAGGTTCTGCCTTTGCAGTTCACCCAGATTAGGTTCTGATTTGTCGGTTTCTATGCCAGTCAGCGTCAGAAGCTCCGCCTCCTAGGCAGCCATTGGCTCCTTGCAGTACACCAAGATTTGGTTCTGATTGGTTGGTTTCTATGCCAGTCAGCATCAAAAGCTCCGCCTCCTAGGCAGCCATTGGCTCCTTGCACTTCACCCAGATTTGGTTCTGATTGGTCAGTTTCTATGCCAGTCAGCATCTCCAGGCCTCTCTCCAGGCCTGATCAGAGAGGCGGGGATGATCAGCAGCCCCCCCCCCCCCCCCCCCCCCCCCCCCCAGAGAGAAAGAGGTGCAGCTGCTGGCGAAGCCCGGAGAGAGAGAGAGAGACAGACAGACAGACAGACAGACAGACAAGGGCTGATCAACAGCTGCCACAGAAGCTGCGGATCAGACCCTGCCTCTCTCTCTGGGCCTCTCTCCAGGCCTGATCCACAGCCCCCTCGGCAGTCAGTGCTGGGCCGCCATGGCAATCCAGCACTGACTGCAGGACTGACTTCTGGTGTTCGGTCAAGCCTTCGGTCGTTATGGACCCTAGGTTTTTATATATTAGGATTTTTTTGGTGTGCGTACATATAGACAAATGCACATAACCTGGCACGATTACCAAGGTTAGCTTTTTGGTGACTATTGACCAGGCTTGAGTTCTTATTTTCTTTTTCAAAATGGGAATAATAGTAGCAATCTATTCAGTTTGCTGTAAGAATTAAAGAGATAATTAGTACAAAGTCTTTGGAATACTGTCTCTACACTGTACGTGCTCATATGTTGTTTAAATTTTCAGGACAGTTTCCATGTGTACACATCTTTAAACTCAAGCAATAGAAACACGGATTAAAAAGATGATTCAGGGAGCAGTCAGGCACAAATGCCAAAATGTCTCAAGCACACTTAAGAAGCAAAGCATGAATGAGGACACACTCCTGCCATCACACACTGTGTACAGCACGGGCTGGGTGCAGGCTGGGAAAGGAGGAGCCTGCCTGGCCAGGCCTCACCTGGAATAGCTCTCTTCTGGGCAGTAGAGTCCCAGTGGAGCTCTCTTCAGAGGCAGCCCGTGGATGGGCCATTCCTATGGATGCTACTTCTCCCAAGACCGGGAAGCCGGCCCCACGCTGCATTGGATGGAGGTGGCTGTGGAGGCTGCTTTGTTCACCTGAGGGTGTTCTGTAGGAGGCTCCTCCCCAGCCCGGCTGACTTACTTTTCCAGCACTGTTGCTCTTTGACCCTGAACAGTGGGCGAGAGGGCTTCTCTCGCAGAAACTGACCAGCGCAGAGCAGCATGTCCTGACTGACCAGTGGGAGGGGCTGTGCAGAGCCAAAACGGACCCAGGTGCTCAAAGCACTTTCCCTAAAGAGCCCGGTGAGGCGAGACATGAACTGCAAAGGGGAACTAAGAGTAGGTAAAAGCAAGGGCACTCTGCCCCCAGCTTGCCCGAAATCCCCTTCCTGCTAATGCAAGGAGAACATCTGGAACTGGTTTTGAGGCTCTCCAGCTGCGGAGCCACTGGAGTGAAGTTCGTGTTTCTTTGGAAATTGCATTTCAGGGGCTTACAGACTGTCCTTTCTGATTGTCCTCAGGGTGAAGTACAACCTAGAAGACAAGCTGGTTCAGAGACCAACTCAGCTTTGCTTTGAAATGTTCTCCTTTCCCCACCCCCTTTGACAGCAGAATTAATGGTCCAGGTGGTGAGAAATCAAAAATGAAAGAGAAGGACTTGGGGTCATCTCAGGTGCATTTCGATGTCTTCAGAAAAATCAGACGCACCCCGTGGGCCAGAGCTGACACCAAACCTTCAGAGCACATGTCCTCCTCGGAAGCAAGGACCCATAAGACTGAAACCATTTAAATCGTTGGACTTGGGCTTGCCTCTATAGGACTAGGGAAAAAATGTGGATTCAAAATGTACTAGAACTCATTGAGAGCCAAGGAGGCAGTGAGGAAAGATACTAGACCACTGCAGACAGAGGGGGCGGCATAGCTAGGCCCCCCACATCTGGTGCCAGCTGCTGCTCGTGCCCACCACGTGCTTTTGGCAGTTGGCCTTCGGGCACTGGGACACAGACTTGCGAGCAGTCCTTCCACCTGGACCTCACTGTGCCTCTGGGAAAGGTAGGTGCACCCGGGAGTCTGTCCAGGGCGGAGGCAACAGCATCTCTTCCCACTGTGTTAACGGTGAACACGAGACCTCTATTCTTGCCTCTGCCAGCCGAGGGTTTGTTCCCCCCTCTGGATGGGGCTCAGAGGCAGTTACGGAGGGCAGGCATGTGGCTTTTCAAAGACCAAGTTCCTTGGGGTGGAGAGAAGCAGGCAGTCCTAGGACACCACCGATGCGGAGGGTGAGTCACACAGGGCACGACGTGGCTCCTCATGGCCCCCTCCCCAAAGAATCACTGACACAAGAAGCTGGGACCAGATCTCCTTCTGCATGTTACATAAAGCCCTGGAATTTGCTAGTCCTTTCTGTCTTAAGATTTTTGCAGAACAGAATTTCTATAAATCCCAGTTAGTGGATCATCTGGTTTCCTCATGGCATCTTATTAAACTAAACAAAAAATCATTCAAAAGAGCAGCAGCATTTCCCTCTACAATTTAACCACTCCCTTAGCATTTCTCTCTGCACATCCCAAAAGACTAGCCACAGCATAGCTCCTCGGTGCCAAAAGAGCTCAAATACCAACAGAGAACCCCAAACAGGTGGCCCATGAAAAGACAGCCCAGGTCTGCTAGACTTCGGGGTGAGCAATCATTGCATGGAGTCCTCCATCCAGGGACTCGCTACCTGAGCCTATTCCAGGCTTTTCAAGCACCCTGACCCTGGAAGCATGACTAATAGGAGCCGACAGCCTCAGAGCTGGCCAGCCCTCCGTCTCTTCTCCTTCTGAGAGCCTTTTCCAGGCCCCACCCCACAAGATAAACAGCAGTCACTCTTGGCCACCAAAAAAGGCAAGCACAGGGACCTCCTCCTTCCGAGGCTTCCTGTCCTGTGCATCAGGCGGAGCTCCCAGGTGACCAGCTGGTGGGATGGACCTGGCCGGACGGCAGAGCGAAGACAAGTTGGGAGCCAGGATGTCTGACCGCTTTTTGGTGAATCTGGCAAACTCTGAACTCGGAAGGCTGCTGTGGTTCATCGTTGGGGGAGGGGTGGTATGCAGAAGAGAGGACCAGACAGCACAGCTCCTGGACACAAAGCTCAGCGACTGGTTCTGGGTTAGGCTGGCAGGGTGGGAACCAGCAACAAGCACCCTTCACGCTGTGAGGTTCAAAGTTTACTATATCTTTCCCCCAAAGCATTAGCATCTTTTCCCAAATCTTCTGGTTCACGGGCAGATATCCGATTCCCACCCTCCACATCCGAGAATCAAAAGGAAGATTGAAATCATGGGAGCTTCTGACGGGAGAGACGGAGAGATGACCCAGAGGTGGCACAGAAGTCAGGAGCGTGTGCTCTGCAGTCGACTGCCAGGGTTCAGATTCTAGTTCCCTCTCTACCTGTGAGATCTTAGACAAGTTATGCAACCTCTCTGTGCCTCAACTTTCCCATCTGTAAAATGGGGAAAATACAGCACCCACCTCACTGGGCCATTGTGAGGACTAAGTAGTCGTTCATGTAAAATGCTTAAAACAGTGTGTGGCGTGTGTAAGCACTCCAGGTCTGGAGCATCGCCATCTAGAGTATGGGGATCCACCTTCGATGGAAGTGACAGCAACCCAGGTCTTGCTGGCGGCATGCACAAAGGACGGGCAGGTCCCCAGTCTGGCAAAGGGTGAGACTAGCTGGTGGACAGAACTACCCCTCACCCACTCTTTCCCCAGGGTCCTCTGACTAGCCTTACACCAAAGCCTGGCGCCCGTCTTTATTCGATGCAGGTGACTGTGAGCACCTCGGCTTCCCCACGCCCTCCCCGGTGAGGACGGTGCCCCGACAGGCAGCACCCTGGCTGACAGGCCACTCCGGGGGTCAGCCCTCCACTTGCCCTGCTCTAGCGTTTCAGCTCGGCTGTGGGAAGCCAGACAGCGAGGCCATTCACCGCCTGCAAGGAGGCTGCACGGCAAGGAAAGGAGAGGGATCACCGGGCCGCGGCAGCTCGGCAACAACGCTCCAGCGCCGGCATCCCAGCACCGCTGCCACCGGCGCAGCCTCCTCGGAGACGGGTAGGTTTCCTGTTGTGTCAGCCCCGTTTCCTTCGGCAACATTATACCGCAAACACAGAGCTCCTCCGACTGAAGCGCGAGGGTGTCCCGTTTCGGGCCGGGGGAGGGGGCAGACTGCCTCGCTGCTCCGGAGGGAAGCATCACCGAGCCGTGACCCTCCAGGCAGCGTTGCTTCCCGCTCCCCAGTCCTGAAAAGCTGTCTGGAGGGAAGGGACATGCAGGCTTTCCTCTCTGACCTCCGATGGGCGAGCTCTGAATGGCAGCTGGGTCTATTACATGCAGTGTGAGAGGGTTAAACAGGACAGCCTCAACTCTTTATAAACTTTTGCCCTGTGGATATGTACTCATTGGCGGCAGTACAAGACTCGAGCTGTATTACACGCCTTAACGATATGGTTCAACTGTCGGTCAGGCTTGGGCCTGGCATCGGGCCAGACCGCAATCAATGGGACACAGAACCTCCCCCTTTCAGATCATCACGAAGGCTCATATTATCTCCTTTTCGTCGTGCTGGTTAAATTTATGGAGCAGAACCCTGAAGCCGCATTCCTCGGCCTGGGCCGGCCCACGCGGCCCTCCCTCCCTCCCTTTGTTCGGTACTGTAAGCGAGCCGTGCTTCGGACGACTGCAGGGTTGTTAGTTCAGGCACTGACTGTTTGCTCACAACTGAAATGAAAAGAGTTCAGGGGAAGGGCAAAAGGACAGCCCAAGTGTAAAACCCCATCCCAGCAGGCCCTGGGCCCCGACATTTGGCCCCGCGCTGCTCCTGAATGTAGGACTGCACTGTTCTCACAGAAGCAGTCTGCAGGCTGATTGCCGATAAATCTTCTGTGAATCAACCACCACGTCCTCCCACATGGCGCTGCCACGTGAACTCGTGGGTTGGGGTACCGGGGAGGCGAGCTGGCCCATCATACACCAACGGCTCCGTGGCTCTACGGCCATCTTCCAGCCTCCCAGGCCCCACGGGGATGGCAGTGCAGGCACCGACTAGGAGCTGGTCGTGTTTTTCGTGTTAATAAGAAAAGATTAAACTGATCCTCAGGCCCTCTCATCGGGTCATTGGTGAGATTTCCTTATCCACTGTGCTGATGGTCAGATAGGAGTTAATGGATTTGTCCTTCTAAAGCCAAGGGTGGGATACATGGACAGTGCATGGGAACACGCGTGTGCATGTACAGAGTCTGGGAGGGAGCATGCACAGCAGCTTCAGTCCCCTGGAATCAAGCAGAGGGTCCCATGCATCAGAACCTCCGCGCTGCCGTTCACTCGCATCCTCGATGTTCATACCCGACTAGTGCACAAAGGGCGCAGAAGCAGCCTGATGGACAGGGCTTATGGCGTGAGGGGTGCCCTGCAGCTCACCCCAGAGGATGCCCTGATGGCCAGAGAGCGGTGTCATCGCGGAGCGGAGGCCAGGATCCCAGGGGTTGTGAACCCAGGGCCCATCGTGTGTGTCTGTGGTGCCTCGGTGAGTCCAAGCCTAACAGCGCAAGAAGAAGTGAGAGGAACAGGGAGAAAGCACCCCAAACCAAACCTCACCGGACACGAGAGAGGACCGGGTCTTTGAGGGGAGTCATGGTGACCGCAAGTGCTCGCCCGCCAGCTCTGTCCTTCAGCCACTGTGAGGCAGTACCAGACCAGGGCCGGGCCTGCTTGAAAACAAAACCAGAACCCCCACCAGCAACAACACACGCAGGCTTTCCCATTCCGGGAGAGGCCGGCTTCTCTGGTGGGGCCGAGGGAGGCCAGGGGTCTGTTCTGAATCAACTCCTGGTTCAGCCTGAAGGTGAGAGGAGAGCCGTTCCTAAACCGGGTGTTTCTGAATGGAAGCTGCACACGTTCTGCCTCTTCCTCATGCGCTGGGCTGATGGTCAGATAGGAGCTAATGGGTTTGTCATTCCAAAGGCTAAGGCACCTTTTGGGGAGTAGCCAGGAGATGCCATGGAATGAAAGGATCACAGAAAACTGTAGCTTGCTACTGAGAACCCCTTTCCTATGGTAGTTCTTGTATACTATTTATTCTCATTTGTTAAAAATAAACCACTCTTAAGTCAGAAAAGAACAGGCAAGAAAAAGTGAGATAGCCCAATTTAGGAAATTCTCTAGAAAAATGTGTAATCCCTTCAATCTGTCTCTAGGTATTCATATACGAGTTCAGGGTTCAATTAAATCTTTAGTCATAATAAGGCCTCGCATCTCCCGGGACCATCTACACAGCACTCGCACACACATTATCACATGGGTTACACTCAGTCATAAACGAATCCAGCCTCCGTGAGGTGTTGGTGCGTAACGGCAGGGCTCCTGGAGGCTTAGCGGGGCCCACGCGTGCGCCCAGCTGCACCGGCTCTCTCTGACACACTGAGATCTGGAAAACCGGACCCATCCCTGAGAATGCGACAGGCTCGGAGAACTTACAAATGGTGACCTGGATGCCCCCCTCCTGCTGGATGTTCTCCATCTCAAGGTCACTCTGATGACCACATTCCAGGGACATACAGTCACAAGGGGCCAGACTCCTAAAGGGCGGGAACCCAGGCTGCGGGCAGCAGGGCGTAGCAGCCACTGCTGCCCACCTCTCCCTGTGCTTTCAGGATCGCCCACTCCACGAGCCACTCAGCCCTGCCCTCGACGCTGGCACTGTGGGTAGGGCTGAGGAGGACTGATTTGATACGAGTTTGAGAACCAAAAGGAAGTATTTTTTTGGAATCTGCTTTTCTACACCATATACACCCCTTCTTGGTGCAAAATGGCCTCAGTCAAGGCTTTTTTTTTTTTTTTTTTTTTAACACTGATTCCTTGGCGTCAGCTAAGGGAACTGTGAACACTCAAGCACCTCCACAATGACCAAGCGTGGGAAGTGGCCCATCGACAACAGCTTGCCTGAATGTTGTCTGCTGTGCAGGCTGTCCTCACAGCCTCCCTCCTGTGACCTAGCCTGTCACATCCGGGCCACTTTAGTTTTCCCAGAGGTGAGGTCAGAGGGGGAGGGCTAGAGCCAAGATTCAACCCCTTGGCAGATCAGATGTAACCAACTTGAATCGAGCTAAGCCCAGATGAGGTTCGGCAAGGGCCAGGGCTGCTTAGAACATGTGAGGTACGCGCTGCCTCAGATCAGCCCACCGCCTTTGTACTTGGCGGTAACATTATCGAGCTTTCATATGCCCCGCCTGCGCTTTCTGCTTCTCAATGCCCAGCTTCCTCGGATGCGGAGCCAGCCCCAGGAATGCCACTTCCCCCTCCCCGCCCCCATTCTTCCAGGGAGTTACCCAACAAGTGAGTCACCTCAGCCAGGGGAGGGAGGACCCTCTGCCCTTTGCAGTGGGGAGACTGACTTGAGGGGGCGATAAAAAGCTGTTCGCGCAGGGCCACAAAATAAGAGCAGTGTCAGGGCTGGATCCAGGGCTCTGGTCTCCCCACTTGCAGTCCTCTTCTCATGCCGCCTCGGACACCAAAGGGAACATCCAGGTAGGTTACTGTGGCCACGGAGACCTGAGTTGAGGAGGAAGCTTAAAAGAATGTGAACTGCTGCCCTGGCCAGGTGGCTCAGCAGGTTGGAGCGTCGTCCTGTGCACCAAAAGGCTGCAGGTTCGATTCCCGCTCAGGGCCCATATCTAGGTTGCAGGTTTGATCCCTGGTTGGGGCATGTAAGGGAGGCAACTGATCGATGTTTCTCTTTCACATCAATGTTTCTCTCTCTCAAGCAACACTTCACAAAAGAAATATACAGCCCTAGCTGGTTTGGCTCCGTGGATAGAGCGTTGGCCTGCTGACTGAAGGGTCCCAGGTTAGATTCCGGTCAAGGGCACATGCCCGGATTGCAGGCTTAATCCCCAGTAGGGGGCATGCAGGAGGCAGCCAATAAATGATCCTCTCTCATCATTGATGTTTTTTTTTTCTCTCTCTCTCTCCCCCTTTCTCTCTGAAATAAATAAATATATTTAAAAAATATATACAAAGGGCCAAAAAGCATATGAAAAAATGTGCACTCTCAGGAAAATACAAATTAAAACTAAATGAAATATCACTGTACACCTTCCTCTTTCTCTAAAAAGCAATCAATCAAACAAACCAATAAAAAAAAGAAGAAGGTGAACTGCTGTCACTTCACCACAGCAAATCAGACGATGCTCTGTGCTACTCTGTCGGCTCCGCCTCGGCACTCTGGGAATAATCAAATTCCACGAATCCTCCCCCTGCAGGTAAAAAGAATCTGTGCTCTATTAGACCTCAGCGACAGTTTCTTTAAAAGCTCTCACTAGAGCAGTGATGGCGAACCTATGACACGCGTGTCAGCACTGAAAGGTCCCAGGTTCAATTCTGAGGCGGCCGCATGCCTAGGATGAAACATTTGCTGCTCCTGAGGATGAAACATTTGCGAAATAATGTTTTTTCCTCAAAGTGACACAGTACCTGAGTTATGCTCAGTTTTTTGGCGAAGTTTGACACACCAAGCTCAAAAGGTTGCCCATCACTGCACTAGAGCACGTTGTACTCATCACCTGAGTCTATATGAGTCCAAGTCCCAAAGGAGTTGCCGCGGCTGGAAGCCTCCCCCCAGGAGCCACCTCCCTCGCCCAGGGACACTGAGAATTTCCTAGGGGGTGCAAAAGGCAACAGAGCTAAATTTCTGGAAACAGGACCAATGGGAAGATGAGCTTTGGAACGAGTCACGAAATGAACATTTATAATCTAGAGAAAGCTCATTTTCAAAGGCCCAAAGCCGACAATAATCCCGACTTATCGTACTTTCATCCTGCAGACCCAGGAACTAAAGGGCTGATGAAAGCAGCGTTTTAAAGAGCCCATCATACCTCGCTGCAAATGAAAGACAGTTTTTCCTTTAAACTCTAGCCCAGAACTGAGAGCAGTTTTTTTTGTGTGTGTTTTTTTAACAGACATTGGGGACCCCGACCTACACGATAACATTGTTGTGAGCCCGTCCTGGCGGGAGTCAGACAGATAAGCCCTGGATGGTTCCAGCAGCCCCGCCGAAGGGGGTCGGGTTCTACGAGTCAAACCCTCCACCAGGGCTCACCAGGGACTGTCATGCGTCTGGAAAGCATAACCGTTTTTGAAGAATGCTTTCCAAGCCACGTAATGCTTTTAAACTGTTTATCAGCGGGGCTGGAGGAGCAGCAGTGGCCTGCAGCAGCGTGTCAGCTGTTCCAGGGCCACATGCCCCTGCCCGTGTCCGCAGGCGCTCCATCAGTCTCGGCCGCCCTGCCCGCGGCAGACTGCAGATGCCAGCGCTTGGAGACATTCGCGACATAACTCTGACCCGACAAACCTGGCTCCGGGACAGATTTCCATGTCATGTGGGGCTTTTGGCTGAACTCTGCTCGAACCCAGAGGCATATCATTTACAGCAGACACTAACAATAGTTTGGGATCACCTGCTCTTCCCAGCGGGTTCAGGGCAAGTTCGTGGCCTCTGCACACCTTTTCCGGTGCGGTTCTCACACACAAAGGCGGACAGCCCAGGTGAGTTCCTCCACCCAGCAATGCCACCCACGTGACTGTCACAGGTTGGCAGGCCTGAATCGAACTGTCTGCGTGTGAAGAAAGGATGGGAAGGACCAAAACCCAGCAAAGTGTAGGAACTCCTCGCCTTAGCATTATACCAAGTGGTCAGCAAGACACAATCCCAGTTTCACTTACATCTCACATTCAGAGAGAATCCTGACACAGATGCCATTTCCCGAGCCCTAATTACACACCACACGTCAGGCTAAGAGCTTCACATACATCATTTAATCCACATCACCACCCACTGAGGTAGGCATTCTTATTCCCATTCCACGTGAGTCAAAGGCATCTCACCTCAGAGACACGAGTGGGGGAGGGGACGGCTCCAGGCCACAGCTAAGAAACAGCAGTGTGATGACTCAAGCCAGGCTGTCTGACTCCTCGTTGCCCTCTGCCCTCCTGCCGCAGCCGTGGGAACCAAACGGTGCCGTAGGCGCGCCCTCTCATTCCTGCACATGCCTGCTTGCTTTTCACACTGGCCACCACAGGCTCCTTCCGCCTCTCCCCAGAATGGGGAGACCTGCGATTTTATGTTCTTTCCACGTCTCCTTCTGAAACAAGCGCCGCTCTTTGAAGCAAGACCTCTTGCCCTTGGAGTGTCAAGATAAGAAAACTTTCAGCAACTTCCCTTGGAAACTACCAGACACCCATCAGCACCCAGGATCTAAGTACAGTCACTCCCCAGCTGCCGGCCCCTCGGAATAGCTTTTATGGTTCAATGAGGGGTGGTGACAGGGCCATGTCACTACCGTGGGGTGTGCTACTTCTTTCATGTTCCTGGGATCTGACAAGAGCCTTCTACAACCTGTTTCTTTACAACACACAGGATGGGAGATTAAAGACCAGTACCAGACGTGAAGCTGGGTTGGGACTCGCAGGGACCTCTCTCCAGTCTAAGTCTTCCTGGGAAAGAGGCCACTGACTGCTAAGCACACTGCTCAAAAGTGGTTGTGCCGACCGAGCGAGATGATACGTGGAAAATACACAGGACAGTGCCAGCATCACAGCCAAGGGTTAAAAACGTTAACAATAATGTTGTTGTCATCTTTTAATATCACCAAACTTCAAGACTGTTTTAGCAGAAATAACAGATTTCGGCGAAACCACATTAATTCAGAGTTACTAGCTGGATGTGAAAGGGAAAGGACACCAAGAAAGGCTGGATGAATCAGTGAAAAGTCTGAATTATAGGACTTGTGATTACATATGACAGATTGAGTCCAGAGACCCCTCTACAGGGAAAGCAGAGGGATGCAAATGGCACCAATCCAGAAGGATAAAGAGAAGGTGTCAACAATATTTTAGAAGCTGAAAAGCAGATGGGCAAGTGGTGCTGAAATGTAAGCCTGAGGGAGTGGAAGCCACAAGCAGTAAGCTAATTAGTAGGAAAACCCGCTAAATGTCAGAAAGATGGAGGCACCAAGCCACTCTGAAGGCCTGGGGCACAGGGAGGAACAGGGTGGATGGGGTGAGGTGGTGAAAAGCCTGTGTGAGAAGTGTTAGGCCTGCAGGTCCCTCTCTCACCCCCATCCAGCCTGCTCCTCCTCTGGAGAGGAGAACCCACCCGTCCACAGCTGACCCACCCCCAGGAAGGTCCCCAGCCCCTTCCACCACCACCCCCCCAAGTCCCACTAGTGCCTCATCTTTACATGGGAGTAGACAGAGAGTCAAGAGTCACCAAACATCTGGGAACAGTCTCTGTTCATGAAAGAAAAAGACCAAATGAACAAATGAAAGAAACTCAAGAGGACTAGGGCACTAGCTACACAGATCTAGAAGCAACCAGTCCAAAGAGGAGCCAGAGCCATCTAGAGAAGGAATTTCCAAGAAACTGGTAAATTATTTAATACTAGTGGCCCGGTGCACAAAATTCATGCACATTAAAAGGGAATTAATTAGAGGAAATATTTTAATATTGCTATTCACGTCCCCTAACCCGGTGCTGGGCAGGGAGGCAGCCTCACATCCCAGGCCGGCGCAAGTCCCCGCCCACCAACGCTGCAAGTTCCCGCGCCCCGCCCCCGCCTGCCTCGCACACAGCCTCCTGCAGTTCGGTCCTTATGGTGTTATGTCGTGATAACCATTTGCATATTAGCCTTTTATTATTATATTTCTAAACACACAGAGGAGAGTTTATGGATAAATTAGTAATAGGCAAATAAAAATCAATTTTGTTTTCAAGAAGTTACTGCTCTCGCTGGCCGGTGGCTCAGTTGGTTGGAGTTTCGTCCTGTACACCAAAAGATTGTGGGTTCAATCCCTGGCCCTGGTCAGGGCACATGCAGGAGGCAGTCAATCGATGTTACTCTCACATTGATGTTTTCTCTCTCTGTTCTTCTCTTTATAAGTAAATAAATAAATATGTTCTCAGGTGAAGATTTAAAAAATAAAAGTGTGGATATTTATTTATTTTGATAAAATTTAATTTGAAAAATATTTTTAAATTGTTATAGTGAGATAAAGTAAAAACACTATCCTTATTAATGGTAGATACTAAATAATATTTAGGAAATATGTATAAGGTATAAAGAATAACTGAAAATAATCAAGAGATCATTAGCTAATTATAAACCACTAGAGGCCCGGTGCACGAAATTCGTGCACAGGTGGTGGGGGGCGTCCTTCAGCCCAGCCTGCACTCCCTCCAATCTGGGACATCCCTCTCACAATCCAGGACTGCTGGCTCCCAATGCTCACCTGCCTCTGCCTGATTGCCCCTAACTGCTTCTGCCTGCCACCTGATCACCCCTAACTGTCCTCCCCTGCAGGCCTGGTCACGCCCAACTGCCCTCCCCTGCTGGCCCGGTCACCCCTAACTGCCCTCCCCACCCCTAACTGCCCTCTCTGCTGGCCTGATCGCCCATAACTGCCCTCCTCTGCAGACCTGGTCTCCCCCAACTGCCCTCCTCTGCCGGCCCGATTGCCCCTAACTGCCCTCCCCTGCCAGCCTGGTCACCCCTAACTGCTCTCCCCTGCCAGCCTGGTCACCCCTAACTGCCCTCCCCTGCCAGCCTGGTCACCCCTAACTGCCCTCCCCTGCCAGCCTGGTCACCCCTAACTGCTCTCCCCTGCCAGTCTGGTCACCCCTAACTGTCCTCCCCTGCAGGCCTGGTCGCCCCCAACTGCCCTCCTCTGCTGGCCCGGTCACCCCTAACTGCCCTCCCCTGCCAGTCTGATCACCCCTAACTGTCCTCCCCTGCAGGCCTGGTCACGCCCAACTGCCCTCCCCTGCTGACCTGGTCACCCCTAACTGCCCTCCCCACCCCTAACTGCCCTCTCTGCTGGCCTGATCACCCACAACTGCCCTCCTCTGCAGACCTGGTCTCCCCCAACTGCCCTCCTCTGCCGGCCCGATTGCCCCTAACTGCCCTCCCCTGCCAGCCTGGTCACCCCTAACTGCCCTCCCCTGCCTGTCTGGTCACCCCTAACTGTCCTCCCCTGCAGGCCTGGTTCTCCCCCAACTGCCCTCCTATGCTGGCCCAGTCACCTCTAACTGCCCTCCCTGCTGGCCTGATTGCCCATAACTGCCCTCCCCTGCAGGCCTGGGTCCCCCCAACTTCCCTCCTCTGCCAGCCTGGTCACTTCCAACTGCCCACAACTGCCCTCCCCTGCCAGCCATCTTGTGGCAGCCATCTTGTGTCCACATGGGGGAAGCCATCTTTGGCCACATGGGGGCAGCCATATTGTGTCTTGGAGTGACGGTCAATTTGCATATTACTCTTTTATTAGATAGGATTAATTAAACTATAATGATTTGTTTTGAAAGAGCTGTGAAGGGCCTGGTAATAAGACTGGAAAAAAGTGCCTCTATGTACCAAACCTCCACAATATACATCACCACACACATGCAATTTTGTTGTTTTCAAGAACAAACAGCAAGTAAAATCACTAACATAGGGTTACTTCAAGAAAGCTAAAGGAAACTTGCTTTACTGAACATGTAAGACTAAAACAGTTTGATGATGCTCGAGAATCTAGAAGATTCTTCAAAGCAGTTTGTTCTCAAGTATTTAAATATTCTCAGCACTTACTACTTATTTAGTACATGTTTGGAATACGGAAATAGTCAACACTTAACCAGTTAATGAATTTCTACTGCCAATTTGCCTGCTCTTGAACCAGTGAGCTTACTAAGCAATTAGATCTAAATATCACAAGTTCAGAATTATCTCAATTGAATTAATGGGGCCCCTCAATAGTTCAAACAAAGGCATAAAAACTCTTTGAGGTTTGCACCTGCTCACAAGGGGCATGAAGGCACGCTACACGCAGTAATCTGGCCTTTAGCGCCTTAGGAGGTGGGCGGGTGTGTTACTGCCGCGCTAACCCTCCTGCCGGAGCCCATCCGTGACGTCCAGGGTCCAAGCTCACCCCTGCCCATCCCCACGGCGCTCCGGGAGATAACCCACCACCTAACTCACCAGGTTCACCAGATTCCTGTTACCCATCGGCCTCGTAATGGGAAGTTTTGCCCCTTTGAAGTTTTCTGCCATCCTGGGATTTTATGAAAAGGCCTGGGTCACCTCTGCCATGATCTATGTTTAAAGTATGTTTGGGGAAAACCTACTAGGAGCTGGCTCTGGTGTTAACACAGAACAACTGCCTCATAAAAACTGCTTTCCACAGGAGTTCAAAGGGCTTATCCACCACTGCAGGCTTGTCCTGCCCCACCAACTTGCTAGGGTAGGAAGCCGAGGTTTTGCCAAGTAAACTCTGACACAGATAAACCTTCTCAGTTTCCTGACGGGCTCAGGGCAGAGCGAACAATCCAGTGGGCTTTTGACAAGACGGACCTCGCACTTTGAAGTCATTGGCCCCGCACTTTCCATGCCGCTGAAGCTAAAATTTATTGGGACAGTAGGTGAAGGTGAAGGACTAAACTAGGCAAATTATTGTGAAAAGTCTTTCTGATATGTGATAACATCTTTCCAATTGGTCCTTCAAGGAACCCAGTAAAAGTCAGGAGCAAACCAGGAGGGCTGACAACTGCTGGCAGGAAGCCAAAGTGCAGCATCATGTTACCGTGGCTCCCGCAGTTTAATCCTCATTAATCCACCAGGGCCGATATGTGCCACCTCTCAGCAGGAGGAGGGGTCATCACCATATTCTCAAACAGAGCCGCTTGTTAAGGAAATTCACCAGGTACAGGTTGCTGGTGGCTGGGGGCACATTCGTGGAGTCACAGAAGGTGCGAGGAGTGGCACTGTTTTCCATTTCTGCAAGTCTCTACGTCGTTTCACAGTGAACAGCTGCATTCTCTTATCTGCCCCTACGTCAATCTGGTGCAATATCACACATTGTGTAGCTTCTGCAAAACTCCCCTGTGCATTGATTAGAGAATATTGTAAAATAGTTATCTAACTATATGTGAGTTCATATATAAAAGCAGGTTTGACCTTATGGGTCCCTGAAAGATTTGCCCAGGGGCCCTAGACCATATTTTGAGAACCTCTGTTCTAAAAGGACCCATATGGCAACCCGTGCTCATTAGAAATCAGTTTCCTCTAGGTATTAAAGTAAATCCACTAAGATGGAGATTAGTCACCTTGCTAACTGGATTACAGTTATATAAGCCAGATATAACAAAATTATTTCTTTTAGTGTATATTGTGATTAAAATGTCTTACTAATTCAATCTTATACCCACCCCACCCCCACCCCTGCCCAATTAGACAAATTAATGAGAAACTTAGTAAGAATCTGTCTTTGAGAGGCAGTCTGGCAAAAAGAGTAAAGTGAAGGCACGGGGCAATGAAACAGGGTTAATTGTAACACCCAAGCCTACCTCTTCTTCCCCCAAAGATGACAGCCTTCGCTTGTAACACAATACTTCAGTGTCCAATGCCCTGCTGGCCCACTGTCCTCTGTGTATCTCAGAAGGATCTCCCAGTCTGCAGCTCTCTGAGAGCAGGGATCTGAACTCAGACCCAAATCCTCTCTGGAAGGGAGAGTCCAGCTCCATCCTGGCACAGAGGGATGGTTCTGTGAGGGAAAGCTGTGACAGACAGCTTTCACCGAAAGCTAAGAATCAGTCAACCTAATGCCTCGGCAGAGAAGTCCACAAACAGCAAATGGCTTTTCATTCTCCGGCAATGCTGGAAACGAGATTGTTTCTCATAACGCTGTTCTGTTTCTCTTGAAGTTCAAACATCTCAAAGGCGTAGCTTATGTACACAAGCCTGGTGTCATTCCAGAGTTTTAAAAAATCAAATCATTGAACAAGGAAGGAATTATAGATGCACAATGGCATGATTGATCATTTAATTTTAAATGGAAGAAAACAAAATCAGAGAGCAATCACTACCCATTTCCTTTCTTTGAGCAAAGACCTGCTGGCTGAGCTATAAGGACGGTGCTTTGAAGGTGTACATGCCTAACATCCATTTATTTTTACGTTTGGAAGCAGGCTTGTGCTGTTTCCAAAAGCCAGTCGTCTCTGCATGCCAAAAATGGCAAAAAATAGACGCTCTCCTTTCTAGAAATGATTATAATGTACCATGACCAAAAAAGTGGTTTTTCCCTAACAGATAATCTTGCATAAAAATGAGTCATGGGATTTCAGAAATGGAAAGGCTTTTCTCAAATATGTGTGTGTAGGAACACACACACCTCCCGCTTTTTCAGCAACAGAGCTTCACTTTCCGTAAGTCATGTTCTAATGAGAACGGCTCTGTCTGGGGCCTGTGAGTGAAAGGGGAATAGAGTATTTAGAGTTCAGCAAGAGGGAAGAAGTCTGTCTTAGAAAATAAGATTTCTCTGCTTGTGTTCCTCTGGGACGGATTTTAACTTATAAGGCAAGAAGGACTGGTAAGATGTTTCTTAAAAATAACTTCTCTTGCAACTTCATCAGCTCAATGTCAGCCCGACTGAGACATCCTCTGAGCACAGCTCGGAATGCTGTTCCTCGGGGGCTCTCAGGAGTGAGGAGATGTTCCCTCCACCTTCGTGTGTCCGAGGGAAGGCTGGCCTGGCAAGATCGGGAGGGGAGAATACATGGCTCTCAATCCCACGCGCACCCCAGGGTGAGCAGAGGGAGGATAAAGTGGCTGCCCCTCCATAGTTCTGTGTCACCTCTGGACAAGAGAAGAGTGACAAGAACAATCCCTTCCCTTCAGTTGGACACAGCAATTTTCCAGCTTCACTGAAATCTAATTCCTTCTCATGATGAAGCTGACCTGCCAGCCAGTGCGTTGGCTGCCCCAAGCAGCAGATAGTTACCAAGCCGACAGACACTTATGCTCACAGATAAGAAACACAGCCTCGGGGTCAAACAGGTCCTGGACTCTGGCTTTTCACCCTTACCAACACACAACTTCATACCAACGCTGCCGGCGTCCAGGGACCCAAGTGGAGGAGGGCCTTACACTCGTCAGTCAGTCCAAGGGAGTCGCCACAGGAGAACGTGGCCTATCTTTCTGAAGGGTTAATTTTATTAGGTAGCAATTAAAAACATTTTATTAAAACAAGTGTGGGATAAAATTAATTCACAATTTCAAGACAAAACAGAAACTTCCCAAGAAATGTTGGACTTGCTTTTCCCAGGATACACGGGGTCCCGTGCACTACCCCCACCTCCGGTGGGGCATCGGTGGGAAAATGGAGAGCCTGGTGTAGCTAAGAAACATTTCAATTTTGGTTAGATTTTTGCCTTTGGAAGTTCCCTAATGGCTCAAATCAAGCCAGCTCTGCTTGATGTGTTATGTATAATACCAAGGAGAGCACATGGCTGCTTTCAGCGTGGGGTGAGTGAAGGCTGCATTGCCAAACCAGGACGCAGAGCGGGGGAGCGCTGCCTACTTCCCTTTGCTGACGGCTTTCTGGCCTGTCCAACCTGATGGGCCTCAGGCTCTGTGACTCAAGAGGGTCTTAACCCTTTTATCCCAGAGAGTCCTGGTAAGATGCAAACACTGGAACTAAAAGGGCTTTTCCCTGAGAAATACCATGTCCATTTCACTTCTAAGAGGCCATTAACGGAAAGCGTCTTTTAGAGATTTGGGGTGGTGTCTTAGGAGAGTTTTTACTGAAGAAGTGGAATATGCCCACCATCAATCTTTTCTGGGAAGTCCATCCAAAGGTTACTGCAAAGCTCTCAGGCAACTGGAATGTACACATGCGTGCACCGCACAGGGCCTGGAGTCCGCGCTCTGTCGGGGCCTGAGGGCTGTATTCTCCAACACTGATCTATCACTGCCCTTCAAGCTCCCTTCCTCCTTATCTAACTTAAATACTGAGATAAGCTGCAACACTCCTGAGCTTTGCTAAATTAGTTCAAATATTTCAAGTTCTGCCAACTCACACTTCTCCCCTCCACCCACCCCCGTTTTGGGGTCTCGACTAAAAAGGTGAAGAAATATTTTGGAGGAAACCTCAGGACCCAGCTTCATCAATCTTCATGTGCTACTCTCCTGAAATGCCATGCAACCCAAAGCCTATCACACTATCACAGATGGTATTTAGAGAAATAAACAAGCAAATCAACAGCCCAGCATCGAACACTCCTCTCTTTTCAGTGGTATTTTGCCTTCTGTTGTGAAATGGCTGCTCCGGGCTCTCTGCAGCTTCCTACCAAAGTGGCTTTGCAAATACTACCGTCCAAACCCAGTGCACATGCCCAGAACTGAACACGGCGGGTGGGTGCCCTGCTTGGCCCGGTCTGTTTGAAGGGCGACAGTCTTCTTTCCACGGCTTCAATGGCACCACCAGTGGCTGCATCTGTGCCATTTTCATAAACTTTACTTGGGAACAGACAAATGTGGCCCAATACACGTAGACGAGACGATGCAACCTGAGCCAGCAGAACGTTGCCTTGGAAAAGGCTTCTTATTTCAGTTCCAAACCACACATACTTGTACAGTTAACAAATGCAGCAGGGGATATTGGTCCACAACATTCATGTGGAGGCCAAAGGCTCTGCTGTCCTCCGCCCTCCTCTCCCCACCCCCACCTGCCTTCCCAAGAACTTGGAGACTGCGTGGGAAGTTCAGAGAGCAGTTAGGGGGCTGTCTTTCTGGAACACTTGCGTGCTCCAACCAGGAGAGGAACTCGGACGTATTTTAATCTAAAGAACTCAAGGAGGGGGGTTCCCTATAAATAACGCCGTGTTCCAATAAACACCAAAAGGAGCCAATGTTTCCTGTAAGGCCACTTTTCAGATGGATTACTGGAAGGAGTATTCCTTCACAGTTTTATGGCTTACTTTACTATCATCTGCTTAAAATTTGGGTCATTTAAAACATAGATGCTAAGATCTAAGCCTTTCCTTGGATGAAATATCACAGAGGAAGCAGCAAGTTCATTCCAAGAGCAGACTCAGAGGCAGAACTCTTGGACTCCTGGGTTCTACTCCTGGCTCAGTCCCTGGGCTCAGGTCAGCGCTCGGTCAGCATCTCACTTCTAATCCCTTCAAATCATTTGTTAGTCCCTGTTGTCTAAACAGTGGGGGAAACCCTGCGTAACACCCCTGGACCCTGCTCAATCAACAGGGATGGCTGTATCTTACTTCCAAGAAGCCAGGGTGACGCGTCCCGGAGCAGAGCTAGCATGCCCCTAAGAGATCACAGTGTCATCGAGCAGACCCTCAAGGCTCTGAAACGTTTCTCCACCTGCAAGAATCGCTGCTCCTTTAATCTGTGACCTTCAAAACCAGTATCACCCGGACTTTTCTAGTTCTTTATAGTTTCACATTAAGTAACTCTGGTTACTGAAGCCTCAAACCTCTAAGAGGCAGAAAAAACAAACAGGTATATTTATTCCTAATTTATAGATGAAAACTGAGACTTAGATAGGCTAGGAGACTTGATTAAGGGCCCAAAGCTAATAAGGAAGGGGGCTGGGACAAGTGTTCTTTTCTCTCTAACACGTGGGTCCTCATTATGAACTCCACTTTTGGACCCAGGGAAACGGACTGAGGGAAGTTGGTTAAAGTGTCTCAGGAGCCTCGGTGATGCCTTTCATGTGCAATAAAGGGTGAAGGACCACGTTTCTTGGAGGCCCCCGATTAGCATGGGTCTAGCACGTGTCCCACTCACCTCTGATAGCTTCAGCCATGGTGCTCCCACTCCTGGCTCCTCTGGGAATAGAGAGGAGATGCCGATGCTTAATTCCCCCTCCTTTTAGCTTCCAGGACCACAGGCCCATGACCACCGATGCTCCTCACTTATTACTGAAGCTTTTGCTTCCAGGAGGAGTGAAAAGCTAGGCAGATAGCTGCTCTATCCAGTTAAACGTCAGTGAGACTGCCCAGTTACTGTTTGCTGTGAGGCAAACTACATAGCTTCTCTGTCCGCTTTACCAAGAACACGATTCTCTCTCCACCTGGCCAACTCCTACTTACACTTCAGGCTTCATCGCAAACACCCCTTCCCTAGAAAAGCCTTTCTTGATCTGACTGACCACAGCTCCGACAGCCAGCCTTTCTTTCCCTTCATCTTCTCTAATCACACAGTCTCATAGCACCCTGCACATCTCCTGTGCCATTTATCCTAACTTTAGCAAATAATTCTCTACAGATTATCTGGTTTATGTTTGCTGCCCGCCCTGACTGTAGCCCTTTGAGACCAAGGACAGCCTTGCTTTATATAGCTCTGCTATATTCCCAACCCCGAGTCCTTAGGGACTTTTCAATCAGTATTCACTGACTGAACATGCCTGAAGGGCAGGCATATGCTGGCTGGCACCAAAGTGAACCTTCTATGCCCGTGCTGGACAGCGGGCAAGAGCGCCATGAACACCCTCCTGTCTGCAGCAACCATTGTGCCTTTCCTGTGCTCCTACAAAGAATGCAACATTTTACTGAGACTTCCACACTCACATCATAGAAAAGCCAAGTGATTTCTTCCTGGTCAGGTCATTAAAGTTAATATCACAAACTAATCTTTTAAAGTGTTAACACGTATACCTCAGACGCTTTTTGAAACCAATCACTCAATTCCTTGACTGCTTTGGGATTCTAAGAATAATGACGGTTCCTTTGGAACACTTTACTTACACTTCTTTAGTCTCATTGTCCTAACAAGAAGCTGGAGGTAGACTTCCTGAGCTTTGAGCAGACATGGAAAAAGTAACTGGAAATACTTTTGAAGGCTCCCCCCTCCCTTCTCCCCCTAACTTCATAAATGCTTCAAAATATACTCAAGGACTGGTTGGGCTCTGTATCTGAGAATAGAATGTAAGTTAACTAAAGTAAGCGCTACAGATCCTTTTAAAGAGCAGCTGCTTCCAGATGGAAGACCTTCTGGCAGAACACAGTAATGTGTCATTGGGAACGTTTCCTGGTGACAGACAAGTGGACTCATTTTCGTTGGGGACAATTTTTCTTCAAATCCTATACGAGGAAGCGAGAGGGTGTGGACATGGCCCAGGCCCTAGCATTCTAAAGGGCACACTAATTCACTCAGGGGCTATCTATTAAGCAGGCAGCGGCAAAATCCTTCTGGGCTTAAGTGGAGTCCAGCTTGGCTGAGAGCTGTAACATTCATTACCGTGTAGCCTTTGTTGATAAGATCCCCAATTAGTCACTGAAAAAGGGGAGGCTAATATAGGCCACGCACATAAATAGCTAAGTTAGAGTAGTCGGATTCTTGGGATTTGGAGCCATATGGGCTGTGGCTGATGTCCTGCCTCAGCTGGTATCAAGGCAAGAAAGCATCCCTCCGCAGAACTGCCTGCCAGGTGGGGTTTCGTTATGAGGTGGGGACTAGATGGCAGTTTCAAGTGGAAGAACTAGGAAGGGACAGACCCACGTGGTGAACTGCAACTTCAGGGATTCCAGAACTATGCCATGGGGCTCAGGAGCAAGACACAGCCGACAGCCAGATAGTTTTCTTAACGGGCAGGCGGGGTCTAGTTAGTTTGGTGAGCAGGGGAGGTTTGTAAGAATGCAATGCTATTTTCTGATCCCTCTAGCGAAGAAAAACAACATTGTGAGTGTGTATCCAGTAAATACAGATACAGACACAGACGTGGATCTGCAAAAGTGCATGCCCGATTTGTGTGCCTTGTTTTCATGTATTTATATTAGGCAAGACAGAAATGTGAGTTGTGTGTAATCAAATATTGAAAAATCGTATCATTAAAGCAGGTGAAACATAGCAGGATGGATTAGGAGAGGCAGCAGACCTGGGCTGGAAATTGCAAAAGCCACTCCCCCCACGACCACTGACCTGGGGCCACTAAGTGTGGCTGTGTCTCTCACCGCCTGGGCTGTTTCTGATGCAAAATCCAGGGCGCCTGCCACTGGCTTGGTTACAGTGCCAACAAGCCCTTTCCCAAGGCCAGATATGAAACCGCTGACACCCCCTTCTGTTTTCACACCTTCCACGGTTGAGGTTATAACACTGGTCAATCCACCAATGATACCTAGCAAAAAAGACAAGGGCTATATGTAACAGGGCCAAGAACAAAAGCAACAGCATTTAAAGCCAAACCCCTCAGTTCCATGCACCTGGCGAGGTAACGCAGGGGTGTTTCCTCAATCTCTTGACAGGCCACAGGCAGGCCAACTCAAGGTGGAGAACCAGCAGGTCTGCCTCTTAAGTTTGGAGTCAGAGAATGTATATTCTATAGTAGTCAGAAGTAAAGCATGTTCCAGTTTTAAAAATCAAAGAAAAGCTAAGAGTTTAAAAGCGGTACTTTTCAATTCCAGAGCTTGGGCAGCATATGGACTATGGAGAGGATATAGACAGTGGAATTAAATCTAGAGACAAGAAACTAGGGCTCTTGAGGAGACTCGGGGTTCCATAAAATATAAGGCGTAGGGATAACTAAATACAGATCCTCAGTTTTCAAACAACACTATGTGACTTGCCAGCACCACCAAACGTTTGAAATGGGGTAAAATTTGTGGCACACATGGCTGAAAGCAGGTGTAGGCGACCGGAGTAATGACAAAGCCTGGTGAAGGGCATCCTTAAAAAGCTGCCAGAGCCAGCAGTAACCTCAAGGGAGTGAGTTGGAAAGATTAATCAAGGTCAAAAAGATATTCCAAACATTCTGAGAGTTGACAGCAATGACCTTAAAGAGCCTCCACAGTGGCCAGAAGTTGGCCGGGCTGAAGAGGACGTGGCCTTGCAGGGGAAATGGGCCCAGTCCAGGGAGCATTTCCAGGTCCTGTGCCAGGGACACTCACAGGATGTTTACCTGGTGGTGATGGGGGTGTGAGGAAGCTCTCTAGACGCTTCAGCTCTAGTGAGACAAATTGGTAAAGGAAGCTGCTTGGGTGAGAATGTACTAACAATGCACAGCGCTTCTGGATTCTGGTGCATTGGCCCGTGAGGCAATAGCCCTTTCCCGTCCTCTGAACCAAGTTCATGCAGAGACAGACTCTTTCGGAACCTCGTCAAGCGGGGCCTACAGACAGAACTGAGCATGACCCCAGCTTTTAAACCAAGGGACTGTTATCGGTGAAGGGCTTTTTCATCGTGAAAGAAGGATCTCACTCTCAGCTATGCTTTCATGGGTCCCCTTGGTTGAGGCCACTGGTTCCTCGTCTCAGAATGAACAGCCTGTATTCTGAAGATGTTGTACATATTACCTAATGATCCCTGCTTGGAGGGGAGTTTGCGACCTTGAAATGATTCCCTATTTTCTCACCACACTGGTGTGTCCATCAAGAAAGTGAGGACAGCCATGCTCTCTCTCTGCATCCCAAGGATGCTGGGTAAATAGAGGCAATAATGCATAGCAAAGCATTTTATGTTCATTAAAAAACAGTCCTCTGTTAGTCTAAGGCACTGTCACTGCAGTTACTAGAAAGAAGGATTAAATCTCTAACCCCAAGTGATTGCCCAACAATCAACTTTTAAAGCACATAAACAGATTAATTTCAGCCAAATTTTACTTCTAGCTTGATGTCTCCTTGGGGAACGCTCCCTTTCCAGTTGGGCAGGCTTAGGGAAAGAGAGGCATTTTAATCCAAACCTCGCCCTTAGAAAGTTGATAAACAAAAACTCTCTCCTAAACACAAAGAGACACATGATTTTTTATTATTGATATCCCTTCTTCTTTCAAATGCTGATAATTAAAACTTCTCAGTCTTGACATGACTTCTGATAGCTTCAGACTATTTCTAGTTATCTGGTACAAACAGTTCACTTTAGTAACCATTACTAAGCATGAGCTACATGCCAGGGATCATGTGAGGTAGCAAGTACAAAGGTGACTTCAAAGTGGTCTTCTGCTCTCCTGGCCATCACAGCCTATCAGGGAAGCAAGATGCACACAGCTGGCTACATACACAACCACGCCCGCCATGTGTGTGCTAATCATCATTAACTCTAACTGGGGACAGTGGAGTGGGACAAATGTCCTTTGAGTTGGGACTTACAGGCTGAACAGGATTTTGAGAGGCAATGAAGTGAGGCAGAGGAAGGGAGGGCAGAGGAGCAGTAAGAGGCCCTGGGTGGCTGGGGACAATGGTCGGGAAAGGTGGCTGGGTTCGTATTTCCAAGGGCCTTAACGAATGCCATGCTGAGAAGTTTTGAGAAAAATACAACAAAAGGAAAATGAGACTGAATTAAAGCATTAAAGCCAGAATTCAAACAAATTCAGAGATTGGGTATTTACACAAGACTCAGAAACATCTGGGCCACAAACCTGGCGGCCAGTTTCACATCTCACTCTCTGTGGAAGGAATGCTCAGCTCAGTAAGCGGAGGGCAAGTCTGGAAGCAGCAGATCCATATTCTAAAAAGGGGTTTTGTTGCTTACACCTTGTGACACCTTGGGAACAGAAGCCAGGGCGCAGGAAGGAATGGCCGTGGGCACACTTTGAAAATGAATGAAGAGTTCTCACAGGTGGTAGCAGTTGTAAGGGGAATAAAATAAGAGAGCTTGGATGGCTACCGGCACCACAATGCCAAGCCAGGATCGACACTGTTGCAAGCTCTCTTTTTCCCGCTGGCAGTTGGATGGCTGAACAGGCATCCCTGAGGGACTGCG
This sequence comes from Eptesicus fuscus, assembly GCF_027574615.1. NCBI lineage: Eukaryota > Metazoa > Chordata > Mammalia > Chiroptera > Vespertilionidae > Eptesicus > Eptesicus fuscus. Next base: position 6,979,776 of record NC_072481.1, on the reverse strand, counting down.
GCAGAAGAGCCACTCTCCTATAGCAGACAGCAGGCGACTTACCATGGGCCAGGCCATGGATGCCGGCTACCAGGTGCTCGCCACTGGTGGCTGCGTGGTATCTGATGTACTCCCGCTCCGACTGATGCCGGTTGTCCATCGTCTTTCCTAAGCCATCCGATAAGGTCCCCGCAAACTGCAATGAATTAAAAACAGAAGTGTTTTAAACCCTTAGCAGAACTTTTGTTACTTAATTATTTTAAATAAATGCCCTCCTCGCTCCTCGCTGGGATTCAGTGAATACCACCTGAGGGAGAGATAAACGGCTGAATTACGTATACTGTGTGTCGCAGGAGAGTGGCTCTCAAGCATGGGACGCGTACTGGTGGACACAACGCCTGCAAACAACCACTGACAATCCATCATGACATTTACCTTCCTCGATTCTACTGCAAACTTACCAAAAAAGTAAAGGTTTAACAAAACGGCCTGGGGGAGGAGAGGTGAGCTTTGGGGTTCCCTAAAGTTAAAGGACAGAGGCTCTCTGCTCTAATAATCGGTGAGATACAAAATAGGAAATGTGGCAAATTACTGCTTTAGGGTTTGGCATCAAAATTTTTAGAGAAATCAACTGCCCTTAAGTAATGCCTTTTCTTTCACTTATTCAGTAATTACCGAGTGCCTAGGTGCCGGCACCATTTGTCAAAAGCAGAAAAAGAAGCATATGTAAAAGTTCACAGGTTAGGTCACCTTTTATTCAAGTGGCACATTTGACCTCATGGCTTCCCATGTAAACTCCGCCCCCACCAATCAGAGAGATTTTATTTATCCTGGCCTATTTTAACCAGAGAAGCTGTCCCATTCATCAAAGCTGGATAAAAAGGACATAAAAGTCTGTTTTGTCACAAGACAATTTGAAAAGGTTTAAAGTGACAGTTAATAAACCACAGGGTACTTATCCACATCGTTCAGGCATAAAAAGGGAAGGATATCAAATATATAATTAACCTTCTCGGGAAGGATCTACCAAAACAAGTGGTTTAAGTGCCAATGACCCAGGACTAACCTTTTAGAAAACACACAGGAATGTTGCTCAGATACAAAGCGCAGTGGCAAGATGTGAGGCAAACAGCCTGCCCCGCAGACCCTGGTGCTGGGTGGCCACCAGGAGGCCGGCCACGTTGTGGGCGGGAGAGGGGGTCACACAGATCTGCCCTGGACGCCCTCAGTCCTAGGCTTCCAGATGCCAGCGACAGGGGAAGGGGCGTTCTGGGTAAGAAGAGGGACTGGAGGCAGGAGCAGCAATTCCACGGGAAGCAGTGGTCCCTGCAGCAGGACGTGGAAGCACCCCTTTCCTCCACTCCGCCCAGATGCCTTTAGGACCCAGGGCAGTGATTAAGGACCTTTCTAGAGAGGCGAGCCCTATCATTAGTTGCTTTTTGCCTTCCCTTCCCTGTCATTCCCTAATTAGAGAACTTAAAGTAAATGGAAATTAGTTTTACAATTTCCTTTAGGATGAGGACCCCCTGGAGTGTTTGTGAAGCCAGCGCTGTGAATCGCTAAGTGGGGCTTTTAGTCAGGAACCTCATCTAAGAGCCATGGGCCTGGGCATCTGACCAAAACAGATTCTAGTCCTCTCTCCACCATTCTGGTGGCTACATGACCCGAGTGAGAAGCCCACCCTGGGCCCCCTCTCGGCATCTGCAGAGCAGTGATAGCATCGACACTGCCCTGTGGCGTGGCTCAGGGTGCAGCATCGAGTCAGCATTCTTACTGTTATCACCAGTCACTCTAGTCCAAGGAGGAACACCCTGCATCATCTGAAGAAGGCCTTTCAAAGACAGCATTAAGGTCATTTACATTAGCATTTACCATCAACAAGGAGAAAGCAACCAACCAGCCCTTTCCAGAGTGAGCTTCTGGAGTGGTACCATCTGTAAAATTAGCGCTGGACTCGGCGGTTTCCAAAGCCCTTTCCAGCTGACAGCGTGTGATCTCCGATCCAGGCTAGAATGTCTTTATCAAGCACGCACACTGGGCCCGGCGCAGGCCTAGGTGCTGCCTGGGTGGAGGGTGGGAACAGGGCAGCCTGGCCCTAGTCCCAAGGAGGACAGTCTCGGTAGGACGCCACTCCACCCGTGGACAGCCAGCAGCAGGAGCAGGAGACGCAAACTGGGAGCACCAGGGAACTGCGAAAGGAGAGGGAACTATGACCCTTGTTTCTGGAAAGGCCCAAAGAGCACTGCCATGTGCAGGAATTCTGAGTTTGGACAGTAGTGCCTCCGGGATGCCTCAGGAGAGGTGGGGGAGGGGCGTGAAGGTAAAGCGCTGTCCTCAGAAGTGCACTGTGGGGTGAGGGCTGCCAGAGACGGGCTCCACCTGAAGAGTCACCCAGGCTCCTCTCAGGGCCTTGTTCCCATAATTTGCTTGAAAAGAGAGGTTTCATTGGAAGAGATATGAAGCGAAGGCTCATCTACCTATTCCAGCAGCTGACTAGGAAGAAGTTAAAAATGCCAATATACTGCCCCCTCCCCCTAGAGAGACCATGGGAGAATACTCTAGGCAAACTGCCCTACACCAGCCCCTCTGCAGCAACCCCCATCAATAAAGCAAGCCTAACACCCAAGGTTTATGAGTGAGCCTGGGCCAAAACCCTAACAGCCAACAGATTCCGCTGCAGCCGCCTCGGCCCCCAGCACTGTCTGGTGGGCGGGTTCTCTACAGAAACCACTCTGACCCCAGGAGGAAGAGATGAGAGGGCCTAAGAGAGCACTCTTCCCTTAAATGCTGGGTCTTCCATGTGCTTGCTTCTCAGGTGCCCACCTTGACCGTGGCAAGGTGCCTATAATCTAGTCAACTTACTCTACTAGTACGTCTTCCAGCTGAATTCCTACTCCTCTGTCTGTAAGGAAATTACTCATGCAAGCCAGCTGAACTTGTCCTTTGTCACTTGTGAGTAAAAGTAAAGGATACAAAGACACTAACAGGAAGTGATTATAAAACCTTCACCCATGCCCTGCCGGCTTGGCTCAGTGTTTGAGCACTGACCTAGGAGCCAGGAGGTCACGGCTCAATTCCTGGTCAGGGCATATGCCCGGGGTGCGGGCTCAATCCCCAGTGTAGGGCATGCAGGAGGCGGCCAATCATTGATTCTCTTCATCGCTGATGTTTCTATCTCTCCCTCTCTCTCCCTTCCTCTCTGAAATCAATAAAAAAATGTATTTAAAAAGATAAAATCTTCACCCCTAGAAATGTGGCTTTGAGAACTCAGAAAATATAGGAAGATGTTAAAATCTACGATCCAACCAAACCCAGACTGATGAGAGGCTAATCAGATTTTACGAAAAGAGCCGTTTTATAGGAACTAAACTGAAGCCAGCCTGGAGAAGGGTCCTGTGATTAAAGCCCGGGCCCCGGGCCAGCCGCCTGGGCTTCTGAGTGCTGAATCCAGGGCACCACAGAGCCCGTGGCCTCCTCTCTCGCTGTGGGAGCACTTAGTCATCCTTAATTCTCTCTCTCGCTCCCACCTCAGTGGGAAAGCAAATCACACCCGGTATCTTATTTCTCCCTCAAAGACAGGGTGACAGCCCGGGCTGCAGAGGGAGGTGATTCCAGTAAGCTCTCTTTATGGTGCCCTCTGGCACTGTCTTCCCTGAGGCTGCAGTGTTATTTCACCCATGTCCTTGACTTTGAAGATGATCGTCAAAACAGAGCGGGGACGCTCAGGAGAGCTACCCCATCCCGTGGGAGTGACGCTGCAAGACATCCATCGAATTTATTTCGAAACTTTTTCAGAGCAGATGCTCTCTGGCATGTTCGTGGATGATCAAAATGGGAAATGAAGGCTGGAGGCAGATATTCAGATCATGCCCAGGGAAAACTAGTCACGGCGGCACTGGGAGAAAGGCTGAAATCATCAGGAGAGGAGCAAATTCAACCCAGCTATGCATCAACCAACCCCAAACCTTACTGCGTGCCAGGCTAGCAAGTGAGAACCATAAATGAGACGTGGTCCCTGCCTCCTGCCTTCAGGACCTCAGCCTGGAGGTATGTATGTGGCATAACAGAAAGACATTCATTCATATCAGAATTCAAATTCTGACTGTGCCATTTACTAACTGTAAGGTCATGGACAAGTAACAACCTCTGTGAGCCTCCATTTCTTCCTCTTCGAAATGGAGAAAGACTATCCACTTACAAGGATATACACGGAAAGCACTAGACAAGACATGTAAAGTACTTGCACGGAGCGAGAAGCATCAATTTCTTCATGTGCAAAACGGGAATAATCAGATTCCACGGGGCTGTTGTGAAGACTAAGTGCGATGGTGTGCACGCGAGGCATGTGGCTCCGTGAGTGTGGAGGGGCATAAAGCACCGGGGCAGTGAGCATCTGCCAGGCTTGCACACTGGGAAAGGGCTAGCAATTAGGAGGTAATTTGCAGATAATTTGTAACTCTACTCGGTATAAACATAACTTCAACACCAGAAGGACCATTTGCAGAGACTTAAGTCAATATAGTTCATTTTGTAGCTATTTCAAGTCCACACAAAAAAACACCACCACACACACACAAATCCTTAAGGCTGCAAGTGAATACTGTCCTTGCTAAAATGAAAGGTTCCAAGGAACAGAATGTCCTTCAGAAAACCTGCTATTACATTTGCAAAGACAACAGTGATCTCCGCACCCCACCCCCTCCTCTCACCAGAGGACGCTCAGAGCACACCACACTCGTGAATTCTGGCCACAGCCTGAAGTCATTGATTTCTCTGAAGCCATATTTTCAGCCAGGGGGTAAAAATGTCAGAACAACTTCAAGATGTCAGTTCTGCTGCCTCGCCGACACAGAGTGTGTCAATACCCCACCTTCCAAAAATAATCCCGTTGTCTACAGAAACGGAGCCACTACAAATTAGGCTGGGTTTGGGGCTGGGCTCAGAACAGATGGTTTTACAAAACTGACATTCAAGTAGATGCTGGAATGGTGAAAGAGAAAAATATTCACACTGTGTCCCTCTGTTCTGGCCGATCAGTTTTCCTGACCCTTCATGATATGCAGCAAGCCTGGGATGCCAGCGGCACTTGGCCAGTGTAACAGGAGCCTCGGCTTGAATTTCCCCCCCTTCTCTGGGGTTCTTCTTTCACAGTTATTTACCTAATGGAAATTTCCTCTTTAATATTCTTGCTCACTGAGGAGTTGCCGGTGACGGTACTTTTCTTGTCACCAGGGGAGACGGTGAGCACGTAGAACAGGAAAAGGAAGAGAAGGGACAGGCCCTGCAGTGTGAAGAGAGTCTGTGTTCTTCCAAGTCGGAGGCTGTCCAGCTGCGAGGCTCAGCCACCAGCACAGCTCCAGGTCTGCTCGGCGTTGCCCACGAGGAGCTATGCTGAACACACAAATCCGCAAAACCCAGCTAGCTACACGCTGTGTCTGTGAGTAAGGAGGACGTGAACTGTGAGGGGGCTGCCCTCCTGCCGTCAATCAGACAGGGCCCACGGAGTCAAATTCTTATTCTATCCCTCACTAAGTATGCACCTGGGGAGAGCTGCTGATCTTCCCTGAACCTCAGTTTACCCACCTGCAAACAAACAAACAAACAAACAGATGGCCTCGCCTCTGGAGGAGTGCTGTGAGGGGTTCAGGAGGTGATGCCAAGGACTGGGCACGGTGGCCGGCACCCACGGCCGTCATGTTGCTGAGTTTCTGAGCAGCAGCCCCGAGGCCTCCAGGGCTGGCTCACTGCTAGGAAACCTCCTCAGGTCAGGAGGCCTCGTCCCTCGCAGCTAAGATACCACCGCTTCTCTGTTCCATGTTGTCAACATGGCCACGGCTCAAAATGAGGCTGACAGGGAGTTTCGCCTTGATGTTGAAAACCCCTTTTGTGATGCTTGTGAGCCAGGAGGGGTTAAAGAAAAATGGGATCCAATGAGCAGTGGGTATCTGTCACCAACACAAAGCAAACCAAACAGCTAGTCCTCACTCGGCCAAATGGTGAAGGCGGCGGAGGGGGCAGGGAAAGGGCATTTAAAAAAGGCATGGAACAATTTGAGGTTTGGCAAGAAAGAGGCATTTTTGGACCCCAGATCTCTATCCAGTAGATGTAGAGCAGGTCTGTCTGCTTTCAGTTCTGCTCGGTTGTGACTGTGTATGTAGCCCCCTTAAGGCAGAGAAAGGGGAAAGGATCCAGAAAAGAGACCCTGAATGAGAACAATCAGGACATTTTAAAGCTCAGACTGACATTCTACTCTAGCAACACGCCTAAGCCAATGACCTTGCTTTTGTGGGAGGGGGAGGTGGGTGTTCTCTGGAGACCTAAAGGCCTCCTGCCTCAAGACATACACCATGTTGCTATTTCACGGATAAACACTTATCAGGCTACAGACACTCCTTTTCAGTTAAGAAACAAAGTCATCCAAAGCCACCCAGAATTATCTCAGCACACAAGGTCTAAACATAAGCAACAAAGTCAGACCTCAAGATGGCCCTGCTTCTCAGAGGCCAGGACGCACGCCTGCTGAACTGGCAAGTCTCTGCTGCTCTGACCCACTTGTGAACTCAGATGTGTTTCAGATTAATCTAGAGGCTCGGAGTGGTGTGAAGCACTCGGAATAGGGTTCTGCTTTTTCTTTAATAAGGACGGTGGCGTTTGCTGTGAGGCTGAAAGCACAGAAATAAGCAGAACACCCACAGGAAGACTGATTTTCATCACCAGACAAGTGTCATGGCTTAGTCACGTCCTATTTTCCCAGTTTCCTCCGTGTCAATTAGAGTCATGTGCAGGAGGAATCTTTAAAGCCAGCTGTGGACGGGATGGTGTCCCCCCACCTTTCAGCTCTTCATCAGCGAGGCCTCGTGCACCTTCCACAGAAGGGGATGGGCCAGTGCCGAGGGTGCAGGCCTCCCCTACTGGCTGCGGAAAAGTCCCTGAAGCTCCCAGACAGAGTCAGAGGGGGGTTTCTGCACAGTTAGGGCTACACGAGGGGGGCACGCCTTCCCACCCCACTCGAGACCTCCAGTTTGCCATCTAACAAGGTTTTCACTGTGCATAAACAGCCCACGCCCCAGTGCCGAACCAGGAGATAGAATATGATGTGAAAGAAAAAAAAAAAAAAGAAGAACCCTGTGAGGTGGTCTCACCACAATGTCTGACTCGGCAGATAAACTATTTCAACACCAGGAAAGCACACAGGCTTTGAAAGGCCAGGAGTCTCACTCCCGACTCTGTCACTGGATCCAACTGGGTGAACTTGAGCCACACACACACACTCTCTTCAGGATTGGTGTCTTCATCTGAAGACAGGAGTACAAGGCCCACAGACTTGCTAACCCAGAGAGGCCTTGGTTTTAAAAGGACTTGGGGGAAAACACAAAGAATGTGTAAAGGCCAAGGGTGACTACCGCAAAGTCTGTTCTTCTGAGTGTCCCACTGCCCCTCCCTCCCCAGCTGAATGCTTGTGTCTCAGCCTGTGACCGAGACATCACCTGTACCCATTCTGGAACAAAGAGCAGGAAGTCAATTATAACAAAAGAAAATCTCCAAATACGGAAATTTAGAAATGCAACCAAACATTTTACAACAGAGAAGAAACTCAAGCTTATCGCATTCCCAGCCACAAGGACTTCATTCCTGTAAAGAACTTTGCATTTCAAGTGAACAGATATATTCTCTTTAATGCCAACAGCCGGGGAGAAAGGCGACGGGTGATGTCATGGAGAACAGACCTGGATGCCAGGTACTGGTACAAGCTGAACTTCTAACTGAAAAAGTCAGATATGTTTCAAGGGTTTGAAATACCTTGATAAGATTTTCAGGGGGAAAAATCTCCCCAACCGGATGTTCAAATAAAAGAAGTTTTAGGTGAGTAAATAGCAAAATTGATAAAGGAAAGCTTCCAACTGCTGAGACCACAGTGTGACCTTTGAACTGTGAACACAGGTCAGCAGCACTGCATCTCAGGCACTGTTCTACGGGCTTAACAGCTGGGAAATCATTTAATTCGTTTAATCCTCACAACCAACCTACGAGGTAGGCTCTGTTATTATCACTGTTGGGCAGATGAAACATAAAAAGACCACGATGGTCTCTAACAAGAGTCTGCTAGGTATTACCCACAAATGATACTGGGTAATATATGAAGGGAACCCAACCGTGATTTTTGTTATTATCTTCATGGAAAATTCCTTCCTGACGCCAGTAAAAACCTTATAGAGGCACCAGGTAAGGTAGCTTTCTTTTCCCAGGCAGTGGCGGTGACAAAGGAAGGCAGCTGAGGGAAGTATGTAAATGACCCAGTTTCTGAGAAATTACATGCAAGCCCTGGACAAGAAAGAGGGCCAGGCTCTGACCCCTTCCTGAGCAATACTCAACTCAGACACACCTTCCATCACCTGGACTTGCCCTTAGGCATGCAGCCTAGGCTCCCCCCTCTCCCTTCCCCAAGCTCTCACTGTCACCGCCTGAAAAAGCCCCAGAAAAAGAGGAGGTTCTGTAAACGTTCATTAGGGGATCAATTACAACTCACATGTACCAGTGAGGCTGGGAAGAAAGATGGAGGCCAGCTGGGGCAGGGACCAAGACCAGTGATTCCAGAGCTCCTGCCTGTGGAGAGGTCTGCTCTCCCTCCCCAGATTCTGGCAGAGGATTTGCTGAGGGAGGTGGCGTGCCAAAGCCACAAAACTAAAATATTTCATTAGTCAGAGCTGGTCTGGTCAAGCAAACCTAACTCCACAAACTACAGGGAGAGAACAGCACAAACCACCCGTGCTCCTAGCGCAAAACACGATCTTGGAAGGGCACCCAGTTCAGCCTTCATTCCTCGCCTCTCCATCTCTGCCACTCCTCTCTCTCCCACCACCACCCAGCCATCCGGGAGCAATGTAACTGTCCCAGGAAAACCAAGGCGCTGTTCCTACAAGCCTGCATTTGCAGGAAGCTAAAGATACAAAGGCCAACCCTTCATTCTGGTCATGTTCAGGGAAGCAACTGTGATGAATGCTAGATGAGACCACAGACTGGGACCAGGTCTTTAGCATCTGGGAGAACCACGGAGGTTGAACCTCTTTTTGGGGGGCAATAGAGAATGGAAGGCAGATCAGGTCCTAAGTCCTGTCTCATTTCTCCTGAGCTTGGCTTGATCCCAGGCTCAAGTGAAAGGCCAAAGGAAGATTCTTTTTTAAACGGAAAGTGTTTCCACACCGTCAGGTGGAATAAAATAAAATAAAATAAAAATGCAATTGGCATAGTTCTGTTTCCCAGTAGCTCCTCAGAACCCTCTGGTCTCTGCCAGGAGGCCCCTGGTGGCCTTTCAGTAGGTATTCCTACCTCTGCCATCTTACAACCCTACGAAGGGTGACCTGGGAGAGGACACTGAGCATTCACACCCAACTACTTCCTGCAGATCTAGAGGTGTTGGTTTTGTTTGTTTGTTTGTTTTTTAGCAGAATTAGCCATTCACTGCTGAATTAGCCATTCCTAGGTTAATAAATTTCAGGCCTAAAAAACAAGTCCTGGAATGAGGAAGAAAACACAATTCATTGAGCTCAATAGCTGCCCTTTCTGAAGGTGACTCACTGGGACTATTCTGATGTGTTGCTTTCAAGAGAAAACCTTCAATTACTAGAAAGAATAGAAAATGGGCTCTGGTTCAATATACTTCCTACGTAAAAGAGAGCTAATTAACGCTTATCAAAATGATTCACCCATTTTCTGATCTAAACAGAACTGATTCTTGAAGACTAGGTTTTCTTAAGGGCCTCTGTTATGATTTCAAGAGCTGAGGCTGATTCTCTAGCTCCCTTTCCATTGCCCTTCCCCAGAAACAAATATTCCTTCCTCAAGATTCTTCCCTTTAAATACCAGGCTTTGATCCTTACTGAAATACAAGTCCCACTGGGAAATTCTTGCCGTATATACCCTTTACTGTAAATGAAAAGCTCAGAAAACAAGTTTTGCAGGGGAGGTACACATGGGAGGAAATCAAAGCACTGGGCACCAGAAGGAAAGAAGAAATACGAATCCTCTCTGGAGAAAAAGAACGTAAGTCAGAGCCCCAATTTTTTTTTTACACAATGTCCAGCATACAATAAAAATTACCAGATATGTAAGTGAATAAAATGACTGAAAACTGAGGGAAAAAAGAAACAGAAAATCAATCAGCAGTTATCCAGACATTAGAGCTATTCGATACAACATTTAAAATAGTATACAATGATCTTCCAAAAGTTATAAAAAAGATAGAAAATTTTACCAGAAAACTGAAATTAGGATTTTAATAGATGGCTGAAGAGCAGAGTGGATAGAGTATCAAAGAGGACTATTGAAGGAGAAAAAAAGTCAGCAGAAAATATCCAGATCAAGGCATGAATAAAAACAAGAGAGTGAAAGACAGAAAGGAGCTTAAAAGACATACGGGACATGGTTAAAAAAAAAAAAAAAAGTTCAACTTCTAGGTAACTGGAGTCACCGAAGGAAAAGAGAGAAAGAGGGCAGAAGCAGTATCTGAAGTGACATTAGCCAAGAATTTGTAGCAAGAATCAAGCTACAAATTCAAGGTATTTTCTAAATCCCAAGCCAGAGAACCCTATCTAGGCACACTTATTATTATAAACTAAAGACAGAAAATAAACATTAAAAGCAGTCAAAGGAAAACAGGCATATCACCTTCACAGGAGCAACAATAATACCGACAGCTCTTTCAACAGAAATAATAGAACAATAATGGGATCATTAAAGGGCTGAAGGAAACTTGCCAATCCAGAATTCTAAATTCAGTGAAACTATCATTAAAAATATGGGTGAAATAAATATATTTTCCGGGGGAAACCAACCTGAGAAAACCCATTGCAGAGGACCCACAAAACAAAGTTCTTTTGTGGATAATGACCCTATATGGATACGCAAAGAAAAGAATGAATGGTAACAGGACAAATATGCATATAAATCTAAATGAACATTGACCATTTAACACACACACACACACACACACAAATGGGACGAATAAACACTCAATGACCCAGTAATTCTGCGCCTCAGTGTATATTGGAGAGACTCTTGTGCGTGTGCTCCAAAACCTTGAACAAGAAGGTCATAGCAACATTGCCCATAATAGCAAACCGTTGGAAAACAGTCCAAATGTAGAACAGACACATTATGATACATTCAAACAATGCAGTACTAGGTAGCAGTGAAACATGAGCTACAGATAAACACATCAATATGGATGGTTATCAAAAATGTAATGTTGCCCAGCCAGAGTGGGTCAGTGGTTAAGTATCAACCTATGACCCAGGAGGTCAGGACACATTGCCCGGGTTGTCGGCTCGATCCCAAGAAGGGGACATACAGGAGGCAGGTGATCAATGATTCCCTCTCATCATTGATGTTTCTATCTCCCTCTCCCTCTCCCTTCCTCTCTGAAATAAATACAAGTATATTTATAAATAACTTAGTTCTACATTTATTGCCACCTATGCCTATCTTTCTATTGACTGAAGGTTCTGAAGGCATGTGCCACAGTAAATAACACAAGACAAGCGTCAAACACCTAACGGTATCCCTCAATACCCATACGTGTGGACGTAACGGGAAATGTAGGAACCTAGTTAGTGAGTGGCAGCGGATGAGATTTCTTAGCTCCTCTCAGATAAGCAGGAGCCCAGACATCACTTGCTCCTGGGCTGCTGACAGAGACCTGAAGGGCGTACCTGAGACCAGCATCTAGGGAGGAAAACCAACCTTCCAGAGCCCCTGGCAAAAAGTAGGAGGCCAGACAGGAAGAGCTCCCTGAGGCGGGTGGCACAGCTATCGCTCCTCCGCCCAGCGTGCCAATGGTCTGGCGGACGGGCCAGAGGAGGTCTCAGAGGATCTTGAACCTTGCCGACTTGTCTCCCAAGGGGTCAGAGGCATGGGTACACAGGAATTCATTGCTCTGACGCTTCAGGGCAATGCCACAACCTCCCCTGTTGGCAAAGGAAGAGTGCAGAATGGACTGAAAAGAGCCTGGGAACTTCAGAAAGGAACAAGAGGAGAAAGTAAAGTTGGGAGATAGTTCCTTAAAAAAACCCAACAACGACACAACCCGAGTTATGTTTCGACAGGATGGCTCTCAATGCTGGTGAGAGCACTGCCGGGAGGAGGGGAAGCCAGGGTGGAGGCAGGGCTGCTTCAATAAACCAGCCGACGGCCCTGGCCAGCAGGCAGCAGGGGCGGTGGGAGGCAGGTGGCCACACAGTTGCCACGCAGCCCCACCAAATGCGGACTTGACAGTGGAAGGACCACGCTGTCCCCACCCTGTCCTAAGATTCTGCGTGTAGGGGAATGTCAGGGCTCGAAGTTCCAAGGAGACCACAGGAAACCTACGCAGCCTTTGTTTAAACCACTGCCTCTCACAATACATGTCCCCTTTGAATTCACACAAGTAAAACTAAAATTCGACTCAAAATTTGAACACTGTCACCTGCCTTGAGAGGAAACAGGAAAGGAGGGATTTCCAGAGAAAACCTCCCAATTTGGAGAGGATGGGGCAAGGGAGGGCTGGAGGTACAAGAACCATGGAACACATGTCTGTAGATGTTCTTCCCTCTCAAACTGAGCTCATCTCTAGGTTAGCTTTGTCTAAAGAAAATGGGAAAACAGTTTGATGGACTGATCAAATGGGATCAGGTAAGTTAATTTCCCCAAATGTGGTTTGGGGCTCAATGGCAAACATTCCATCTACTGTGCTCCAAATTATGCAAATTATGCACAGCTGAAAGAACCCCTCCCCCTTCTTCCTGCCTTGCTAGGCCGCTTGTTTAAGAGAGGGCTAACGCCTTCTTCCCCTTTAACAGAACACGGAGTCAGTTTGCTCTGGGCTCTAGATAGAGACACTATTAGGTTAATTGGAGATGCTGGAGGCAGCCCACGGCTTAGTCCTGGACGGAGGCGCCCTGGCCAGAAAGAAGCGTGGGGCTGCGTTTGCAACCTACCTGCTGTGAACAGGTCATGATTTGGTTTTAGCTCTAATTCTATAGGAAGCAAGTCAGGCTTGTTTTTTCCCCCCAAGAGGGTATGGGGCTATTGATTTTGTTTTGGCCCCTTCTGTGAAAAGTGTAAGCTCTACCCATACACATAAAATACCTGTAACACATTAACAGCTAACATTTGATGTATGCAGATATGGTCGTATCATGACAATAATAATGGACTTAAAAAATAAACACTTCAGTTTGGTCTCTCTCTTCCTTGTGAAACTCACTTATACGTGGTCAGGAGAGAGAAAGGGACCCAGGGGTGTAAAATGACCGCCAGCCTCTCCCTAGTGACCAGTCGGTCCAGAGGCACTGGCTGCTCTCTGCCCCGGGGCTGCTGCTGAGAGCTGCTGCCACTCCACACCGAGCCTCACCACCTGGGCTGCCTTCGTGTGCCCTCTTGTCCCCGCCACTTCCTGTCCACGTGGCCACTATCTCCTTGGACTTCAAGGTTCCTTCCTCTGTGTAGGCCTCCCTTGCCCTGGGTAGGGAGGTCTGCCCCACCGAACCACAGACTTCTGTCCTAGCGCCTGGGACACTTCCTCCCTGAAGCATTAGTTATAGGACCTTCTCCGGAGCTAGACAGAGATCCTGAGGAGAGGAGAAGGGGGAGGGAGATCTGATTTATTTGGCTCTGCTGCCCTGTGCCCAGCACAGCCTGGCACCTTTAACTGTCCACATGCTGTTGTGGCCTTATTGTGTAGACACATGAACAGAGGAATATGAGGTTATGGTTCCTGCACACAGGTCTGTATTCAGACAGCTCTCGTGTGGCCTGGAACCCCGTTAAACCAGCACTAAGTGTGTGGGGTGGGAGAGAGCATTTCTGGGTCTCAGCCCACACCGTGGCTTGGAAGGGCGGTAGAGCATCAACAAAAGAGCTACAACAGAGGATGCTGCAGGAAAACACTAAACTGTGACTCAGATTCTCTGCAGCCTCTTGGAATACAGCCTCACACGGTGAATTCCTGCAAACATGACATCACACAGGGTCCAAGAATGAAGCCCACTCGACAGGCTCTGACCCAGACAACCAGGTTCCTATCCTGCTCTTCGTAGCCTTGGCAAGCTACTCAGTTCCTCTGGGCCTCCATGTCCTTGTAGATGAAGTGGGACCACACTTCACAGGGTCACTGTGAGGATGAAGCAGGCTGATCCACGTGAGATTAGAATAGTACCTGGCCACGGGGAAGCAGTCAGTGAACACTAGCTAGGAGTATTTTTAAAGATCCCACTAGCTGCTAGCTTGAATTCAAACGCCCTTTGGTGTGCAGTCCTTTGTTTCTATACAGCAATACTGAGGAATAAAGCTAAGGAGGGTAATTAACATCTTTAACACTTCAAGCAAGTGTCCGCAAACATTCCACAAGGCCAACCTGATTACTCCGCTCTAACTATTCACAGACGGCACAGTTGAAGAAGCCTCCTAGTCAGCTTGGACAACAGATTTTGTGAGACAAAAGGCAAGGAAATACAAATTAACGTTGTGGTCACTCCTTATCAGGGCACAGACACAGCGAGCTAGCCAACAGTCCGGAATGAAGGAAACACGCTGTTGGCTTGATTGGAATTTCCTCGGATTGTTACCATGTAGCACGAGATTAACCCAAATGTTTCTTTGCACACAGTTAAGTTTATGTGAAATGTATCAGAAATGATATAGTTAGGGCTCTGGGTTTGTGTGTGAACAAAACTGCTTTCAAGAAATGTAGAAATGTATCATTACGAGGCTGATTAAGAAAAATGCCATAGATGTGAAGTTCCCTGGATCTATAAATAAGTTCATTCAGCGCTGGGTGGGTGGGGTGGGAAATCTTCAGGCTACATAAACAAAGGAGCAGGTAAACCAAACACAGGTGACCTTTTTCCTGAAGTGGGCGTGATCGTCAGATGAATTATATGCCACCACCACACAGCATTTTCAAGATGGCGCATGCTCTGACATTTCAAACCATGACACCCCCACCTCAGCAGCTAAAACTGAAGAGCGTCATGGCGTATCAATTAACTTCATCCTCCCAGAAGTACCCCCACACACAGCTGGCAAGTGGGTTTTCCAAGCAAAAGGGGAAAACCTTGAACACACCACAGGCAGACACTTACTGCCCAGATGTGTCAAAGCGGGGAGAGAGGACAAAAGTCAAGCAGCTGACCTACTATTTCAAAAACAGGATGTCTCCAGGGAAAATGTGGCAAAATACGTCTTTGATGATAAATGTAATTCCACAAAAGGAGCAGCTAAAAGCAATGTAAGCACCAGGCAGAATGAATGACAACTTCAGGTTAGAAATAACCAAATGTCAGACGCGTCCATTTGTTTTCTTCTCTTCTGAGGGATAAAGAGAGGAATAAAGAATGTGCTGGAAATTTGGGGCATGTGCTCCAACGCCCCCCCCCCCCCCGCCCCACTTCTTTCTCCCTCTATTCCTCTTTGTAAAAGGCCTTTAATTAGCTCACATCCTCTCCTGACCAGGGCTCCCTAATCCATTCTGACACAGCCTGTTGGCCAGGCAGTGGGGACTGAGTGCAGGCCCTATTAGCGGCTCCCAGCGGATCCCGCTGCTCTTATCTCTGCAGATGCCTGATGAGTTTGGTATCTTCCCTCCCAGCCCTCCTGGGAAGCCGCCCCAGCAGGTGCCCATTGGCAATAGTTTTGTGTTACAGGCCTGAATGAATGATCCCCGCAGGAGCTGCAGACTGTTTTCACAGACTCAGAAGGCAGTCAAAAGTCCACCGCGTGAACTTGAAATGACCCCAGCTGCAGAGTCACTGGCGGGTTCACCGGGAGGGCAGGCACGCTTTATTAAACAACTAATACTCTTCACAGATAACTTTCCGAAAAAGCAAAAGTGTTAACTCTTTGCAATCTTGCTCTGGCAAGTGGAGGGGCTCTGCTGTGTGACTGACTGTTTGAACCCAGGTGAGGATTCTGGCCTGGAGGGGGGTCAGGCCAGGCACCATTTGGTCTGCTACTTTGTTAAAGTGTTCCAGATTAAAGTTAAAAGGCAACAACGTGGTTTCAGGCACCTATTCTAGTGAGTACAGTGACAGCCTGAAGCCAGGCCATCCCCAGCGCCATGCTGGAAGCCGGGATGTCCAGAGGCCCTGCTCGCTTGCCCCTTTGCCCGCATACCACTGGGACACGCATGAGAAAAGGGTGACCAGGCCGTGAAGAAAGCGGCTCGAACTCCCATCACCAGCAGCGCCGGCGTGGAAATCATTTTGCTCATGGCAGCCAGAGGCAGCACAGTTAATTCCTTTTGAAGGACGATTCAGAAAAGGCACAAGTTCAGATCAAAGTGTTCTTATAATCAAGTTCTTTCCAGCTTGCTGGACAGAGGGCAACAGAACATACCCAAATTTGCAGTGTTCACTGAGGGGTGGCCAGTGGCCTCTTCTTCCCTGGATTACAATCAGTAAAAGGTCTACTTTTTCCTTTCCTCTCTTAACTCACAGACTGTAGAAGGAACCCAGTGACAATAATCATAATGGATAACATGCAGATAATCATATAAGCATTAGAAGAAATTTAAAAAATTCAATTTATCCAACAAAGTTACATTCATTTTGGCATCAACCAAGGACTGTGTCTATCAAAATTTTACCTCTATCCCATCTCACCAACTGCCCTCCAAATCTAATTTTGGAGGGCCTCCCCACTTATTTGGGGGAGATCCTGTCTTGTTTTCAGATGGGGTGCACTTGCCTGGGTTTATTCAGTGCAGGAAGGAGATTCTGCTGAAGGACGGTGACATGCTTCAGAGGAGGCACACTCCCTCCCATCCAGGGGAGCCAGCCTTCACACAAACACAGCTTCTGCTCCCCGAGGGCTTGCTGTCTGCTGCACAGGGCTTGGGGTAAAACCACCAACGTGGACATGACTTGGTACCTGGTCCTCAGGAGCTCAGTCTCGTGTAAAGACCCGGATAAACAGATAAAATCCGCATAAAGGATGCCGAGGGGAGGCACACTAACTGCGTCAGGGCTGTGGCCACGACTTTCTTCTCCCTCACCCCTAAAAGGACAAGAAGCAGGTACCCACAGCTGCTGGCTCTGCTTCAAAGACAATAGCAGGCCTGTAGCCAGAGGCCTGAGTTCTTGTGCTGGCCCTGAGGCTAGTGAGCTGTGAGAACCTTACTGGGCCTCAGTTTCTCCATCTGCAACCTGAGAGGGCGAAAAGCTGATCTCCAAGATCCTTCCTAGATCTGTGTCCCGAGTTTCCACTAAAGTACCCGACGGTGCTGAGGGCCCAGACCTGGGGCGAGTGGCTGCCACACGCGGCTGGAACGAGTGGGAAGGGTGTTAGGGTAGGGACCTCCCTTGGGAAGAACTCAAGATGGGTTTCAATGGAAAGACAGATTAGAGAGTTAAGATACCATATTAAATGTTACTAAAACAAGGTTTCTCACAGAATTCTTTTTTTTTTTTAAATAAAACTTCAGTTAGACACTGTTCACTATTGTGTTCTATCTTTTAAAGAAAAATAGTGGCAAATTCCTCCTTGTGTTTGATCTGAGATTTTTCTCTCTCCACATAGCTCACTCAGAAAGAGACCTTGACTTGTCTTGCCAACTGACTTGGAACTGTGGCAATCCTGCGAACTTGCCTTGCTGCTGTGAGGGACACAGAGCCCACGCAGGCGGCGGCAGGCCCCGAGGCAGGCTGACAGCATCCGTCCGGCTGCCCGCCCCCCCTTTGTTTCTCAGGGACCGGGAGCCTAGAGGTCTGCAGGTCCCCTGAGGTCGTCCAGCCGACCTCTCGTGCACCTTGCTCGCGGCCGGGACAGTGAGGCCCTCTCTCGGAAGGAAGACTTTGCCCCAGCAGGAAGCTCCTCTGAGCGGACGTTGTCTGGCAGGGAAAGCAGTGGGCTTAGCTGGGAGGCCTGGGAGCCAGCACCCACTGCATGATTTTGGCAAAACTATTCAACTCGTGTGACTGAATGTCCCACCACGAAACAGGAAGTGATTATCACACCTGCCCTGCTGGCTCCATGGGGATGCTGCAAGGTAAAATAATTTTTTATTTAATTCCTAGGGAAAATGGGTGCTTTCTAGAGCAGCAGTGAGGTCGATGGGACAGCCGGGGTAGAGAGGAGCCCGGAGCCTCGCCCTCGTCTAAATAAGTCAGTTACCTTTGCTGTGACTCAATTTCTCCTTCTGTCAAGTGAAACTAATAACACTTGCATTCTTTAATGCATAAGTTGGGGGAAATTAAGCAACAACAGGAGCATGCTACAAGGCTGCATTTCTATAAAGCTCCCAGGAGCTCTTCTCTCAGAACCGACTGGCATCCTCCTTGCCAATGTCCAAGTTACTGGTAAAAAAAAGAACCCCGCTGGCCACAGCCTCCTGCTGGGAAACATCACAAAGGCCATAAAGCTGAAGCAATGGGCTGTTTCTGGAAGTACATTCTGCTTAATTTTCATTTCAGTGAAAACACGGAAAGTTATTGCTTCCAAAACAATGTGTTCTTATATAAATTCAATAGCTTGCAGGAAATGTTTACTTAAATATCTTCCTCTAATAAAGCAAACAGATATTTCCCATAAATATTATTTTAATTCATCAGATTAAAAGATCTGCCCTAGCTGGTTTGGTTCAGTGGATAAGAGCGTTGGCCTTCGAATTGAAGGGACCCAGGTTCAAGTCTGGTCAAGGGCATGTACCTTGGTTGCAGGCTCCTCCCTGGCTGAGGCAACCAATCAATGAGTTTCTCTCACATCGATATTTCTCTCTGTCTTTCCCTCTCTCTTCCACTCTCTCTAAAAATCAATGGAAAAATATCCTTGGGTGAGGATTTTTAAAAAAAGATGAATGAAAAGACTGGAGGAGGGTCAGTTTCCCAAGGCTTCCTATATCTTAAGCAGAGCCCAGGCCCGATCCAGTAATGCACACCTGTCCTCATTCGATCCACATCAGTATCTTAGATCCGAGGGATGGGAGGGGCAGAGAAGAAATGGGACCTAAAAGTCAACCGCCTTTTCTATCTGCATTGCTACACGTATAGTGTGATTTTGGATGTAATTCAGCTTATGTGTGGGAGGAAAGTCATGAACTTTTAAAAAACATCTTGTTTATTTCACATAAAAGCCATAACATAGCCAGACAATAAAGATAAATCCAGCAGGTATTTCACTTATTTGACAACTATTTGTTGAACGTACAACATGTGAAAATGATATACTGGATAAAGGAGAGTCCACATGGGGACAACCTGGATCACTTCAGTTTTTCCTACAACAACTATGTATGGTTAGTCACGGGGGAAATTGGCAATAAAAACGGTGACAGATAAGATCTTTGCCTTCTAGGAGCTTCAGGTCTCCTGCGGGACGCAGATGAATAAACAGACGGCTGTGTGGTGCCTCTCAGCTCAAGGCCATCGCCTCCCTGAGGAACAGAATAGAGTGTTCCTCCTGTGGGCCCCACAGCTCCTTATCTCATGGCCTGGGAACCTCTACACAGATTCCAGCCCCAACTCTTGTTCTCTCTGTACCACGCCTACTTACAAGTACTTCTTGTCCGCCTGACCTGTTCCACCTCCCTCAAAAAAACACTTAAGCCTTACTTTCCTAAGCCTCTGCCACAGTGCCTAGCACGTGAGTGACACTGTTAAAGGTTTGTTGAAGGCTGTTTGAGATGTGCACAAAGGTTCCTTTCCAAGGAAAAATGCGGTCACTGCCTTAATGCAAGCACCAAGTGCCCTGGGAATTCAGAGCAGAGAACCTCACAGGGCATCTGGGTTAGAGACCTTACAGATTTGGAGCCATTTGGCCAGAGATGGGGAGAAGGACATTCCAAACGCAGGTAAAATTATGAGCAAAAGAGTAAAGGTGCGAGAGAGCCACATGGCTGGAGACACAGGAAGTGACCAGATGGGCAGCTTTCTGCCACTTTCTCTTCAGCCTTTCCTCGACTTCCCCAGCTTGGCTCCTAGTTTTTGAGCTTATCCCAACCTCCTCATGTGCCCAACTCGGACATTTCCCTAGAACTGGCACAGGAGGACTTTCCCACTGGTATTTACAGGAAAGAAAAAAAGAGATGCCGTCTTTCCCATTTGCCTGTTTGGGGCTAGGGATTCCCAGATAATAAAGATGATTCAAAAAGCCTTGAAAATCAGTTGGAAAATTGCAAGTCCAGCACGGAGGAGTTAAATCTGGGAACGAATGGAAAGCTGTTTGAGCTGTACTTGTAAATGGTGCTGTTTCCAACTGCTTGTGTTTTTGCTTCTAGAGCTGGGGGTTTGGTGGAGAACTACATCTGAGAGGCTGGGGAAAACATACAGGCAGACTCCCAAACTCACTTTGTTCTAAATTTCTGGCTCCCACATTCACTCATGATTAAACTTCAGTTCAAGGTAACTGGGCATCCCAAGTCCCACTTTTCTCACCTATAAAATGGAGCTGACACATCCTTTCTCACGGGGTCCATGTGACAAAGAGGCAGATGGAAAGCACCTCGTCCACCCCTGACACAGAGCAGCTGCTCCATGAAGGATGCCAGGTCTGTCATCCACAGCCCTTCCTGACTTATAAGCATGTTTTCGACCAAGGAATCCCTTCTTTCTCTTAAGAAAACACTTTGATTAAGCTTTTCCTCAAAATGGAAAGAGACTTATAGAGATAACTAGAGGCCCAGTGCATGAAATTCATGCATGGGGTGGGGGTCCCCTCAACCCAGCCTGCACCCTCTCCAATTCAGGACCCCTCGGGGGATGTCCAACTGCCTGTTTAAGCCCATTCCCGGGGATCAGGCCTAAACTGGCAGTTGGACATCCCTCTCACAATTCGGGACCGCTGGCACCTGGTCGCCCCCAACTGCCCCCCTCTACTGGCCTGGTCACCCCCAACTGTCCCCCGCCCGTCGGCCTGGTCGTCCCCAACTGCCCCCCCCCCCCCCGCCTGCCGGCCTGGTTGCCCCACGCAGCCTGCTGTTCAGTTGTTTGGTCGTCCCTCACTAACCCCCATGCCGGCCTTGTCACCCCACGCAGCCTGCTGCTCAGTCGTTACTGTTACTGTGACGGCGTCCAGGACAATTTGCATATTCCTTTATCATTAGTATAGATTATAGGGAAGAAAAAATAAAGGAAAATAGAAAGGACCTTCCAAACAGTGTTTTGACGTTTCAATGCCAAAAGAGAGTTTGATTTGCCCTTCAGATGTTTATAAAAAGGGGTTACAGTTCACCTCGCCTTAAGGAGGTCACAGTTTTTCAGGAAAGGCCAAGTACTGCTATGAGTAATATTAGTGCCTAAAAGGGATGTGGTGCCACACCCCTGGGGTAACTGGCCAACCTAAGAAAGCCTGAACTGATTGTTCTTCTCACTGTGTTTTTACCAGGGTAGAGAACCGCTACTCTTTGGGGGACACAAATATTTCCTGTCTTTTCAATTTAGCAACTGGACATACTTTCCCATCGAGTAGAGTGCAGTTTTGGAATATAAAGTGAATTCCTCTGAAACAAGATGTTCGGTCTAAGAAGATGACTCAAGGACCTGATTTTTAACTGAGCTACTATTAGGAAGTGAAGAAAAGTTTTAAATTTTTCCCAGCTTTCTGTTTCAAAAATAGAGCTTCGGTGGTGTCGGCCCTGCTCCTTGACTTCTGGCTGAGCTGTCTGATTAGGGTGGAAAGAAGGGAAAGCTAAGCCCGTCCATTGAATCCTCAGAAGCAAGGCTGCTGCACAGGGTGGGTGGGGCAGCCTGGGAACTCTGGTCACGAATGTGATTCTCATGCCACCACTCAACTCCCACCCTCCCTTCCCCGCCCAGCACACTCCCACTTCCCACAGATAGTTGAGATATGACCAAGTTAGGATGGGTCACTGATGGGTCATTTGGCATCTAAAACTTGCCTCTAACCTAAAGGAGCTCAGACTAAAGGAATCATTTTAGTACTCAAGGTTATCAGAGGAAAATAAAACAGAAATTCTGTTGCCAAGAATTTGAGTCATTTCTCCAGATACGACAACGCGAAGGCACCTCCTCTTGGCTGGAAAAAGACATCCCTTGGGTGACTTATTTAAGATCAAAGTCTTTTTGAAAAGAGAAAACTCTACATTCTCTAAGGGATAGATTACTGTCTGAAGTGAATTTCATTTAACACAAAGTTTTGTGCCAACTTAAATACACTAAAAACCCCAATGCTTATAAGAAGGCATTCACCTATTACTTGCTTATAGGTACATGGAAAAGCTATTATGGGGATAATCAGCTCAACTATAAAATCGAGCAGCCATACATAATGACAAAAACAGATACAAGTCATAAATTGCCTTTTTCCCGGCAGAATCCACGCAGGCAGGCACTCAGTGCATTCTTTTGTGCAAAGATAAAACTTTTGCCTTGACTAAACAGGCTTTTAGTCTTGTTTGAGCCTATAAATACACTCCCTACAAGACAAACACAAACAAATGCTGTTTCTTAAACAAAAGGCAGATGGACCCCTCGGCCCTCAAGAAGGTCACAGTACACACGACAGGAGGTTGGCCCATGGCAGGGCTGACTGAGACTCTCAGGGGCAGGGGCACTGAAGTCAGTTCCCACTGATGGCCGCTATTCTCTGAAGGGAGGCAGCTCCCCCGCATACCATACCCCAAACAGAGACGAACGCAATCGAACAAAATATCTGAAGTCCTAGCTAGGTTTTCCACTGGACTACCCGTACTTTCCAGCATATAAGACGACTGGGCTGATTAAGACTGGGTGTATAAGATTTTCCTGGGTTAAAAAGTTGTTTTATATGCCGGAAAATACGGTATATTGGACTATATTGATGGGATTAGATATAATGGATTAGATATATTGGACTACCGTATTTTCCGGCGTATAAGACGACTTTTTAACCCAGGAAAATCTTATACACCCAGTCTTCTTATACGCCAGAAAATACGGTATTCAAACAGTCTTAATTTCTCCCTCCCTATTTCTCTTTCACACTTAACCTTTTGCACTCGACATGGTTAGCATTAGAATAAAGGAATCGAGAAAAAAGCAAGCGAGTGCAAAGGGTTAACTTGCTTGTACTTATCGTCAGACAGTTTTCCTAAAAGCTACAAAAGTTCATTGTGAGACCAGGCAGGGCTTTGGTTGTTTTCTTTTTGTTTTTCTTATTGTTGTTTTTATGTTTTAATATAAAGAGACTTGTCTAGAACAAACAAAGCAGTTAGCAATGTGTATCTAAAGTGTAACTAAAGCCCAGAATCAAGACTCTAGTGCAAAAGATCAGGTCTTGGTTCTGCAGTGACCTGGCTGACCTTGGGCAGCTCACCTAACCTCTCTGGCCTTAGTTTTTTCATTTATTTAATGGGGCTCAGACCACCTACCCTGTCTGCTGACGAGGTAATTTTGATGACCAAATGATGCCACTCGAGTCAAACTATGCTTGCAATCACCAAGGTTCTAGGAAGAACCTATATGCCTAAAAGGAGATGGTGATGGTCAAGACAATCCAACATAAGAATGAGCACAATCACCACCATTTCTTGACACAAACGATACGGTAGCAGTCACCTTGCCAGCTAACAAAGTGATGTCAAATCATAAGCTTCTGGTGGGAAGTTAGCAGTAATTAATTCTTTATATTCCCTATAGTTCGTGGAAGAAAGCCTTATATAAACAAAGGAAATACATTATATAGGGAGGAAAAGGCCTTTAGAATTAGCTAGATTTGGTTTCAAATCCATCTTGCCATTTCTAGTTGTATGATCTTGACAAAATTATTTAATTTCTCCAAGTCTCATCTTCCTGGTCTGAAGACGACATTAGCACACATATTACACCCAATGAATGGATGTAACGGATTTACCACAAGGGCTGACAAACAGGTGCTCAATAAATATTTAGAACTTAGTACATGTTCCATAGTGAAGGGTGTTCAGCCCTGTTCGTTCATCTTTTTCCTACTAATGCTGTTTATAACAAGAAATATTAGGTCTCTATCCAGTTCATAACTAATAAAACTTACTAAAAACAATAAAACAATTAGCTACATAGAATAAAATATATTAAGTAAAAACCAACAGAAAGCTCACATTGCCTTGACAAAAGTTTAGATCTGCAGAATTTGAGCTGGGAAATTTGGGCTCGTTAGAAATAAATGCCATAAAGCAAAAGAGAGAAATAAACCTACCATACCTTGCCCATAACACTGCAAAAGTTATCAGTAATATGAACATGCAGTGAATAATGAATCATGAATTCTATTTTCCATGAACAACAATTGACTTTGATGAAAATGATTTCCGTTAAAAATAGGGAAAATTATTAAAATATTTGCATTCATAAGCACAGAGTCAAAACATAGCTGGGATCAAAAAAGTACCCGGGATCAAAAGCATCCTATATGGCCTTGATAATGACA
The DNA here is from genome assembly GCF_027574615.1 of Eptesicus fuscus. Taxonomy (NCBI): domain Eukaryota; kingdom Metazoa; phylum Chordata; class Mammalia; order Chiroptera; family Vespertilionidae; genus Eptesicus; species Eptesicus fuscus. Next base: position 6,955,425 of record NC_072481.1, on the reverse strand, counting down.
CAAAGAGAAAATGGGAAGCAGCACAGAACAGAGCAGAGGTCCCGTGATGATCAAAAGTGCTTCTCTCCTTTGCTGGAAGAAATTAAGTCTGCTGCTGGCTTTCTTCCCTCAGGAAGACCAGGTGACAGCTGTAGAGAGCAAACCCTGAGTTTCTACAGGGGCAGCAAAGAGAATGGGATCATTTGCTCTATTGTTAACATCTGAGGTTTTCCTAGTTTGAAAAGAACTTGTATTTTTTTAGAACTATGTAATTTTCCTGCAAGTATAAGAAAATATTACACAATAATCACAGACAGAAGGAGAATTGGAGTCTATATAAGAGAGGGAATTTGTTCCATGGGCGTCTCCCCAGTTCTCTGGCTTTGAAAGAGGTCAGAGGGGCCTGCAGGTAGTCACATGACACCCAACTAGGAAAATTCATGCTGCAGAGAGGAGCTGTTTCTCTGACAGGGCTTTAGGGTTTGAAATGCTGTGCTTTTATTAAGTAAGTCATATGCCATGAAAGGATTTCAGGAGTGGCGGGTTTGCCATGGCCTTAGGAATGGGGTCAGACCTTCGAGGTTCTACTCAAAGGGTTGGAGTCATTTTTCCAAGATCCAGGCAAGCGAGTTGTGGGACAGAGGCCCACAGCATGGTGGCTAATCCCTGGGTCCTATCATCTTAGAGCCGGAATCCTGAACCTGATTTCTGAGGGTTGGGGAATGAGAGGAAAGGATAAGAGGAATAAAGGGCACATATTATTTTCTAGCTATATTTCCTTGAGGTTAATATTAAATAAATTAAGTAACTGTTTATGCAATGAGGACTTCATTATGTGAGACCTGAAATTAAGCAACTGGACAGTAAAATTAAAAATTTTCTGTGAGTAATTCACAACATCTATCCAAAATAACTAAGACCTGCAGGTCTATTACTTTCTTAAGTGGCAGAATGAATTCCCTCTTAACTTCTCACTAGATTTTCACCTACTTCATCTCTTTTGCTCCTCTGGTCAGAGGGTCAGGGGAAATGACCATCACCTTTTCATAGGTTAAAAAATAGCTTTCAAGATTAATAGAGAAAAGGATTCTTTAAAGCAGGGGTGGGGAATGTCCGGCCTATAAGGCCCACAAAGAAAGGCATTAGGAGTGAGTTAATTAAATGTTTGCCCAAATATAGCAGGCTAATTTTTGTTGATAATTTTGTATGGCCCAAGAATGATGTTATAAATATCCAAATGGCCCTTGGCAGGAGAAAGGTTCCCCACCCCTGATTTAAAGGGAGGAATGGGACTGGAACTCATCAGCCCTAAGCTCCCCTTAACACACAATCCTATGTCTACAAGAATGACAATTTTTGGGGAGGCATGAACCTCTCTGAGAATCTAATAAAAACTTTAGATCCCTGCTCAGGAAACACACACACACACACACACACACACACACACACACACATATAATTAATATCAAGAGGTTTATGAGTTTCTCCACTCCACTCAAAGCCCATGGAAGCAAAGTCAGAGCCCTCTAGTCTTCGCAGCCCTGCGGGGCTGGCTGGCTGCTGGGGCTCTGTGAGGTGCAGTCCCGTGTTCTCTGACCCCTTTCTTTAATCACGGCAACCTAGGCACTCTTTAAAGGAATACTTCCCGCAGGCCAACAGTTGATTATTGTGGTCATTTGCACTTCCTTAAACTCCTCTTGTATACACAGAAAAGCAAACACAACATTCCCGCAAAGCAACATTAAAGGTCTGATTTCAACCCACAACACTACAGGAAAATGGAGATCTTTAGCCACACTAGGTACGTGCAGAATCATCGATTACTTGAATTGGTATTTAGTCGATGGACCTGACTTTTGGAGCTATCATTTCTAATATGAAATAGTAACTTTAAGTCTCTGCTTTCTTATCTTAGAGATATATAATTTTTATAACACATGCAGTGATCTTGGTATCAAGATAAATTACACAGCAATTCTCTGAGTAGCAGCCTGTGGCGCCAATACTGACTAGCTTACTAAAGGCAAGAGAACTACATGCAGAAGGACCCACCCACCTGGGAAGCCGGCTTCCCATTCGAGAGCCCTTGGGGCCTGGAAAGCAGTACCTTTGTGCAAACCCACCGACAATACAAAGCATGAAATCCAATAAAATGCATGACCATTGTCACCAGGCCCTCAGACAGGTTTGGGAATGAAGACAGGGGAAGGCGTATTCTGCCCTCTCTTTCTGCTTAAGTTAGATTCTCATGCTGACTCTTAAGCTTCAAAAAGTTTCCAGGGGAAACAAGAACCAGAAAACCAACGAGACTTCCATAAACGAGAGAGAATAAAGAGAGGGCCGACCTTCTTCCTCAGGATGCAGCGGAGGAACTCTGGGAAAGCCCACAGGGCTTACCTATGGAGAGTCTCCAACTTCTTCCTTCACATCCAAAGGTTAACGATGGAGGGTTCCTAAGGCCACACTGGCCCAGATGGAGCAGGAATCTCCGCTCTCTGTGCCTGAGGCCTCCTCCTCTGTAGACCGTAACCGGTAACATACTGGCTTTCCTTTCACGGGTATTAATAGTTTCCTGGTGGCTACAGTCCGAACGTTTTACATTCAAAGTGAAGCCCATTTCTCCTGTTCAGTCTATAGTTTTTATGACATCATATCTCCTTTTATTCTCACAGAAAGCCAGTAAAGGTGCATTTCTATTCCAGGTTGAGAAAGGCCTCTCAGAAAGCCACAGCATTTATTTTCCAAATCAAAGCAAAGCCCAGGGATACAAAGAAATTATAAAACCAAGGAGACTTGCTATGCTGATTAGAATTAAATGAAATTAAATAAAATCTTTAAACTGGCACTTACAACTAAACATTCACATGCACCTGTCCACATCGCGTCGGTGCGAGTGTGTGCCACGACGGAGCAGCTCTAAGGGCAGCGCAAGAAATGGTTTGAGGCTGGGATGCGTGTGCTCATTCGACTCTGAACCCGAGTCTCCTTCCAAACATGATTATAAAATCTCTTCCTCCCGTTCTCTAAAAGCCAGAGTGTTGCCTATTTTGAACCACAAATCAAACTATACACTTTTGGGCTGGTTTAATAGAACTCTAGCATTGAAAAAACTGATCAGCTCTAGAAAATAGTTTGGAAAACAGGAATACATTCCCAGCTTCCACACATTACCAAGAAGGCTGTGCAATATAGGGATGCCATCAACTCTGCTTTCTCACCTGCTCTGCAGGATAATTCCTATGTGGTGGCATCAGCGCCTCCTCCGGGAGAGCCCCTTTTACACCTGGTGGCCAAGGGCACCTCGGGTCTCCCGACAACAAACGCTCTCCAATAAATGAGCAGAGGGCCCAGGAGCTCTCCAACCTGCTCACTCGTGAAAAGGTCAGTCTCTAGAAGTCTGTGTAGTTGACAGGAAGGGGAGGAGGACTGAGACCTTTAGTGCCTTTTGTCTATTGTCAAATAGCAACCCCCTTTCAACTGCCGGCACCTTTCCCAGCTTCACCCGTAAAATCAGCTCCTGCCCCAAAGGAACTGCAACAGCAAAATGTCCACCAAACAAGAGGCCAGTGAACGAAGAGCTGCCGAGACAGCAAGGCTTGGAGGACTGCCCCGCTGTGCTGCTGCTGAATGCAGACAACTCAAAGGGTCGCTGCGTTCTAGAAGGCCGTGTTTCAGTTTGGACTTCATCGTGTAAGCTGGGAGGAGGAACTGGGCGATTCTAGACAGGGAAATGGCACAATCAAATCCCATGTTTTCAAGTTCACTCTGGAGGCTCTGGAAGGTGCAGTGAAGTCCGGGGGCAGGAGGACTGCAGTGGCCCAGGGAAGACACCAGAGTCTGGACGAAGGCAGTGGTGACGGGGAGAAGGGACAGGAGATATTTCAGAGGCGCGCGCAGTGGCCGGTGCCAGGTTATCAGAGGTGAGGGGAAGACAGAGTACAGGAAGCAAGGGCCATGTATGTAACGTCTCACAACCTCATACTGTCCGCGAAATGACAGAAATGCAGAGGACTCACGTGGCTGAGGACAAGGGAATATCACCTCTATTTCCTTACCTTGGCAGCAGAGTTAGATACTCCATGGGTAACGTTTCGGATAAGGCCCCCGACATTTCCATACTTTATCAGTCCAGTGACCCCTTCAGAAACGTCATTCAAAAGCCCCATGGGATTGCCAAGGAAGTCCACCGACCCCAGGATCCGCGCTGCCTGGCTGAGGAGTTCCTGTCAAGTGGAGGAGGGAGACAAGAAGAGCAGCCCCTGTTTATACTGCAGACAGTGTCCCAGGCACAGAGGCTAACATCAGCCTGTGCTCCATGCCCATCAACACCAAGAACCACCTCTCCACCCTCACCAACTACAAGCTCCGGCCCTTTCACAAGCCCCCCCTAAACCTCTCCCAAATGCACACATCCCAGGGATTGCCTCCAATACTCATACATTTCCCTTAAAAACATTCCTCAAAGCCATTCAGAAGAATAAAAAAGGTATGAAGCAGGAAAGATTCTTTACACATATTTACATTAGTATGTACTCGATATTCCCCTTTCCATTGTTCCCACAAATAGGGAATTAATCAGCAGCAGAGAGAATGTGAAAAGTGAGGGAGGAGGGAAGATCTGGGGTCCTCCATGATCATGAAAGAGGACACGTTCAGACCTATCAAGAACCCCTCCATTTTCTGTGCACCTCCACCGCCGGGTCCCGGTTCCGGGGACACCTGCCCTATCACCTCCTTACAGCTCAGTGGAATTATCACCAATTAGAAAGAGCAAGGGAGGAAACTGAAGGAAAGGAGGGAAATGGGGAGGAGGAGGGAAGGAAGCGAGAAGAGGGTATCTTTGACTTTGACAGCGAATACATTTGATACGATCGTGACCTATCTATTCGTTGAGGAGTATGCGTGGCTTTATGTTTTGGTCTTTGCAGCCTGGATAATAAGTACAATTGGAAAATGAACAACTTGATAAAAAACATTTTTTTTAAAAGTTCAACTCTAGGGCAGGATCTCACAGGCTCTAATCACATCGGTGTGGTTGCTGAAAGGAGGCCCGCGCCTGGTAAATAAAGAGTTCACAGCATTTTGTGTTATCATCGAAGCATCAGTTAAAGTCTGGAGAGTTGTGACTAATCTCGTGGACGCCCCTGAGACTAGTTCTGAAGGACCAGACTCACGGCTCATAAATCAAATGTGCTGTTTCGGGGTTTTCATGATGTGTACAGGCTTCGTGGGCTATGACCTGACCCCTAACTCAACAATCTCAGCTGAAATGTGGGTTCTCAATAGGAAGGTCTTAGTAGCCAAAGTTCCCAAACAACTAAAACAGACATCCTGCTTATGCTCCAGCCACGAGACCCCTCTCCAAAGCTCACCTCCTGGAAATGTTTGAGGATGTCATTGATGATGAACTCCTTGGTCTCATAGGGATGGACCCGAGTGAATGGATCCAGATTAATCACAGCATCTTCAAACCGAATCAATGGAAATCCCAAGGTACTTTTTAGAGCCTAGTTGGGAAGAAAGGAAAGGACACAGTTAGGCTATATGACGGCCTTCCAGGGTATTTAATTCTGGATTCCATGAGAGTTACAAGTCATGTCAACATTCCCACTGGAGTAGGGTTATGATATTTATAAGCAAGGGATTTCCCTATAATTATAAAAGTAAAATATGAGGGGAAAATATATATGTATCACCCAAAGTAACATGTATCGCAGCATAATTCTTCCTGATGTTTTGTATCTGTATGTTTGTCATGTTTTACTTTTTGACTGAAGTATACCAAACATACAGAAAGGTGAACTGATCAAATGTACAGGTCAACAACTTTCCCAAAGTGAACACAACCGTGGAACCATCCACACTAGAAAACAGGTTATTATCTCCACCCTAGAAGCACCCCCTCCCCATCTTCAGACTGACAGTCACTACTCCCTCTGCCCCTAAGTCACCACTAATCAGACTTCTATTACAGCAGATTAGTTTTTCCTGCTCTGAATTTTATATAAATAAAATCATCGGTCTGTACATTGTTATATATGGCTTCTCACAGTCAGCATTGAGTTTGTGAGATTCACTAGGTTGCTACACATAGCTGCACTTTATTTTTATTCTGCATTGTATTCTAATGTATGAATAGAACACTATTTAATCATTGCTGTTGATGAACAGTTGGGTTGCCTCAAATTTTTTGCTATTATGAATAATTCTGCTATGAGCCTACTTGAATATGTCTTTTGGGGCACATTTGTATGCATTTTTCTTGATATATACCTGGGAGCAGAATGGCTGGGTCATAAAGAATGTATAAAACAAACACACAAAACAGAAACAGACTCAGAGATACAGAAAACAGACTGATAGCTGTTAAGAGAGAAAAGGGTATGGGGGCTGGGTGAAAAAGTTGAAGGAAATAAGCAAAACCAAACAAACAACAAAAATCAGACACAGACAGCAGTATGGTGATTACCAGGGGGAAAGAGGGGTGGGGGAAGCAGAAGAGGATAAAGGGGGGATAAATGGTGACAGAAGGAGAATGACTTGGGGTGGTGAACACACACTCTATACCAATAAAAGCCTAGGTGGCCCTCGCGTGCCATGTCGCCACAAGATGGCCGCGTGCACAGCAGAGGTGGGGCCCGGTGGCTGCTCCGCATGGTGAGGCCTGGGGGTCCCACGACTCCACGCAGTGCGGAGGAGGCCGGTCCCAGCAGAAGAGGCGGGTCATGGCAGGGGAGGGCAGTTGGGGATGATCAGGCTGGCAGGAAGAAGTGGTAAGGGCCAATGAGGCAGGCAGGCAGGCGAGCGGTTAGGGCCAGCAGTCCCAGATTGTGAAAGGGATGTCCGACTGCTGGTTTAGGCCTGATCCCTGCGGGATCACTAGTATAATATACAGATGATATATTATAGAATTATACACTTGAAGCCTATGTAATTTTATTAACCAACTAGTGCCTGGTGCAGAAAATTCGTGCACCTCAGCCCAGCCTGCACCCTCTCCAATCGGGGACCCTTTGGGGGTGTCTAACTGCTGATCTATGCTCCCAATCCTGTGGGATCGGGCCTAAACTGGCAGTTGGACATCCCTCTCACAATCTGGGACCGCTAGATCCTAACCGCTCACCTACCTGCCTGCCTGATCACTCCTAACTGCCTCTGCCTGCCTGCCTGATCGCCCCTATCCCCTCTGCCTGCTGGCCTGATCTTGCCTCCAACTGCCCTCTCCTGCTGGCCTGATCTCACCCCTAACTGCCCTCCCCTGCTGGCCTGATCTTGCCCCCAACTGCCCTCCCCTGCCACTGTGGTTGCCCCCAACTGCCTTCCCCTGCAGGCCTGATCTTGCCCCCAACTGCCCTCTCTGTCTCAGCCCCCACCACCGTGGCTTTGTCCAGAAGGAAGTTGGACATCCGGAAGATGGCCGGTCAACCTGGTCTAATTAGCATATTACCCTTTTATTAGTATAGATAGATTATATAGGATAGGATTGCTTAAATGGGGGTGGGAAGCCTTTTTCAGCAGGAAGAGAAGCTCTTGGCAGACAAAAATACATCTGGACTGATAGCCAGCCATATGCACTATGCTGCCAAACCGGTCATTAAAAAATTGAACTGCTTTCTTACACCTTACACCAAACAGCTGTTGCCCTTAAAACCCCTCCTCAGCCCCCACCTTAGGTTCTGCCTTTGCACTTCACCCAGATTTGGTTCTGATTGGTGGGTTTCTATGCCAGTCAGCGTCTCTGGGCCTATCTCTGGGCCTGATCAGAGAGGCAGGGCTGATCAGCAACCCCTGTGGAGGCCCAGAGAGAAAGAGAGGCATGGTTGCTGGCCAGGCCCGGAGAGAAAGAGAGAGGCAAGGGCTGATCAATAGCTGCCACGGAGGCTACGGATCAGACCCTGCTTCTCTGTCCAGACCTCTTTCCAGGCCTGATCCGCCGCCCCCTCGGCAGTCAGTGCTGGGTCACCACGGCAACCCAGTACTGACTGCAGGACTGACTTCCGGTCGGTTGAGCCTTCGGTCGTTACAGACCCTGGGTTTTTATATATTAGGATGTCACCCCAATAAATTCAATAAAAAATTTTAAAATATAAAAAATAAAAACAAAATACCCCCCTAATGAAGAATGTACACATTCAACTTTAGTATACACTACCATGCAGTTTTCCAAAGCACTTGAACCGCTTTACACTGTTTTCTGCAGCCTATGAAATTTCTTATTCTACATCCTCATCAATACTTGATATAGAAAGCTTTTAAAAAAACAAATATTCTTAAGGGTGTGCAATGGTATCTCAGTGTGGTTTTAATTTCCATTTTCCTCTTGAGGAATAAGATTAATTATCTTTTAATATGCACACTGGCTATTTGGATATTCTTTTTTTAAAAGTGTCTATTCAAGTCTTTTGCTCATTTTTGTAGTGGGTTGTCTGCTTTTTCTTTGTTTTGTAGCAGTTTTCTTATACATTCTGTATACGAATAGTCTGTTGAATAGATATATTATAAGTATCTTCTCCCATTCTGTAATTTGTCTTATTACTCTTGATAGTTTTGTGATGGTCACACATTCTTTTTTTTTTTTTTTAATGAGGAGCAAATTATTACTTAAAAGTATTAGAATGGAATAATATTACTTCATTGAACAGAAACTGCAATCAGAATTCTAACATGCTATCCCTGTCACACTTCACAGAATATCAGCATAACAATTCAAATCATCTGACATTCTTAGTTTTAATGAAATCCATCTTTGTGTCCGGATTACTATCCACACCAATTCATAAAGGTATTCCCATATGTTTACTTACAGAATTTTTATTATTTTACTCTTCACATTTAAATCTAAAATCTACCTGGAATCTGAACAATAAAGATTTATTAAATTTAAAAAAAATCTACCTGGACTTGATTTTTATATATTGTGTGAAGTAGAGCTCAAGATCCATTTTTTTTTCCAAATGGAAATCTAATTGACTAATAATTGTTGAAAAGATCATCCTTCCCCCTACTGCAGTACAGTGCAAACTCTGCCTCAGTCAAGTGACTGTATTTACGTATATGTTTCTCTATTCTCTTTTCTGATTCATTTTCTCCTCTTTTCTGATTCATTTTCTCCTGCCTTCTGTCAATACCACACTGTCCTAATTACTGTAATTTTATAACAATCTTTGAAATCTAATAGTGAAGGCTGTCCAACTTTATTCTTTTTCTTCAGTATTACCTTGGTTACTCTGCACTTTTTATTTACAAATAAATTTCAGAATCAGCCTGTTAATCTGCCACATAAAAATTGCTGAAATTTTCAACAAGATTGACTAAATCTAAAGATCATTTTTAGGATTAATGACAACTTTACAATACTGAATCTTCTAATATCCCTTTTAACTATTTAAAATTTCTTTCAATAATGTTTGTTTTCTGGGTAGAAGTCTTGTATACTCTTTGTTGGATTTATTCCTAGATATCTGTGGTAGATTAAAAATGACCATACACCTAGCCAGTTTGGCTCAGTGGATAGAATGTTGGCCTGCAGACTGAAGGGTCCCAGGTTCAATTCTGGTCAAGGGCACATGTCCAGGTTGCGTGCTTGATCCTCAGTGTGGGGCATGCAGGAGGCAGCCGATCAATGATTCTCTCTCATCACTGATGTTTCTATCTCTCCCTCTTCCTCTCTGAAATCAATAAAAATATATATTTCTTAAAAATGACCATAAATTCTTTCATTTGCTGCGATTAGTGGAATTTATTTCCCTTCCACTTGAATCTGCACTGACCTTGTACTTTACTTCAACCGATAAGAAGCAAAAGAAGTAACATTGTGTGACATCTGAGCCTAGGCCTCAAGAGATCGTGGAGTTTCTGTTCTACCCTTCGTGATGCTGCCGCCACATGAAGAAGCTGAGGCTGGCTTCCTTGAGGATGAGTGACCATGTGGAAGGTGGTTCTGTTGACAGCCAAAACCAACCACCTGAACATGTGACGAAGTCATCTTACAGCATTCAGTCCCAGTTGACCACCAGATGACTTCAGCCACATGAAAAATCACAGGTGAGTGCAACAGAAGCACCACTCGGCTAAGTACAGCCCTAATTGCTGACCCATACAATTATGAACAACAACAAAATGGTTGTCTTAAGTCACTAAGTTTTGGGTGATTTACTACACAGTAATAGATAATGATTCTGTATTTGATATTTTCTTAACACTATGATAAATACATTCTTCGAATTTTCCTTTTCTCAGTAATTGGTGCTGTCATGTAGGATGCAATTGATTTTTGTGGCTCTGTTTCTAGTGTCTGTTTTTTCTCTTGGTAGGCCTGGTCATTTGTGATTGACTGTAACATTTTGTATGGAAACTTATAGAGACTTTGGATGAGTCTTTAGCTTCTGGCAGGCAGTTAAAGAGGCTTTGTGCCTCTTTAAATCAGGATTTGTGCTTTATCGAGGCTAGATTTCAGTCTTCTTAAAGGCCTGGTATAGTTCTTCAGTGATCTAAACTGAAAACCAATTCTATTCCTCCATTTTTACTAGCTCCAGCACCGTAAACTGCTAAAAGATCTATTTAGCTCTTCAGTCTCTTGGCTGTCACTTTTTGCTTGGCTTCTGTCCGACTAGGTTACTTAGAAATTGGCATCTGCCTCGAGAAATAAAGCAGCTCAGGTTATTGGGGTCTCTTTTGTGCCTATCCCTTCTCTGTAACGTATTAGCCCCTCAATTACCAGCTCTCTTAGTAGCAATAAAGTCCAACTTTTGCTCTGCCAGCCTCATGAGACTGCCAAGAGCTTTACTCGGATTCTCTGCCTGTTGGCAGCTGCTTTCTGCCTAACTTCCCTACCTTTCTCCCCACACCACTTACAAATCAGAAATGTCTCAAAAATAAACGCAGAGTAAACGTTGTGCTCGCCTTATCGAGTTTCCCTCCTCTCATAAATCTTGGACCCTCGAGTCCTGGCAGTCTTGGTAGCTTTCCAATACCTTCAAACAGACTTTGTTTTTTTGTATGTTTTTTTAAAATATCTAGCTTTTCTTGTAGTTCTCAGCTGGTTTGGGTCTGCTATAAACCAGTTAATAATTTTCGGATGTAGTCTATTTTCCAATTTATATTTTTATTTAACATGATTGATATTTCAAGTATTTTAGAGAGCATCCCAAATTCTGTTTTTTGAATGTGAAAACACTTGCTCATGCTAATAATAGTACATCTCTGATCCATTTAGAAGTTATCCTTTTGTAGAATGTGAATAATAAATCTAATTTTATGTTTTTCTATATGGCTATCTAGATAGTCTAATAGCACTTAATAAAACACCTGCATATTTCCCACTGAGTTAACATGTCTTTATAGTAAAATCTCATGTGAAATTTAATGGGCTTTCTATTTTATTTTCTTATTTCTTTTTTAATCTTTTAGCATGTATTTTCTATTAACAAGAGTATGTTCATAATTGAAATGACACCACAAAATTGAAGATGACACTGTCTAAAACCAGAGAGTGGGGAAACTTCTTTGTGACTCAAAATTCAGATTCAAAGAGGCAAAAGACTGATAAATTTGACAACATAAAAATAGAAAGCTTTTGTATGATTTACAAACACCAAGAGCAAAGTAAAAAAACAAATAAAAAACCAAAGAAAAAAATACTTGCAACTTATATCAAATACAGAACTTACATAAAGAGCTTCTAAAGTCAGATAAAAGACCAATCATATGATTTTAAAAAATGGCTTAGTGATATAACCAAACAGGTTAGTTCAGAGAAAAAAATGGCCTTTCACATATAAATTAGGAAAGGAAGACTAGAGTAAAATAAAACTGTGAAAAAGACAGAAAGAAACAAACAGGAGAGTAAGGAGAGAACCAGAGAGGACTGATGTCAAGAGGCAGCAACATCCAAGTCGGCCAAGGACCCTACAAGGAAGGGAAAAAGCCACTGGATTTGGTGCTTTTACTAAAAATTGGAGAACAAAACATTTTAGAGATTAAGAGCATCCTCAAATTAATTCACACTAACACTCTCCTTTTTGTTATAAGTAAAGCTAAAGAAATGCTAAGAGGATGGTAAAAACTGATGGAGATGGTTATTAGTAGGTCTCAGACTTTGAACATGCTAATTTTCACAACAGTAACTACGGATTAGGTGGAGAGCATAGAGACCAGAATGGAGGATGATATTATCTCTCCTGGAAAACTTTCCGCAGCTCATTCCTGCACGTCTCACCCATCCATGGGTGAGGGGTGATGAAGTAATAAGCAGGCATTATCTTCCTCATTTCCTGGACAGGGAAACTGAGGTCCTGAAGGCTTAACTGTTTTGCTTCGAGCCATACAACAAATATGCTGGCGAAGCCAGGTACTGACAGCAGCTCAGTTTGTTTTGTCAACACAGCTCAGAGCACTGCTTTCTTCTCCGAGAAGAGGAAATGAGATCAAAACAAAGGCTTAAGGCAAAAAGCTTTTACCCCAACTTCCTCATTGCAACCAAACATTGAAGAGGTGGAACCACACAGAGTAGCAAAGACTCTGAAACCTGTACTAAGTTGTCAAAACCCTTACCCATGGGAGACACTATCCCCTTTCTGAATGGCTGCTGTGCTTTGTCTGAAGCAAGGAAATACTAGTATTCTGGCCCTTCGATAAAATGACCTGCCCTTGTCATTTACTGCTCCGGGGCCTCCCGTATGGGAAAAAGCTGCCATACAGCTATTGGTATGAGTAATCCTGCCACCTTCAGGCTGTTCTGGTCGAAGTAGAAGGGATGAGAGGGAAAGAGCCAAACTGGGCTTTTTCTTAGAGTAACTAGAGGACTAATCACATACAGTAGTATACAAAGTTGATGCTCATTTACTCAAGTAGCAGCTTCCTGTTATAAAATGGATTCTGGAGAAAACAATCTGTGCTCATAAGTTCCTAATAAAAATAGGAAAGTGTCTACTCCTACCTCCGCCAGACACAAACTGCTGAAGTCTTCCAGAAACTTTATAGAGCTGAAAGGAGAAATACCTGTCCATACGCCATAAGGTCTCAGATCGCAAGCCAGCCCCTGGGCCACGTCCTTTCCTCTCTTAGTTTATCCTGCACTAAACAAAACTGTCTGGAATTCATTCTTTAAAGGTTTATTTATGGTACATAGAGACTGTTTATGTGAAGCAGGGTATCTGCCCATTTCCCTCTTGGGATGGTGTTTAAAACTACAGGGATCTTTCCCTCTCTGGCACTTTCTGAAATACAATTAACAATACTGGATCTTTTTTCCTTTAACAAATCTGGTTTTTATTTAGGAAGGGGAGGAAAAAAGTAAAGGGTCTGAAGTTTCCCAACAAATTATTTCAAGCCTTTGAGAAGACAGTTTTAGGCTTTTTAAATAGTGTCTTTGTCTGAAATTCCCCCTCACCCCCACCCTCTTGCTCTCTGACCATTAAAATGTGGGTTTTCTTCCAAACTAGATTGCTCAATTAAAGCCCTTCTTTTGTAATACCCGCATGCTCTAAATGGGAAAAGAACTGCTGTAGGCCACCTTGTGAAACCTTTTAAAGGCTCCTGGCTCCTTTTGATCTTTAAAAAGAGAGAGAGCGAGAAAGAACATATAAGCTACCTGGCATTCTCCATATTAGTCGGCTACGCTAACTTGCAGACCTGGGAGATAATGGGGAGACTGGGGGTGGGGATGCTGTGCTTTCCTCTCTGCATTTGTGAAATGGAACTTATTACCTCCCCCTTCTCCCATCACAGAGGAAGGAATCCAATTGAGATAGCAGATGTGAAACTGCTTCGAGTCCCTCTGAACAGACTATCTGCAATAACGTTCCCTAGGTGTAAACCTGAAGAGACTGCGCTCTGAGATTTCTGACAGCCTCACTTCTGGCCTGGAGTCAAGGGAATCGAGATAATTATTCCTTCAACACCAAAGACACGGTTACCTTTTAGTCAGACTCCTGCGACTCCTGCTCTGGGACAGGGCTCCATTTCCTAAGCACATACTTTCAGCCATTACATAGCATCACAAAGAGCACGCTGCTCTTCCTAAGAGCGGCTAAGAAAGGGATATTACTCTGTTAGGAAACTCTTTGAATAAATGACATTACTTTATGAGTCCCAGGCTCCACGAGGAGAAACCAAGACATGGTAAAACAGTGACTTCTACAAGCTGAGAATTTAACTCTGAAGTCCCAATTCCCAGCACCCTGCTTGAACATTGACGTACCCCACTCAGAGTGGCCGCCGCCCACACCTCATTATGTGGCCGCTCCATTGAAAAATGCCTGAAAATGTTCCCTCAGCAGAGTGCCAATGAAACACTGGCCTCAATGATTCCCAGCCTACTGTATGCAGAGCGCACAGGCAGCTGTCAGGGGCCACTCCCCCGGAGAAAATCATGCTGCATTTGTCAGTCTGGGAGAAAGTTTTCTGCTGGGAGCAATTTAAAAGGAATATTTAGGTGTCTGTGTTTCTTAGTAAGATGATTTTAAAAACAAGAAGTCCTTAACTCTCAGGAAATGCTTAACATTGGCCCGCTGGGCGAGTGCCAAGTGCTCGGGGGAATATACACTTTATCAAACAAACCCATTCCGAAGGGTCACAGAAGTCAAGTGGATACTTGTGGATATTAGCAAGATAGTGGTTTTCCCATGGTTTTCCCCCACTCCCATGCTAATTGTAAGTATCTACAGTCTCCTGGGAAACATGAAATTAAAGCAAATGAAGCAGACAGGACAGTGGGCAGTGCGTCGGAAAGGGCACCCTTGCCAGTCTACGCTGCAGGAGCAATCCCCGCCCCCTGATCCTGACCAGCAGGCCCAGCAGCTCAGCCCCACTCTGCTGCCTTCATGAAGCAGCCACTCGGCCCTGTTCTTATCCAAATATGATCTGATGTTGACCAGACTAATAAAGTTTTTATTGCAGAAAATGAAGAAGCTACTCAGACTGTATCATCAGGTGCGTATCAAGATGATCGTGTTGCATCTGGTCTGGGGGTAGGCAAGGCCACGTCTCTGTGGGTAGAGGGTATGTGGCCACGTCCTCCTTGAAGTGGCAGGCATTTCTAATGTCACCCATTCAAGACGAAGAAGACAAAGAGAGGAGGAGAGAAGCAGGAGGGCAGGTAGGTCTTGGGCACAAAAGGAAGATACTGTCTCGGTGGTAGTTCTCCTCTTGAGTCTGGGAGCAGCCCTAGGCAATGAGGCTTTTACCTCATTGAGATGAGCCAAGAGCTAAGCAGGGAGCAGGTGAGTTCTAATGTACTTCTCTGCCTTCTCTTTTGTTACACCTTAATCTTCAGCAAAGTCATACTTAAACATTTTTAAAAAATGAACATGTATACACACACACACACATACACACACACACACACAGAGTCAGTAAACCCCCTAAAGAAGGAAACCTGTAAAAATGTCTGTTACAAATGATGCTGGACAGAAAAAGCAAAGAGTAAACACACTCACTCTTTTCTGAGGAAAAGTCATTGTTTAAAACTTATCCAGATCTCAGCTCACCTTAAGGTCCAGGGGTAACTTGTTGGAGGTGAACACGCTCAGCCTGATCTGGGGAATGCTGATCTTGAGATTTTCAAAGTAGTAGCGAATTGGTGTTCCACCTTGCTCATCTGTCTTTTCGTGGAGGTTTTCGTCATATTTTTCAACCTCTGGTACAAAGAGAATTGTTTTTTTAAAAAAATGAATCTCCTGAAGCCTCATGATTCAAACACTTGATTCACATATTTAAAAACTCACAGAAAAATGAAAACACCAATTCCCTCTAAACTTAGTTTTTCATGGTTCAGAATTATGCACAGTATCCTGATGCATTTCCTTGTAAAAGCAGATCTGTTTATGCTGTTGACCAAAAAAGCACAATAGCTTAATCTTTGGTTTGTGACTCTGTACCCCCTGGCAGAGCACCTTTGGGGAAATAATCCGGATGGGGAAGTGAGAGCTCATGGGTGTGTTGGTTGGTAATGAGTTTTCTAAAAACCATATTGCTGTTGTCATTACTATTATTATAAATGACCTAGATTTTCTGAATTTATTTCAGAAGATGACATCCAAGTAAGTACTTGGAGTGTATTTTAACCAAATCAAAATAAACAATGACCAATAAATAACGAATCGGAACAAAACATAACGCCTCAGAAAGAAAAAGGCTGCAGGCTATGAAGAACTGGTGTCACAACCAGCAGCATTCTCTCTCCCAAACGGAGAGCACCTGTTTGAATAGCAGAGTCGAGGCCTATTTTTACTTATTATCTCCTGAAGCACAAAGGTTAAGGGCTAAACCACAGCAATGTGCCCTTGGACTCGATGTTATGCCCATACCCATTTGGGCGGTGTATTTTCACTTGGCTTCATGTGCCTTAGAAATAAGAACAAAGGTATTATACATATCTACTTACCAAATACATTAATGCTGTAAGCTATTATAGTTCTATTTATAGAAAAAAGGGGTAAAAAACAAAAGATATTGCAACAGAGCCCTGCTTATCTGTAATCAGGACACAGAAATAGGAAGCAGAGAAGATACTCCAGTGAAAGGCAGGCCAGGCCTTTACAGAGTCTAAATCCACAAGATGATGCTTGGTGGAGTGGGGGAGGGGAAATTATTTAGAGCAACTTACAGGAAAAGCACGTCCAATCAAATTTAAAGTAAAACTTCTCAGGAAGTTACCAAAGGAAAACAGATACCTGCCAGGCAGGCTCTTAAGTGACTGTCTAAGCACAAATAAACACAGGCATTCCAACCCAAAGTGAAAACACAGCCCTAAACAGACAGCATCTTGCTCTAAATCCCAAATACACGAAAAGCTTAAATTCCAAGTCTGGAATAAAAAGGCAAAAATATTTTGCATGCATGGTGTGTATGTATGTGCATATGCACACATGTCCAGGGATCCTTTTTTTCTTTAGCAGACATGGACAATAAACATATATGTTCCTATTTTATCATTTCTCCAGTCTCAACTATTACTGTAGTCTTCAAAAGACTAAGCATCACTGATTTTTCTCTAGGCTGTATGTAGTCTTGCAAAGGCCACGATGAGGAATCTAAAACAAAAAGACAGCAGCTCAATTATTTCTGTAGCTGAAAAACATAGCTTTCTCAACAGCTTATCTTACTTCCCTCTCCAAAGAAGAGTAATTAAAAACCTATGTAAGGCATAAGGGGATGAAGGTAAAAAGTTAAGGCGTTGAGGCTAGCCAATTTTTTTTCTTCAACTAAACCAAAGGAACTGCCGAAGGGATTTCTGATTCTTGGCCCTCAGTCTGCTTCATAAACAAAGGTTAGGAAACAAAGTGGTGTGCTAAATGACTAACATCGTTTCTGTCAGCCTAGAGTAGAGGAGTCAAAAAACGCAAAACAAAGAGGAAGAGTATACAGCTTCCCAAAGGCTTAGCGCCGGGCATTCCAGGACACCTCCGAGCAGCCTCCTTCACGCCCAGATGTACTTCACTCTGTCAACAAGCAATACTCTGAAAACTGAAACACAAACCTTCCTAGTTCAGACTACGATGTGGAAAGAGAGCTTATACCCAAAAACCTTATTTCCACAAGCAGGCTAAAAAATGCCATTCTTGGGCCAATTCCCAGATACAAACCTAGAACGTTCAACATTACCTGGTTCTGCTTGATCGTAGCCAAAGAAACTCAGCAGCTTGAGGAGCAGCTTCTCTTCAATTTGCACCGTGAACCTCTGAGCCGTTACCATCAGGTGCTAGGGATAAAGGAAGTCTGACTTACAGCGTGAAGCCCAGAAAAAAACTCCCATTCAGTTTTTCTGTGCCATTGCAAAGGCCCCAATGACATGCTATGGATTCTTTACTCACGTGATTTTATAGTCATACTAGTGGCCTGTTGCGCATTGAAAGGAAGTTAATGCACACTGAAAGGAAATTAATTAGAAAAAAATTTTTAATATAGCTATTTGCCCTTTCTCTATAATAGAAGTGTCAACCAAATTCATGATCGACAATGACAGATCAAAACACACGCATGCGACTGGAGCCAGTGAGAGCTTTATATATATAGACTAGAGGCCCGGTGCATGAAATTCGTGCAATCGGGGGGTCCCTCAGCCCAGCCTGCACCCTCTTGCAGTCCAGGAGCCCCCAGGGGATGTCTGACTGATGGCTTAGGCCTGCTCCTTGCTCAGCCCCAATCTGCCGGACCCCAGCAGCAAGCTAACCTACTGGTTGGAGCGTCTGGTCCTTGGTGGTCAGTACACATCATAGCGACTGGTCGACCAGTTGACTGCTCCCTGGTGGTCAGTGCATGTCATAGTGAGTGGTTGAGCAGCCTTAGCATATCATTAGCATGTTACGCTTTGATTGGTTGAATAGACTGGACACTTAACATATTAGGCTTTTATTATATAGGATAAACTTGCTTAATTAGACCTGCTTTCTAATTTAGCTAAACTTTTTCCAGCCCAGTGGAGCACGCCAATTTCTCTTTCAGGTAATTGTCAGCAACACAGCAGTAAATATCAACACGAAGCAGATTATTATTGTTGATCACGCACGGAGAACAAAGGGTAAAATGTTTAACTGCAGCAGTGTTTGACTATATTCTGTGCAGTGAGAAAACCTGAAGTCATTTTCAAGGTCCACCATTTCTTACTTCTTTTCAGTCGGGTCAAGTTTCTAAACTTTCTAAATCTCTGTTTTCTGGCTAATGAAAAGAAAACAGGATTCCACCGAGTCTCCTACCTACCTACTCCAGGACTTCTGTGAGGATCAAATGAGATGAGGCATGGGAAAACGCTTCACAGACATTTGGTTACACTGTGAAATGTTTCCACCTGGCTATAAAGCAAGTCGTGTTCCTGGGCTGAAGAAACTGCAAGGAGGCTAGTCGCTAGGGAGAGGAAGCTGGGAGTTGCCACATGATGTCATTACCTGGATGGTCAGACACTTAGCATATTAGCTTTTTATATACATAGATTGCCAAAGTATTTCTGGTTCATCTCTCTCTACACTGTTACAATTAGCCCCAAATTCCACATGTTTAGATAATTCATCGCCTGATTGATTGGTTCTGAGGGCACCTGGGTCTCGTTAGTCAGCATGACACTTTCAGATGCACTGTGGTGGGTGAACTTCACAGTGCTGAGCTCATATGGCTGGCAGCTAGTTTAAGGAGCATCAAGTGTGGGCTTATGGACGTGAGGCTTGGCCTCATCACACCAGTGACAAAGAACCAGAACTATAGAAAGCAACCTCTTTGTCAGCTCCTACTTTTCCAGGACTTGCTGCCATATAGCCTGCTTATACATGCAGATTCTCCAGGAAAGAAAGTTTATCTCTGAATGGTCCGCTTTTAGCAAATGGTGTGGTGGCTTCCATAGGAGGATGTCAGTCACAAGGTCAGACCCCTCCTGCCCCTTTTCCAATAGTATTCTGGATTACTCTATTTTAATAACACATCTGGATCATGCCTGGGTCCCGATCAGGCTAGAAGACACTATGCTTTCCCACCAAGACTTCACAGACTCTGGCCCCCAATGGAGCCAGAGCTACCACGGGCAAGGTCATCACACACACAATTGAGAACACAGTGCTAAGAGGAGTTCCTGTCAATTCCTTTCCACAATTTAATAAGCCACTGTGCCTTCACCCCATGGGACTATTTCCATCCACACCCTGCTCCGCTGCTCAGACACTTGGCTGTGAGAGAACAAACCTGGCACAGCTCAACCCCACCAGCCTACCTTGTAGATGTTGGTCAGCGCACTCTTACTGGGGAACTTCACCGCATTCACCTGCACGGCAGGGCCTGTCTCAATGACCTCATTCTCATTGCTCACGGGCGTCACGTAGAGCATGAAGGGCTGAGTGGTACCAATGAGCTGATTGTCCACCTGGGACATGAAAAGGCAAAATAAAACAAAAACAGCCAAGTGGTTCAGTTCTCATTTTTACCTTTGACTGGGGTCTCACAATATGCTGGCCACTCAGGAAGTACCCTTGCCATTTGACTCTGTCTAAACAGCAGCTGTAAAAATATAGTCTCACTGAAGACCCACAATAGCAGCATTTCAATCTTGGTGAAGGCTGGAGAGGAGGATCCCAGGAATGATGTTACAAAGAGAATTGTCTTGATAGCGTCACAACAAAACTGGCAAAAATTGTCAAAATCTAGTTTTTCAGAACTCTGAAAGTTAAAGGTTTGCAACTATCCAGGGAGCATTTATTCGAGAAAATTAGCTAAAACTCGAGAAGAACAGCTCTGTGACATTTTCACTTGTCACTCCCCTCGTCCTCCCCAGGTCCACAGTGGCCTAAGAAACAAACAGCCCTGCAACCACAGTAAAAACACAGGGGCCTGGCAGCCCCAGGAGGGGCCATGCTGGGCTTGCAGCTCCCACAAAACCTCCATTCCCAGAGAGTCAATTTCTTTTACTTGTCTGGCACCTCTCCCTTTCCTGATATTGGTAATTTGTGCCTTCTCTTTTTAGTCCTGGCCACATTGATCTCAAAGAACCAGCTTTTTATTTGATTTTTTTCCACTGTAGTTGCTGGTTTGTACTTCATTAATTTCTGCTGAGATCTTTATTATTTCCCTTCTTCTGCTTATTTTGGGTTTGTTGTTGGTGATGTTTAGCAGCTTTAGCAGCATTCCACAAATTCTGATATGTTGTGTTTTCATTCCCATTCAGTTCAAAGTATTTGCTAATTTCTACTTTGATTTGCTCTTTGATCTATGGGTTATTTGGAAGTCTACTATTTAGTTTTCAAATATTTGGGGGATTTTCCTAACTCTTTTTCCATTATATCTACTTTAATTCCATTGTGATCAAAGAGCACACTGCGTGTGACTTAAATACTTCTGAATTTTTTGAGAATCGTTTTATGGTCCAGAATGTGGTCCATCTTGGAAATGTTCATGTGTGCTTGAGAAGAAAATGTGTCCTGCTGTTGCTGGGTGGAGTGTTCTATAAATATCAATTAGGCCTAGTGGGTTGGTAGTGCTGTTCAAATCTAGTATATCTTTCATGATTTTCTGCTTATTTGTTCTACCAAATATTCAGAGTGGCTATGAAATCTTCTATTATAATTGTGTATGTTTGTATTCTTCTTTCAGTTTTTTTGCTTCGTATATTTTAAAGCTCTGTCTACATATTCAGGAATGTTCTGCCCTCTTGATTAACTGTCTCTTTTATCATTAGGAAATTACCTTTCTAACACCTGGTAATGTTCTTTGCTCTGTAAGTTATTATGTCTGATATAATCTAGCCATTCCCACTTTCTTATGACAAGCGTTAGCCTGGTATACCTTTTTCCATTCTTTTGTTTTGAACCTATTTGTGTCTTTAATTTTAATGTGTGTTTTTTGTAGGCAGTATATGATTGGGTCGTGCTTTTTAATCTAATCTGATAACCTCTGTCTTTTAATTGGAGGTGTTTAGAGCATGTACATTGAATATAGTTAGGTTTGATGAGTCAACCATCTTCCTATTTGTCCCATCTGCTCTTTTCTGAGTTTTCCTCTTTTGTGTGCCTTTTCTTGGATTAATCAAGTACTTTTTATGATTCTATTTTATCTCCTTTGTTAGATTATTAACGCTTTGCACTCGCTTGCTTTTTTCTCGAGCTGCTACCGATGCTAACCGTGTGGAGTCACACTAGACATCCGAGTGCAAAAGGTTAAGTGTAACTCTTTTGGTAGTTGCTTTAAGGTTTGTGGTATTCATCTTTTAACAGCGTACATTCAAATGACATCATAATACTTCACGTATAAAAAAGTTAATAATATAGTTCCATGTTTCCCCTTCCATACAGTATGCTATTATTGTCATTCATTTTACTCTAATGTATTATAGATCTCAAAATATAGTGATAATTATTTTTGTCTAAACAAGTTGATTACCTCTTAAAGAGATTTAAATAGAAAATTATTATATGTATTTACACCCAAGTTATCATCATTTCAGGTACTCTTCCTTCCTTTGTGTAGATCCAGATTTCTATCTCGTACCATTTCCTTCTGCCTGAATGATGTTCTTTAACATTGTCTATAGTGCAGATCTGCTGGTATCAGTTCTTTTAGCTTTTGTTTGTGTAAAAAATCTTTCTTTCACCCTTATTTTTTGAAAGGTATACTTGCTGGGCCTAGAATTCTAGGTTGACCATGTTGTAAACGGATGTATTGTCATCCAGGTTTTGTTGTCCATTTATCCAGCACAGAGAGAACAGATTGAGCATATTCTTAAGGGCCCTAGGATTTTCAGATGGTAAATAAGAGTTGGCTTCAACTTCAAGTCACCAGCTACATTAGCCCCTAACAAGAGAGCCAGGCTGTCCTCTGAATCCAAGCACTGATTTATCCTCTGCGCTATGAAAGTCCCAGGTGAAGTCCAATAGAAGGCTGTTTCATCTTCATTGAAAACCTCTTGTTCAGTGTAACCACTTTCAATTACTATCTTAGCTAGAGCTTCTGGATAACTTGCTGTAGCTTCTACATCAGCACTTGCTGATTCACCTTGTACTTCCGTTATGGAAATGGCTTCTTTCCTTAAACCTCATAAACAACCTCTGCTAGTTTCACACTTTTCTTCTGCAACTTCCTCACCTCTTTCAGCCTTCAGAGACCTGAAAAGAATTGGGTCCTTGCTCTGGATTAGGCTCTGGCTTAAGGGAATAGTGTGGTTTGCTTTTTCTATCCCCATCATTAAACTTTTCCCATATCAGCACAAGGCTGTTTTGCTTTCTTATTATTCATATGTTCACTGGAGTAGCACTTTTAATATCCTTCAGGACCTTTTTCTTTGCATTCACAATTGGCTAACTGGTGCAAGAGGCCTAGCTTTCTGCCTGTCTTGGTTTTTGACACACCTTCCTCACTAAGCTTAACCATTTCTAGCATTTGATTTAAAGTGAGAGACATGCAACTCTTCCTTTCACTTGAAACTTACAGGCCATTATAGAGTTACTAGAGGCCCAATGCACGAAATTCATGCAAAGGGCTTGGCCCTCGCAGCCCCAGGTGCCACCTCGGCCCTTGCAGCAGCCTTGGCTACCTTGCAGCCCCACCCCCACCACTGGTCATTTTGGAAGGTCATTCTGCCGTCCAGTCTAATTAGCATATTAGCTCTTTATTATATAGGATTAATTGGCCTAATTTCAAGTTGTGTCTAAGCGAGTAGGCAGAATAAGCAAAAGGAGATGAGGAAATGGCCATTTGGTTGAACAGTCAGAATACACACAAGTTTTATTAATGAAGTATGCATTCTTATATGGGAGTGGCTCATGGTACCCCAAAACCACTACAATAGTAACATCAAAGATCACTGTTCACAGATCACCATAACAAATTTAGTAATACTGAAAAACATTGGACTATTGAGAATTATCAAAATGTGACAGAGACACAAAGTGAACAAATGCTATTCAAAAATGGCACCAATAGACACTCAGCGCAAGGTTGCCACAAACCTTCAATTTGTAAACACAGTAACTGTGAAGCATAAAGAAGTACAATAAAGAGATATGCCTATTTTCTATTTAAATTCACAGTTTCTATTGCTACGTCTTCAAGTTCACTAATCTTTTGTTCTACAATGTGTCATCTGCTATTAATCAAATCCAGTGTAGTTTTCATTTCATTTTAATCTGTAGAAGTTTAATTTGAGTTTTTTATATCTTCCATGTTTCTACTTAACTTTTTCAACATGTAGAATACAGTTATCATAATAGTTTTAATGTCCTCTGAAAATTTGAACATCTGTGTTAGCTCTGGGTCCCTTTTGACTGATTATTCTGATTTTATATTGTGTTTTCCTGCCCCTTTGCACACCTGGTACTTTTTGATAGGATGCCAGATATTGTGAATTTGACTTTGGCTGCTGAATATTTTTGTTTTCCATTACATCTTGAGCTTTGTTCAGGATGCAGTTAAGTTACTTGGATACAAATCTATCCTTTCAGACCTTCCTTTTATGATTTGTTAGGTAGGTCTGGAGCAGTGCTCAGCCCAGGGCTAATCATAGCTCAGCATGGAGGCAAGACTTGGTGGAGGACTCCTCCCAACATCCAGTCTGGCTGGGAGGAAGAAGCACCATCTCCAGCGCTGGGGAGCAGCAGGTGCTAGCCCTGGGATCCTTTTGGATGGTTCGGATGGCAGTTTCCTCACACACATCACTGATCTGTCCTCTGCTGAATACTCATAGGGCCCCTCTGTAGGGCTCCCATGTTTTCTTTCTGTGAAGCATGTTCCTCCCAGGTATGCTGTCCTCTGAACTCTAGCTGCCTCAGTGCTAGGACTCCAGCTCTGTTTGTTCAACTCATCCACTCTAGTTCCCTCACTGAAATCAGTGCCATGGCCGGGAAACTTTCTCAGTAAGTTAAGCAACTGCAAGGCTCGTCTCTTTTGTTTCCCACCTCTCACACTGCTGCCTGATGTCCAGTGTCTTGGACCTGTTATCTTTTTGTTTTATCTGGATTTAGGGGTCGTAGGAGAGTAAATCTGGTTCCTGTCACTACATGTTGGCTAGAAGCACAAGTCCAGTTCCCTTGTCTTTTCTTCCTATGATGAACTTCAGTTCCTCTGAGTGATGGATAGATGATTTCCTGTTGTTTCTAATATTGGCAAGATGGGGAACCCTGGGTTCCTCCATGTCACATTGACTAAGTTATCTAAGTTACTGTTAGACTAGCTGCTATATTCAGAATTCTGCTATATACAAACATTAATGACACAAATGTAGGTAGAAACAATTGCTTCCATAGAATGACTTTTTGAAGGCCACAAAAAGGTAATTTGCCAAAGCACTGAAGTTTTTAGAACACCAAACACTGGATCTGGTTGGCTATTCAGCAAGAACACAAGGAGATTAACAAGTTCTAAACCAGGCGTCCTCAAACTACGGCCCGCGGGCCATAGGCGGGTGTTTTTGCCGTTTTGTTTTTTACTTCAAAATAAGATATGTGCAGTGTGCATAGGAATTTGTTCATAGTTTTTTTTTAAACTATAGTCCGGCCCTCCAATGGTCTGAGGGACAGTGAACTGGCCCCCTGTTTAAAAAGTGTGAGGACCCCTGTAAACTGTCCTGCCCCTTACCTGTACATCCTGTATGCTGAGCTCCAGCATATGACTGGTTGCCAACTGTGTATAGTGCACATTGATTCCTGTAAGACTTGCAAAGACCAGTTCTTCTGGCACTTTATTAATTAAGGACAACCCGATTCCACCTTCTAACTTCACAAGCACCTGAAAGGAAACCAAAATATGGCATGCTGACAGCTTAAAACAGAGGGATTTCATCCATCAGCAGATGAAAACCACTTACTTAGTCATATTATTCACCTTGATGCCTTTAAGTTCCATCAGCTCCCTACCCATCCAGAACTCTAATCTGATATGATAATACCTCTATCAGAGTATTGATAACATTCTGCATTTATTCTAAGGGAATAATTATTTACAATATTTCTCCCTATTTGGGATGCAAATTCTTTGTAAGTTATTCACTGAACTAGCCTAATATCCAATACAGTGCTTTACATATACATATTTGATTTTTAAAGATCACTGAAAAAAGTGTGCTTTTTCATGTTCATCTCATGCTCCTTTTCAATTTTTTACTTTCTTCCCAATATCCAAACAGAGTGAGGGGAAGGGAGATGTCAGAATCAACTGGGGGGGGGGGGGGGGGAAAGCACCTTCGTTCCTGTCTAAATCAAGTAGTTTAGCTTTGTTCACTGTCATCTTAATTTAGCAACATTTGTCACATTCTTTAGCTGTCATTTAACTAACATACTAACACATTCATGTTGTGATAACATTAAACACTGAAGCAACACCTATATTTAGAGTTCACAGAGGCAGAAAGAAAAGAGGAGGCCTAAATTGAGAACACCCGGAGCAAAATTCTAACCAAATTTAGGATAAAGAAATGAATTTGCAATACTTAAAACTTACTTCTAATTCCTGCTCTGTGCCTGGATTCTTTAATTTCTGTAGCTCTTGTTCAGTAACAGGAAGTTCATCCACTTCATATGATGAACGGTCACTTTTCCGTTGAGAGAAATCCGTTATCTGAGGTCAAATAAAACAGTGTACTAAGAGGGCTTATATTTATACAGCGAAACCCATTCCATATAGATTGTGTCTGTCAAAACTCACTGCATGGTCAATAATCCTATGGAAGTTAATGGTTTCCAAAGCACGGCTAAGGTAAGATTTACGTCACAGTGAAACAAACTTGTTCCCGTCTACATGGCAAAGGCCAAGCTACATGTAGACCTGAAACCCTCTTCTAGTGGGGCTGGCATCTGTAGGTGATCCAGAATTACAGCTCAAGTCAAAATACGCAAACCCCAATTCACCTTTGTCTAAAATAGGATGTTTTTTAAAGAGGTACTATGGATTATGATGCACTATCTCAGGTTACATTGCATTATCTTCAATTCTTATACTAGTACTTTATTTTTTATATCCTCTTATGTTTACTTATACTTTAATTCTTCTAACAACTTTGTGAGGTTGGTCTTATCCTCACTTTATAAATGAAGACACTGTATCTTTATAAACATTTGTTGAATGACTAACCATGGGGGGGCGGGTACTAGGATTCTTTCCTGTCAGTTTTTCAGATAAATTATCACCTGTAGTGCTCTAGTTGGCCCATCTGGGAGGACTCTGAGAGATAACATGCCAGAACCAGGCCTCAGTTTTTGGTTAATAAACTGCTGTTCAGGTGGAACTGGCCCCAAAACCTCCATGGAAGTGTCGGGACCAAGAACGACTTCAGCTCCATCGAACAAACCGGAAAGCCCTCCTTTGGCCTAAGAGACACAGTAAGGATGTGTAAGAAAAGACGGAAGTAAAGGCATTGACTTTGACAATTTCACGTGTCATTTGAAACAAGTTATCAAATTTAAATCTTCTTTTGAAGGGTCATGGTCAATGTACAGTAAAGCATTACCTATTTTTTTCAACATTATAGATGATGTAAAACAGTAGAATTACTTGGGCAAGATGAAAAGTTATGCTCTATGAATTCAGGGAATTCTGAGTAAGGGACTTCCATGAATAGAGTATTTTGGTTTAGTAATAACTGCTAATCATTAAAAACAGCTTTTTAAAAAAGTACTAAAAGCCCTGTTTCTCTGAGTAGTCTCATTAGGGTTGCTTAAAAACCTGAAACAATCTGAAAATAAAGCAATTATCACTATCATTCAGCTTTCCGATAAGAAGCACATTCTAGAGTTGAAAACCTCCCCAAACAGGCCTATGACTGAACAATCAACCCAAAGAGTCAAAAGATGGGGCCTCTTCTGAAACAGGAGGCTGGGAATGTCGTCTGATCCTCGGTTACTCAGGCCTTTGCAGAAAAGGGCTGTACCTCCTGCTATATGCTCCAAGTAAAACGGAAGTCTACAGGATGATGCCTATGGCAGAGCAAATACAGGGCTAGAGAAGACAATGGCTAGTCTCTATATCCCCTTTGTTAATATTTAAATACTGAGCAATGAAAAGGATACTTTGAACTGGGTTTATAGGACAGATTTCAACATGGAGAAAGCTTTCATGACTGTTGTAAATTTAGAAAGAAAGTCATACACAACTTTATAAAGGCAGTGTCATAAAACATTAAAATGCCTATAATAAAAACCTTATTCTGAATAATATGATTGAAACAAGCTATTTCCCTACTTAAAACACATTCTGCTCAGCTGAACACTGTTATAACAGGGTCATTCACAACCGGAGAAATGATACCATAGATTCAAGAAACAACAAACAACACCCAGCCAGCGTGGCTCAGTAGTTGAACGTTGACCTATGAACCAGGAGGTCATGGTACAATTCCTGGTCAGGGCACATGCTCGGGTTGCAGGATCAATGATTCTCTCTCATCATTGATGTTTCTATCTCTCGCTCCCTCTCCCTTCCTCTCTGAAATCAATAAAAATATATTTTTTAAAAAGAAACAACAAACACCAAAAGGGATTTTTTGGAGGGAAATGCTCTAAGAAAATCAGAATTGCATGGGCTTTAGAAACAAGCCAGAAGTAAATTCAGGATCAGACTCAGAACCCAACAATTATAACAAGCCCCCTTTTGCCTCTAGAAGTCTGAATTGTATTGCTAATTGAAAATCACAAATCCATTCCAGATGTGTGCTTCATGTAAGTAAGCAGCTTGTCTTTGATGAAAAAAGCTAAGGGCAATAGAGATAAAGAAAATAAATCTCACCAAATAGCACTCCGAGGCTCCTTGCAGTTTTGCTCACTACCCTGGAGAACCAACTCCCATTCTGAAGGACAGCCTGGTTTCCACCAGCAGCAACACTCTAAGAGTTCTCCAGCCAGGGCCTGACGTTTTCGTGTTTACCCCTTGTAAACCCCAGGCAGAGGCGGATCTGCATGCCCAGTCACACATGTTCTGCTAAAGCCCAAACCCCCAAGACACCTTCCTGTCTCAGATCCATGGTCTCATTGCCAGCCTGACGCCCAAGGGAAGAAAATCCAAACTCCTGGTAATTTTCCAAATGTATTTGCTTATAAAGCACTTGTGAGTTCATCACGGGCAGACTGGCTGACTAGAGGACAGGGGAAATTGACCACAGCAATCTTCACTTGACTTTTGCTACAATAATTAAATGCTATTTGGGCACCACTAAGAATGCAGAAATAAACAGAATCAAGAGCCCATGATGACTACTCACCATCTCTGAGAACACTTTACCAAGGACTCTTGCAGCTATTATATTAACTTCACAGGTCACAAACCAACCCATCTCACTTAGTGGTGGGCTTTTTCAGTAGACATTTTTCTTTCCTTCTTAAAATTACGTAAGTAATTTATGTCAAAGAAAAAAATCCAAATAAGCCAATAAAAAAAATCCCATCACCTTGGAGGCAACCATTCCTCATATATTTCATATATATCATCTTCAAGAACATTGCCCATATAAATACCCAAAGGCACAACAAAAGTTTCCTGACTTTCCTGATAAAATGAGATAATACACATTTGCTCTGTAATTAGTTCTCTCCATTGAACATGTCATGTATCTCCTCATTGAGACCTTATTTCAAAGAAGCCTGAACTACTGCTCCTTGCCACTAAGGATGCCAAAACCTACAGACCTGGACCACCAGCCCGTGTAGCCCACAGGTCAGTTTTCCTTCGCGGAAACTCCAGGTCTGGGTTGTGCTTCTCCTGCGATCAGGCTTCCTGAGCATCAGCGGCTCATACCTGGGATAAAGGGAAATGCAGTGAGTCCTCTGAGTCACACAGTTCAGGCTGAAGGGAATACTAGGACCACGGTTTTATTCTTCGTCCTTCCAATATCCTCTTCCCTTAAAATCTAATGGGAAGTTAGCTTGGACCCTATGGCAGCTGGTATCTCTTAATGAGGAAAGGGGAATAAAACAAAATGGAAAGCAACAAAAAGGGACATGGAGTAACAGTAGTACTTTAAGGATTCATTTTATATGTATATATTTATATAAAATATTTATTATTTACATATACAATAATATAGGTTCTTGCATTCTCACAAGGACTAGCTATCATGCAGTATGAGAAGGTTGTCAAAACACATTTTAAAATATTTTCAGTAGTCTTTGTTCTGTTTTATTTCCAAACACATTTATTTATAGTGGGTTTTAACTTATAGGTCATCTAAAGTTGTTCTGGAAGTAAATAAGGTATTACCTGAAAACAAATACACTGACTTCACAGAAACACTAAGGCACAGCAAATAAAGGAATTCAGTCAAAGCTAAAGAGCTGATTTGAATCCAAGGAGTTAGCCACAACTCCTTGATTGTTCTCTAAATAATTTATTTCTGCTTTCAAAAGATTTAGCATAATTTTTTTAAAGATTTTTAAAAAGTAACTGTTCACTTCTAGGGGGTAATGGTGAATGGAAGTTTGGGTGAAAGAAACGTTCACTTTTTATAAGATATCCTTATTGTTTTAATTTTAAACATCTCCATAGCTTAAAAAAATAAAATAAAGGCCCTATGCTCCTATTTGGGAACTGAGGGAAACAACAAAGCGAGTCTACTTCATTTACAGACTCGCTTTTTGGTATAGAATTCCTCTGAGTGAATTCGAAAGCAATGAACTTGAGTCAATATTACCTGTTGTCAGTTACGGCAGCTAGCCCAGCAATATCTAAGATGGCAGAGCCCTCGGTGGAGCGGGCTGCTGAGGGCTTGTTGGGGTTGTGAGGCACTGATGAGCCCTCATGGGCGAGCATGCCGGTCCCGGTCATCCTCCACAGCTGAGAACGCTTCCCTGGTTCCTGTGGGCAGACCAGAAAGAGCAGTCATGTGCAGCCACAGCTCCGGGTAAGGGAGAAGTTCTCAAGTACACTAAAAGACATTTCCACATCACATAAAGGCTTAAATTCAAGCTTTCATAATTTTAATCCCTAGTTGCACTTAGGATGAATCGGGCTACATTCTTGAACCAAACAACCAAAAATTACAAATAATGTAAATT